>NC_079298.1:7055443-7373985 GCF_023638135.1 Falco biarmicus | reverse complement strand
TCCATTACTGTATTTGTACGCACTGTCTTTTCCCACTGCTCATTATCATTTGTCTCCATATCAGCCCTCGTGGTTTTTTAATCCAATTCTCACAGTATTTGATACTTTATATAATCACATACTTTGAAAACCTGGAGAATCTCAGCTTTTAATGTGAGAATCTCAGCTTTAGTCAAAGTGATTTTCTACCTGCTGGGTTTTCAAAGAGGGGTGTGTGGAAGGAAGAGAAAAACCTGAATACATAAATTCTCAGGGGCTGAAATGACACAATGAGAAGGCTAGACCAAAAAATTAAAGGGAAAGAAAAAACATTTCATTTTAATGAAGTCGGCTTTCTAAGCCAATCTCACGAGGAAATGGGCAGTAAGGGTGTGACACAGACGGCCCCTGTAGCTATAAAGGAGACTGGTCTGGATTAACACCAATGTCAAGAACAGCTGACACCCTGTTTCAGCAGACAGTGCAACACAGCACCAAAATCTTCAGAAAATCTTGGCTCTCTAGACAGATGTGGGCAGAACGTCTTTAAGCAAAACGTTTTTCAAAGCTTTCCATGAAGCACTGAGGTGAATCTTTGTTTAACTGTAATTGGATTTCCAATGGCAAGAGGTTCTGCCGTTCAGAAACCAGATAAAGGATGAGCCGGGGACACAGGAGAGAAAGTCCCAAGTCAATTGCTGTTTACTGGGCAGTCGATTTCTCATGAACGGGTCAGAGGACCAATATCTGTTGAGACCTCATCTTCAGAGCTTAACAAGCTGAATTATTCTCAAGCTGACATTTTTCTTGGGTTTGGGAAGTTTCAAAATTCTCCATCAAATCTCTGTTAGTGCCCCCAAATGCGGTTTGCTATAAAATAATCTCGTTAAAAGGTTTCCAAGGGTTCACGGTGTGCCCTAGAGTTTACAGATGTCTTAAGTTATCCTCAACCATCACTTTTAAAGTCTGCATGTTAATAAGGTGTGATGTATAAACATTTTTATTACTTTTACTTTGAAATCATTTCATATCTCCTTTCAGGAAGTCATTGAGGGACTCATTTTACCTACAACGCTCTGCCTTCTAATCCTGATGTGCTCAGGGAAATATCAGAATGGTTTTGATACGATAAATATTTATTTTTTACTTTTGTACAAACAGAACATTTCCATTCATTTGAAGCAGGATTTACGAATCTGATTAGAAATTCAGAAGCAAACAGGCAGCTTCTAATTACCTGGGGTTTGTATGTTGCTCTGTTTCTCAATTCAAGCTTAAATACCAGCCTATGAGGACAACTTGCACCACTATGAGAGATACGTAACTCAGACAGTCAGTTGCAAAAAAAAAAAAAAAAATTTACATATATAACTGCATAAAGAGATTAATAAAATATTGACTTATCCATTGATAAACAACTTGATAATGCACCACATCTGCTAGACTCAGTGAAATGCCTTGAAACCTACCATGCAATGCCTCATTTATATTTTTTCTTCTCCATTAAACTCTAAAAAGTAACTATTGACAGTTACCCTGATCCTTTCGGCTGTTTTCCTAATCACAACTTAAAAAACCATCAGCATGATTTCTGTATCCAAAATTAAAGCAAGTTATATGTTACCACTGCCAAAATATATTCACAGAGAAGTACATCTGCATCTACAGACCCTCTCGCCAAAATCAAATACAGCATATATGTATTGCATAAAATCAGTCTGAGGATGCTGTTACCCCGGGACCGTAAAATATGTTCAATGCATCATGTTTTGATGCTTTCCACTAACTATATCACAGCTGATACAGGTCATTTCAGATTGGACTTGAATTTTGAATATATGCATTAAAATATAACCAGTCCTAGGGAAGAAAAAAATTCACCTGTGCTTCAAAAGTGACAGCAAACGAAACAAACTCAATTTTTCATTAATAGAGAATCATTACTCAGTGCAACCTGGAAAGTCTAGAGGAAACATGGGGCATACCTTCTGAAGGGCTAATCTGTTACAAGGAGTTACAATTTGACAAGTGGTGTATAAAAACCACCCTTAAAGAATATACCAGAGCAATAAATCTACTAACTCAGCAAAGCTGAAAAAGGTCACAACCATTTAGCTATCCTGTGATGTCAGCTACTTCACTGACATGATTCTAGATTTCAGGTTAAATTTAACATTGATTTCCAGTCAAACACTACATCTGTTTACACAAGACACTACATTTAGCCCACAAATTATCATGGTTAGTCTCTTTCTTCACTCATTTTGGTTATTATACAATCAACAGGAAACAGTGGACTTCCCACAGCAAGATCACAATTACCGATGCTTTTCTCATCAGTCTCCTTCCCTCCTATGAAGTCCCTGAATACAGTTTTCAGATCTTTTGGTACTCAAGCAAGAGTACGACACATCAACATTCAGCAGTCTTAGCCAGCCATGCACTTGAAAATGCCTGTAAGCAATCATGATCAGCTCCTCCTCTGGTCTCTTAATTAAGTGGGAAATACCAGATAGGATAACTATTTAATGATAGCCATCTCCTCTTAATGATACCTACACAGCAACTTCACACATTGTGGTATTGGTAGCAGGCTCACAGGAAAGTTTATGAGAGTAAAAATTAAAAACAGTGATTTTCCTCCAGTTTGGCACCATTGTCAGACATTAAGTACTGAAACTGATACAATTGATCAGTAAATGTTTTGTCACGGTTACATCGGTGTCTTCCCCCTCACCACCCCCCGACCCCAGCAGTGAGACGACACCAGGTAGGGTTGGCCAGTACAACATGTACAATCTACAGAAGCACTAAGCAGCAAAAGGAAATCAAATGACATGAGAAAAAGCAGAGATTGTGATTTTCTTCAGGCATTCATTAATGTCTATTCAAATATAAATACTGAACAAAAATCCACATTTTATATTGCAGGAAAGCACACTTGTGCCAAATCCTTTGGAGATATGGTTCAAGAACAGTTCACCCCTATCTGAAGATTTGCCTGAAATACTGCCAAAAACCACTAACGCTTTCTTAGCTGAAATAATAGCTCCTGTTGCAGAAGAGAGAAATGCAAAGGAGCTTCATAGGACCGTGTTCCCACTCCTATCTCTATATTCATGTACCTGATCAAATCTTCTTTGGTCTTTGCCTTTCTGCTACAACTTCAACTATACCCATTTTGAAAAGCAGCACAATACACCAATGGCAGATTTCTTCCAAGATATCTACATGATAATCGTCAGAGGAGGTACCTCTCAATCTTCAATTTCTTTTCTAGGTTTTATTAATGCCTTTCATGTTATCCACAGAAATCAAACTGTGAATAGTGTGATCCTTGTTCTCAGCCTGTTCTCTCCCTTTTCTCTCCTACTCATCAACTCATGGGCTCAGATTCACACACATATAAGACAAACATCAACATAAACAATTTCAGGCTTGGACTCAACATGAAATCTGTAACAGAGAATATTCCGTCTGTACTGGAACAGATGTGGGACTGGGGCAGGGAAGAGATCTCTAAGCTACAAAAGTCCCAAATAGCACAATCGCGGCCGTCCACCGCGGTGCAGGGAGCCCATCACGTGCAGCACCGACACTGGTCGTGCCCACACTCCCCTGCTGTGCAGGGATGCTGCTCAGCAGCTCCGAGAAGTGACAGTTCAGACTGTCACCGTGTGATGCTCCCTGGAGAAAGGGTGTCAGCCCCTGGATGCACAGGGAGGAGAAGCCAGCCCTCCTGCCTGCATCGAGTAAGCCCACGGTGCAGGGCTACCTGATGCAAACGGCAGCTGCACGTCCTCGCTCGCTGCCTGCGTGTTTACCAGCAAGCTGTTCAACGAGGTCACTTCAACTCAGTCAAGTCACTTTACCACTCTTCTAAACACACACCCACAACCTGTTGGCTGTGATTGCACACATGCTACTCTATCAACAGAAATATCCAAGCTCATGAGAGCAGGTCGTCAAAAGCACTTGCAAAGAAGAAATTTTGTGCTTCAGAGATTCTAATCAGCTACTGGGTTCATCTTCAAGAGAAGAGTAATACAACTGTCCTCATTAACCTGGATTTCTGCAACATCTAACACCTGAGAACAGAACACTCCCAAACACCCTGGGAGCTGGAAATTGTTAGCAGCCATTTTCCCATAGCTTGTTCTGGTTTCTTGTAAACAAGAAGACTGGAGCAAACGGGACACATACATATTCATTTCACAGCACACTGAGTTTATCAATGTAATACCGAGTACCAATTAACCAAGGGAGATGCACAGACCTGCTGGACTGAAAGCCTGTCACCTGTACCGGTCAAATTAGGGATCTACACTCTCCAAAATACTCTTGGAAAGCAGAGGGAGGAAGTTTGCTGATCTCAATTTATTCAAGGTAATGAGGACAAAGGCTGACTGTGAGGAACTGCAGAAGGACCTTATGAAATGATATGACATATGAGATGGCAGATGAAATTCAATAGACATAAATGTCAGATATGCATGTGGGAAAACCAACCCTAACTTCACATATGAAATGATGGACTCTGAGCCAACCGTGACTACACAGCTTTTACAGCTCCTGGAATTACAGCGGACAGCCCCATGGAAATGTCAGCTCAGTGCTACCAACAGTCAAAGGAAAAAAGCAGATCAAATGTTAAGAATCATTAGGGGGGAAAAAACCCCACCATATAGCATGGACAGCATGGATGGGGACTGCTTGTTCTTAGATGTTTCTGATACTGACAAAAGGAACCTTTAAACCAAACTGGAACCACGTCCAAAGCAAACAAACAAAAGTGATTTTTGTACCTAACAAGAGAAGCTGTGGATGTCACAAGCCTACACTGGCTTAAGGGTAGAGAAGATTAAGTTCACAGAAGAAAAATCTATTCATGCTTACTATCTACACAGAAATCGCTCCTGGCACAAAGTCCCTGAGTTGAAAACAGCTGGAGCCTGGGACGTGTTAGAAGAGAAGCATCACGTGTGCCTGCCCTGTTCATACACCCCTAGCCTACGGCCACCGCTGGAGATGGGATGCTGGGCTGGACCCTGTAAATGGGAATTAACAGAATTAGCTGAAGTTCAGCTTCGTATCCCTTAGCATGAATTTAATTTTTGTTCTATTTTTAACCCAACATATGTTGAATTGGTAATTTTACATTTCTGGTTCCAGTGCTGTAAAATCTTGCAGAATGAATTAAAAGAAAGTATGGCAGCGGGGGAGCAGCACAGTAGAGTCATTGCTCATTTTAAGTAACATATGGGCCCGACTTCCCACCACTCGAGACAAAGCCTACCAAGACTTTGGCTAGCTACTTACTCAACACTTGCAAAAATGTCAGCTAAGGCTGTTTTCAGAAACTAAGCATGTACCAGTTACACAACCACTCGAGTTCTTCCTTCCCAGGTTGTAGTAACGTGCGACACAACCGCTTGTAAAAACACCCTGACATAAGGGTCTCTGTGTGGGGTCAAGAGTGTCCATCTCACGGGGATCTTCTGGATGAAGCCAAGGAGCTGTGTGAGAGGAGAGTTTGGAAGAGCAGTAATCCAAAGCAATGGAGTAGGAAGCTCAACAGCAGTAAGTGGTAATGTGATAGTTGAGTCTCACAGTGAGTGTGTGCTTCTGCTATCAGCATTCTTTGTGAGAAATTCTGTTCCACACCACATTCCTCTCTGATATTAATTTTGAATGCAAGACAGATTTGTAGTACCTAATCCTATTAGCATGCTTCTGAAATCTGTAAGAGCAGAAATGCAGGACTGGCCCAGAGACTTAGCTCCCCAGCTCTGCTCCCCCATGAAGCAAATTCAGGTTCAATTCAAGGCCTTGGTCCCTTAGGGACTGATTACGTAATATTTACCAATGCTGAGCAATAGCTGTGCACAACAGAAAAGCAAATAAAAATAATTAAATGAAAATACTTTGGACAAAATAAACATTCTTAATTTAGAAAAGTTCGTGGATTTTTCCTTCTGTATTTTTCCAATTACACTGGAAAAAACAAACAGCTGATTACATTTTTCTCCCCACTTTCAATATTTAATGAGCTCTTTTCTTACAGTCTCTCTACCATCTTTCCTTTTCATACCAGGCTTTTTCAGAGGCAGGAATTGAAAAATACAAAGACAAGAAAAAAGAGATAAAATAGGCAGGAATGAAGAAAAAAGGGAAACAAATTTTAAAAAGCAGCTTGTTCAGAGAACAAGATACAAGTGCTAGATTTTTAGAATTAAAATGGCTCCCATCAGCATTTTTTTTTTTTCTTTAAGTTTTACTTTACTAGATGATAGCAATTTTGGTAAAAGGGATGAGGTGGAACACATTTGCTTTGGACAAAAGTGTCATCCCAGATTTGGGCTTGTTCTCTGTGCAGCCAGGTTGGGTGTTTGCATCCTGCGTTAGATGATCCTCAATGACTCTGGCAACAGCTCATCAGAGAGAACCCTATAAATCGCCTACAGCAGCTGATGAGAGCATGTTCAATTAAATGGATTTCTGTCCAAGCTCCTGTTGCGTGACAGCCAAAATGTTTTAACATTTTTGTCTGTGCAAGAGAATGAAGCAGATGTTATTTAAGACAAACTGTAGGCTGGTGGCTAGGGCTTAGGTCTGGGAGATGGCTGAGCATCAGTCAGTGCAGGATGAAGAATTCCACTGGAAATCTAGCAATGTCTCCGCCAGTCGCACCCATTTCATATAATTCAGCAACAGACACGGTAACAATTCAATTTTAGCTAAAATGATGTTGTTTTTATTGAATTCTGGAATGAAAACAGGTTTTATATCTTTGAGAGATGCCATGAAATAGAATAAGTAGCTTGTACTCCCCATCCCCTCAGACACCCAGTATCTCAGTGCAGAGACAACAGGTTGGCAGCAGGGAATCTTTCAGGTTCCAGAAACATGCAATCCCTCTTTATGCACAGTTGTGTTTTGAGGACAGCTAATTTCAAACCAACAAAAAGATACATGCCATTAATCAACAATAATTATATATTGGAGTTTAATAAATGTCAGTGCTTTAATTTAGCCTTTAGAAACGCTGGCATTTCATTTCTCAAGTATGAAACATATCCCAAACCAAAAGTCTATCAACTGTGTATCAGAATGACTAGGTGACTCAAATTTCAAAGCATCAAGAATTCTATTAGGTAGTAAATCTTAATGAAATACAATACTAGCTGGGATGTAACAACTATTGCAAAGGAAAAAATGCAGCCTGGTAACATCACATGCTGTCTCTATCAGCTCCCATTTCAGGAAGGAAGCACTTCTGACAATTGCCCAGTGAGGTTGCCCCAGCTTTCCTCATTTCCCAGTCACTATATCACCTGGGATGTCACTGTTCTGGCAGCATTGCTGTTCTGTACACTCTTACCAAGGCCTTTGGTCCATACCCTATTTTTAACAGCATCTTCATAACTGCTTAGTAGTGCCACATTCCTCTATGCAGAAAAAAACAGGCTGTGCATCTGATCCATTTAAATCAGGGTTCTAGCTTCAGGTCAACTGTCCTCTGCCCAGCTAATGGTGCCTAATTATCCCTACAGGTTGGCTGTATTCGGTGGAGAGCTAAGGACACCGCTATCACCAGAAGTATGCAAAAAGAGGCATATCATGCAGGGAGGATGAGGACATCGATGCATTCTGTGGCCCCTGCCCTGGAATTTGAGACTTCAGATCTGTAATCCTGCTCCAGAGTAACGGGCTCATGCTATCTACACACAGACTACAGACACATACTGCCAGGGCAAGGAGCCTGCTCATCTTCAAAATACTCCGATACAACAGGAAACATCCTTCTTAATGACGGGGTCAGGGCTGGGAGAGCTTTTGCAGGTAAACAGCAGATTGTGCACTCCGATAGCTGAGCTAACGCACTCCCCTTTCGGCGACCCATCTCCCATCAGCCTGCATTTGCTCCACACCTGCGCAACCTTTATACATCCCTGAAGGCCCTGAAACTGCATATTGCTGCACCTCCAAGCCATGTTTGTTTCTGACATGGGAAAAAAAAGCAGGGCAGTGACAAACAAAACCAGACAAAATACCTTTTATCTTCTTCCAAGAAAAGTTTCTAAGACAGCATGGATATTTTACTTCACATTTCCCATTATTCTTGCTTATTCAGTGCTGGAAGTAGAAGCATCTATCGGGATTTCTGTTCAGCTGTGCCTCTTTTTCTCATTCTTCTCCTCCTCACAAAAGCCCATGAAATATTGTTCATTTAAAAACATAAATTCAAGACGGGTATTATTTGAATCACCTGCTCCTCACCTGCTGACGGCCTCTGGTATAACTGGGGGCTGTTATCTTTTATTTATTCATTTCTTGTTTCAGGGCATAAGCATGAGAATCACCACAACCCATAGTATTAGCAGTACGTGAGCCTAACTTGCCTGACACTTGTATTTCAGGAGAGACACAGAATTCGGAAGTGATTTATTTGTGCTTTGAAAAGCTAAAAGGGGTTAGAACTAGTTATTCCCACCATGGAATCTCATGCTGACATAAAATGTTTTGAAAGGATGATTCAGAGAAGCAAGGATCTCTTGTAAATCAGTCAATATTTGTTTCATAGGAAGACTTTAATGCTACCTTTATCTCTACAAAGTAGTCTCTGAGGTCAAGACTCCACCTCGCTCAGGTTTGGGAAGCCACAGAGCTCCTTCAGAAGAGCAGAGCAAGGCAGAGCACAGGGGAAATGGAGCTTTTCAACAGCATCTGCTTTCCTAAGCCAATGCCCAACAGCCTGGCAAACACAGCCATTCCCGATGGGTAAGATCGTATCTCCGATAGCATTTCCCTCCCATTACTGTCTTCTGTCACACTCCTATTGCACTCAATTACAGATTATTTCAAGAACATTTTTGCAAAACTTCTTACAGTGTTTACAGGTCTTTGTTCCTATTTTGTCTGATGAACAGTAGGTATTCAAATAGCTGCAGAAATATACTCTGAACGAAGCTAATTCCCAGTGCAAAGAGGTATCAGGACGGTGACATGACCATGCTCTACCCCAAACAGCGGCTTATGGTCAGCAGTTCGTTATTAGTCACACTGAAGACGCAGATAACACAGTGAGAGCCCAGGTGTAACCTGTCCTCAGACGCTTACACAAGAGACCTTGAACAAGCCAGTTCAAACAACATGGAAATCACCAGGAAGAACCGGCCATGCTGTTCAGAGCAAATGCATCAAAGCACATACTTGAACAGAAACATTAAAAACACTTAAAAAACGAAAACAACAAAAAATAAACCCCCAAAACCAAACCAAAACCAGACATCCTCAGTTAAAAATCAGTTACAGGACATGACATTTTCTTAGTGAGCCAGACTAAGCAATTAGCCAAACAGTGTAGAGTAATTAGTTTCAGGCAGTTCACCTGCTCCTCAGACTTTAGGTTTCTCAGTTGTGTCTTTTTATAACCATATTTGCCTAATTTCCAAATTTGCTTTTCTGACTACCCAAGAAAGAGCAAAACAGATTGTACTGAAACAGCTGTGAAATGAACATAATAAATCAAAAAGCAAAGGTTTATTTACTTCTCTTCCTTTCCACGTCTTTAACCTACAGCAGTTCTAGGCTTTGCCTGCAAAAAGTAGATAAAACAATATAGACAATAACAAAAAACACTGAAAAAAAACCCAACAAACTTGAGGCAGTTTTTAATGGATGGAACTCCTTCCACTGCACAAATTGTGCTGTTTATTACAGGGGTTCTAGAGCAACAAATCTCCAGAAGATATTAACCATCCTGAACAGAAACGTAAAAATATTAAACACTTACGCAAAGCATGTCTGCAACTTTTTTTAAAAAAAGAGGAATTTCATATAGCTTCATTCACTTAGTATGTTTTTGAAGCATCCTGACTCCTGCAGTACTACAAGATAATGGCCTATATCCAGAAGAAGAAGAACAAAAAAGCAATACATCATTCGGCTAACATTTCTTTTCCATTTTGTAATATAATTCACTACACCTAGTTAGCTCCCTTTTGAAGCCAGAAAGGAAATACTGTGTGAAGAATCAGAAAACAATGTGAAAATTAAATGATAACAAAGGGAAAAATCACTAATATGAAAATATAAAGAACACATTTGAAGAGTACTAAAGTGTAGCAAACCAAATTAAAGATATTTGTAAGGAATAGAAGAAAATGCTGTCAGAGATAAGCAGCTTGACATTCCCTGTCACCACACGAAAGAGTTCAAGGATATAAATCCAGGTAGATTCTGATAAAATGTCATCAACCCTATTTTTCTTCTGCTGCAATTAAGAGAAGTGGCTCGCTCCACACTGGACTGCTGGCACCGGTGAAATTTCTGGTGCCAGTGGGTCTTACAAACAAATTAAAGTCACATATGAACTCAATGGTAAAGGCACTGCTCTTCTGGCACTCACACCATCATTATCTTCAGACCAAGCTACTGCTCAGGGGGTTTTGACTTTATACAACAGTGACATTTTCTGATAGTAAAAGCTTCTGTCGTCTCTGTTCCTAAAATGGATTTTGTTGCTATTACAAATTGAATTTCTGGTTGGTGGCATTTATTTGATTATAAATTTCAGAGGGTATTTTCCTTCGCGCTTTGAGTCTATGTCTGCTCAACTTAATACATTTCCATGCCACAGAGCTGACCGGAGCAGCTCTCAACCAACATGTGAAGCAGCCTAGTTTGGTCAGTTTACAGAGATGTGAAGGAGCAAGAAATATGGAAAAGTTTGATGTGTGTTGGAGAAGCAGGCCGGGTTGGTCTAAATCACCATTTACCACAAATCTGCACTTTTTTAGCAGGCTTTTGCTGATATATATCAACTTAATCCTAAAACTGGATGCTTCAATTATGGGATTAACGTCAATTGACATAGCGAGTAACGGAACTGCCTTCCTTACAGAGGTAGTAAATTAGCGTCTCGTTCCTGGTTCCACAGAGATACGCGGGGTACCCTGCCGGGAGATGCTAGGTTTCCTGTGCTGGAAGTAAATAGTGGCTTTTTAAACAATAAAAGCATGGGATTCATTGCAAAGTCTTTTAATACACCCTGGGTGGTTTGGGAGTGAAATGCAAGGCAGCAAAGAGTTTATCTATATCCACTGCTCTTTCAAAAAGAAAGATGGGAAGAGGTAACCCCAAAAGAGGGATTGTCAGCACTAGAGCTCAGCGTCCTGCAGGAACCAGGTTTTTTAAATACTCTCTTTTCATGCTTAAAACAAAGATACTCCTCACAGCTCAGTATTTCAAAGATACAACTTGATGAAATGCTAAACCAGTCAAGAAATGCAAAGAAACTGCAGGAAGGCATTGGAGAAACTCTCTAAGAAGTGATTCTTTTCTCTCCAGGACCATGGTCTCATCCACTAACAGAGAACTAAAAAGTGAACTAGAAAAGCTGAAAACACACCTTAAACAAAGGGGACCTTTTAATTAAGCAAGTGAACAGTGCTCCCCATAAGACACATTTTTATCTCTTTTTTTTTTTTTTTTTTCTCTTTTTCAGTCCACCTGCTGGAAACGGAACCTATTGCATCGGACCACAACGCATCGGCCATATTTGTTGGCTGTATGCTGTGATCCTTACTCAAAACAACCTACCAATGCTGCACACTGTCTGAACGTTTTGCTTAGGAATATAGCATGTGCTACAGACATACAATAGATCACAGTAATAAGAGGCAAAGCACAATTCAGATTATATCCTGAGGGAATTTAATAACCCAGAATTAGAAAAGTCTAACTCGTTTGACAGCACTTCTTTAAAAAGCTGTATTTTGAGCTTAGAAAGTAGACACACGCTGCAAGGTTTTTAAGACTCTTACAATGATGAAGAAATTCACATACTGAGAATTTCAAAGTTGAGTGTGAAAGGCGAGCACACAAGTCCCACCAAAATCAGGGTAAATGGCAGGCGGGATCTCCTGGCTACCCTCCCAAGCCCAATCCAACTCCCAGGCACTGCCTAATTCTGGCAGCTGTGGCTCAGTTTCATACTTCAAAGAGCAGTCAAAGGCACCTTTCAGAAAGAAAAAACAGGAAACAAAATAAGCACTTCAAGCCCTACTCCTTTGCTTGCAGGACATTAACATTACAAAGATGCCCATCACTCTTTGTGGCCCTGCCAAGCTGCAGTGGGGAGGGTCAGGTTCGCCTCCAGATCTCTGGGTAAAGTGTGAATGGACACACAAAGCCAGACAAGAGCCTTTACTGTGCTGAATATGCATGTGATGTCTCCTAAAGTGCATGACAATAACGAGCTTGCACCATCTATGGTAAATTAATTCAACAGCTAAATGAATTTACTACCCTACAGAGATACTGGAGTGGTGAAAATGGATAAGCAATGTTGCTTATGATATTTTTACCACCCACTCCCCCAAAAAAAGCCATCAGTCAGAGGGGAAAGGAACATGTTGGAGAAGACAGATTTTCACAAATATTTGTATTTGAATTGCTGATGAACTCTTCCTGCTGTTATTTTTATTAATGTTTTAATTATACATGCAATACACTTCACGAATAACTGAAAATATATAGGGGCTACAACATTTTACAAGCTAGAGAGACAGTTATATAGCCAACTTCAAATATACTTCCTTTCTGTTAAGGAAACAAAATGCACTGGGTCTGTGACCTTTTATGTAATATATTTAAAAGCAAGTGTATGATGGAGTAGTTCTCCTGAGCTCATGCTAAAACTGATGTTGCCATCTGTAGATCAGTATTTCACTCCATGTCTCCACCTCTAAGACATACCAGTCAACTGAAAACACAATGAATATGGAGTGGGGCAGCAAGTTTTCATTGGGACGTTTTAAGTTTTGTGATATGGTCAAGATCTCGGGCACTAGGACAATAGCTCATTATCCCAAAAACACCTCTAAAATGAGCAATATTTTAAATATGTACCGTGCAAGGACCTGGTAAGGCAAGTCTTTCTGCAGTGAACAAAACCAGAAGTCCTAAACCAGAAGCTACATACTAAAGCAATATTCTGAGAACTAGTTCAATATGTAGGTGAGTTAAGGACATACCTTACTTAACAAAACAGTCAAATACTTTTTTTTTTTTTTTTTTTTTGAGTCCTTCCTCAGCCCAAAGCAGTCTAGCCTGCTTTGGAATAAGCAGAGAGTGACTCCATCCCACCAACGGGATGGTGCAATAACCCCAACCCACTCAACACCCAGGAAGGATTACACCCACGGCGCTCTCACCCAGTCTTCCCAACCTCATCTTCACACACAAGGTGTTGCTAATGGTCAGGACACTGACCTCATTTGAGCTGCCGGTCTCAAGGTCTGCTGGAGACTTACTGTGTTGACCCTTCTGAACAGCATGTAATGAACTCTTTATTATTATTTTCTTTCAACCCGCACTGCTAAAAAAAAATTGTCAGCCGCTTTAAAACGGTCTCTGTTAGTCTGGCCCTGCTTCTGGCAATCTAAGTAAGCTGTCAACACTGTAGGAGCAGCCTGCTTGATAAGATTATAATTTTGTTTACATTGTGCTATAGGATGCCACGCTGAGTACAGCGCAAGGAAAATGGCAATCCAGAGCATGCAATGTGCATTTTCAGTAAAATTCAGGGTATCCTCCTTCCATCCTTCCTCAGAACTGCTCAATTTTGGCTGATGTTCTTAAAGGTAAAGAAAAAACGGGGGGGGGGTTAATGTATTACTTCACTGGAATGTATCACAGTAAAACCTGTAATGGCCTTTTTTGGCACCAAACCCAAAATATACAGCATTCAGAAAACAGCTATTTATTGGAGCAGGAAATGCAATACCAAGACTACAAATCACTTCTTACATACAGAAAACTGGAAGTAAATCTGGCTAACGCCTACATCTCTACCAAAGGTAGAGCTCCCAGCCTTAAACTAGGAGCAGCCAATTTCCATTTGCTGTGGGGTTGCAAGTTAAAGGCCTTACTGCATCTCATTTTCATCCTCTGTAAAATGGAGATATGGCCACATATTTTAAGAGAGGGTCACGAAGCTCTCCTAGTACATGAGACCGTAAATCTACTAGGGAAGCAAACCAATATTTTTACAGCAGTCAGTTGGGTTAGTTTTAATTTGTGTTTGATTAGCAAAGTGCTCTGGGCCAGACTCACAATATTCACAGAATTCCCGATGCAGCAAGGAAAAATCTAACAATTATAATGGTAGTAACACGTATTCAATCTTAGCCATTAGCTGTTGGGAAAATGGGTCAACAATAACATAGCTGTATAGCTGAAGGATTTCTCCACCATACATTTAAACGCTGCAGTAAAGGGCAGCACGGAACATGAACCAGATTCCTATTACCTTTAGCACGATCACAGCTCTTTTTTCCTTCTCAGTAAGTGAAATATTTTTATGTACTTTTTTCTAACTCTCTCCAGAAATTAATTTCTCAGCTGTGTTCTGTTCTCTACCTCCTACAAAAGGTCGGCCAGAGCTGGAGTACACGGTCCCAGGAGCAAAGTTGAATCTAGGACTTTGCATTGGAAGAACAGGCACTGAGCAGCTTTGCCAGGTCAACCGAAAGGCAACATAATGAAACCTTAAGCAGTGCAAGTGCACAGAGTGGGTATTTCACATTAATAATTGACAGCTTACCGAGAAGGGTTACTGAGTGGTTTTACATCCAAAGTCAGCACCATTAAGCCCCATCGGTAGGTAGGAAGGGAGCAAGCCAAGGAGGCGTGAGTTTTTGCAGTACACGTTTGTAGGTTGCAGTGTGGGAGGCAAGTACACAGATCCCATTAAGAAAGCAAGGGGTCTCTGCGCACGGCCACCCACGCACACTTGGAAAGAGCACTGCTGCTCCTCTGCCCGGCCAGCATAACGGAAAACTCCATCTCAGAGTCTGACAAGACAAATTGTGAAATTTATCTTTCTCAGACTGGACTGCTCTCCACATAATGGGAACAAAAGGCAATACCAAAAAAAGAAAAACAGCATTAAAGCCCTTTTTGAGGATAGAAAAGGAAGTAGTCATACAGCAACATGCTAAGTCAGTGCACAACACATCACTTGGGTCTGCAGGCTCACCTCAAGCCTTACTGACCTACATGAGAGTCACTGCACAAGACCTCGAAGCACAGCTGAGAGCTTAAACAGCAGGGCATGCAGCCACCAAAGAAAGGGAAACAAAAGCACAAACAAGAAATGCTTGTCCTTTCCTAGCAAAGTGGCCAGCTTCACATAGCTCAGGCAAAATTTTTAGAGCGTGCGTTATTGCAGACGACAATGGTGTTTTGTTACTTGAGGGCAATTGAAAGTGTCAGAATTTGTGAAAGGATGAATGTCAAAACATTATTTCTTCATTAATGGTATCAAGGCCTGTGCTTGACTTAATGGTCACAGTTTTAAGGATTTAATGTCATTCATTTGAAGTCTGCCAAAGTACACATGTAATTTAGTTTGATTGTTTGGGAATATATTTCTCCTGTTCTTCAAGAGTCCAGTCAGGTGATTTGGCCTCAGTCTGCTTTTCCTAACAACTGGAAACAATAGTAACATCAATTATACCTTACTTCACCCATTCAAATACAGAGTGACTTAACCACATTGATGAGCCAGAAATTACTGACACAAAAGAACCAATTTTTGTACTTGAGAAGTCTGAACTTTCCATTTGAAAGTACCAGTATATTTCTGTGTGGCACAAAATATAAAGTACTGAATTATTTCCAGGTCCATTTTGTGAAGTAAGGAGAAATTAAAATCAGCATTTACCATGGTGTCAGCAAATAGTGTTGCAAACATCATAACTAGAAATCCAGTCACTCATTATGATATCCTCTTGTTCCTGAGAGAAAAAGTGCAATAACCTATTGCATTCATGCTTTCCAGGCTCACACTCAGCATACACCAACACCTGCAGACCAGACGATACCAGCATTTTGGGTGAGACTATGTTTAACTGGTTTAGCATCTTCGAGCTGATGATGCATGTTGCAAAATTAGGGCTACATTCTGGCTTAGTTCCCAAGTAACACAGCCTGAGCCAAGACACAAGACAAAGATGTGTAGGAATGTAATTTCAAACAGAGTCAGTCTGTCTTCACCCACCACCAATAACAACATACACAGGAAAGGCACCGATAACAGCATGTTTCACTAACAGCGCTTTTGACTAGACGTACAAGAATGTACACATGGGAAGATCCAAGGCTGTATACATGTAAAACAGCCTAATGAAATTTACACCTACTGACTGCATGTAACTGTAAACCACTGCAGGAAAAGCCATGCAAAACTGCAAGCAATTAGAGCAGCAGAATGGTGTGAAGCCAGGAGTGCGAGGAAAAGCTTGTAGCCATTATCTCAAAGGTTATTGCAAAACCAAAGGCAAGTATGTGTAATTGAAAAGGCCACTGGATGCTCTCCCTGAAACGCACACTAGGACAGAGCATTTTACTGATGTTTGCAGCCAGACAGATATGTGAATGTAAGCATAAAGCAGACAGAAGTTATCAACTGTGATATGGTGGAAGAGGGTCAGGTGCAACCATTCTACTCCCCACGCCATTGACTGCGCACAAAGCAGATGGCTTGCCACAGATGCACAGATAATTTTTCTGACCAAAATCAACATGCCAAATTATCCTCCAAACCAATGGCAACTGGAGGACACACAAAATGATACCTTTGAAGCCAGCTGGCACACGCCGTCCTGGGCCTGGATGTGATCAGTGGCACAATGGGCACACAACTTTGCTTCCATCTGGTCTGGCTGGCAACAGTGGAGGTCGACACACAAGCTGAAGGAAGAGAGCGGTGCTAAGATGAAGCAGTTGACTGATGACAAGGGAGAATTGAATGCAGGGAGGGAAAAATGACCTGCAACAAATCAAGCGTGGCTACTGTATAGATGTGTGTCTCTTCAGCAGGCTCAATCATCAGTGAGAGGGTGACAGAGATACTGAAATGGTTAAACAAACAGCTTGATGTAGGCCTTTCCTCCTGAGTTACGAGGAGATGGACAGATGCAACTAAGAACCACTGACCTTAACAAAACAAAAAGTAGTGAGTGTTCTGGAAAATACATAGCTAAGCCAAATACACAACAGAAAGATAAATACCAGTATGTGCTACGATTTGCACGCTAATCCATAAAGCCCAAGGTAAATTAACAAACGAGTAGTCCAAATGAGAGAAGCGTCAGTACTGCAAATTGCATCTTGTATGAGTAAGTGGTGAACAGCAGGACCTCCAGAACTCCACAAGAGTCCTCAATCTCTGACTTGGTAAATGTGATGTATCTTCAAGGAAAGAATATTTCACTAGATCTTTTTTCCTCCTTACCTCTCATTTCTCAATCATTACACTGATAACTGATCCTATCTTTGGTCAATAAATACTCCTTACACATCACATTTTCAAACAACAACCTTCAGATTTTATCTACACCTGATCTGGGCCCTTAGCAGGAGTCTCCACACACTTCTACGAAGTCACCTTATCTTTTTTAAGTCCTTCACTGCAATGTCTTACAAAAGACATTGTACAAGGGGCATGCAGGAAGAGTGGGCATGCTGAGATTACCCATCCTCAGAGCGATTCATTTTGACCGTTTGTTTACACATGTCCATATAAGTGCATCAAACATCTCTCATATTCCTAGACTCTCAGTGTGGGGAGACTTTCTTTTCTTTCATTATTTGTTTACAAATACAACAAAGTCCTGTTCCACAATGAAGGCTCGTATGCATGATAGCAAGGCAAATAATGAGCCATAGGATTTAAGAGTACAAAACCCAGTGCGACAAGTACTCCAATTCGATAGTGCCTTGCCTTTCTCACACAGGGAGCTTAGCAGAAAGCCTACAATGGCGAGATGCCAAAATTGAGCTACTCAGCACAAAGGCATGTTTCCTGCGCATCATGATCAGCAGCAGTAGCTATGAAAAATCAGAAGTCAAGAGGCACAGTCCAGCTGTAAAATGCTTAATAAAGAAAAAGGGGGAGGGCAGGACTCGCAACTCAAGGTTATCATCCAACATTAACAAAAACAGGAGCACATCTCATCTCCTGCATTGGCCATACCCTCACAGCTCTCTTCTGCCGGTCCAAGCACCAACCTGTTCCTCTCCACCAGTTTATGTCTACCGTCCAACTGAGAAACCTGCCTTAACACAACAACATTTTTAAAAGCTGTTTATCACTGTAATGTCTATTAACAGATCATTATTGTCCACAGTCCTAATGCCATCTAACACTACCTTCTGATGGGTTAGACACCAAGTCCCACAAAACCAGACAGTTCATCTGTGAGGTGTTCAGGTGATGAAGAAAACACTAAAAAGGCATGTGTTCTCCCAGGGCAGTTCTTTTGCCCACTGACATTTAAAAACAAGCAAAAGTTTTCTTTTGTTGTTAGGCATAAGCTGCTTACTGAAGGCAAACGACTGGCTGGCAGAAAACAAGCACAAGTCTTTCTTCTTGTTTGGAGGAAAGGAAGGAGAGAGGATTATCCAGCGGAGGTTGGATAATCACAGATCTTAGGAAGGGTGAATTTTTGTGAAAAGGGGGGAAAATTAAAATTAGCCTGATAAAAACATATTTAATTTTTCACACTATTTCCCCACAGAGCTTGATATACAGCAAAATTAAAATGTCAACACATGAAACCTATGCTCAAGTGTCTTTCTCAAGGTCTCATACGTAAACAAATCTTGAGATTGGAATTCAGTGTCTCCTAAGTGTGTTTAGGTCTTGAAACCAGCCAAGAACATGACACAACAAGAAGCAACCTGTTAAGAAACATGCAGAGCATTTAGAAGTGAGATTTCTGAAGATCTTCACTGGATGCACCAGCATAAAAAAAAGCCATTAAGGGATGTAGCTAAAGCCTTTCACAGAATTTCACTCACATTTATCTTTTATTTTTTGAAAGATGCACTTTGGCTTATGAGTAATGTTTCCTTTTCAAGTAATAAGTAGCTGAAATTTCATTTTTATATCAATTTCTGATTTATTTTTTATTAGATTTTCATTGAAACGTTCCGAGCATAGGGCAAAAAGCAAGCACAACATGTAATGCAAAACTAAATTCTCTCATTCCTTCTTAAAAACAGTTTTCCTCCTAATCCTTCCACTCATCAAGGGTTAGCTGTTCTGAGAGCTTCCCCATTCAGCTGATGAAGAAAGCAAAATGAGCTGGTGGTAAAATACTAACTTGTTCAATTTTTTTATCTTTGGGAATCAAACACGGATTAATTATCAAAATTCTGTGCCTTTCCCTCCATCCTGTTATTAGCACAATCCACAGGGAAGAACATTCTGCACAGCCCAACACCAGCTCTAATTATTTATGTATTTATCAACAGCCAACTCTATTTTCATTTGCTACTGCCTGTCAAGTACATAAAAAGCCAGTCCTTACAGGATGGTTATGTGTGGTCACCACGGATCCACTTG
Organism: Falco biarmicus; assembly: GCF_023638135.1. NCBI lineage: Eukaryota > Metazoa > Chordata > Aves > Falconiformes > Falconidae > Falco > Falco biarmicus. The sequence continues at coordinate 7,354,586 of NC_079298.1, read as the reverse complement.
CACCGGGAACAGAGCATCCACCTTCAGGGGAATGGGGCTGTGCAGGCTGTGGCTCTTGGATGTCACTTGACAGAAAACACTAACCTGAACAACAGCATGGTAAGGCAGGACTTAATTTCCAGACATCTCTTTCCTTCTGAACTGGGTTTGTTTACTGTATTTATTGTAGCAATGTCTTTTTCATTGTACATGTAACTGCCCTTGCCAAGCGCGCTGCACTCCCTTAGGCTACTGTAAATCTCTCTAAAAAGCAAACAACAATCCTTATCTTAATATAAAGTATCGGCAAACAGTTGAGAGCAATACAGAAGGGCTTTATTTTAAGAGAGAGGGGTCAATGATGCAATAAGAGCACTTTGTCCCTAAACATAAAGCAGATCAAAATTCAGTTTTGATCAAAAGCAGAAGCTATCCGCACCCGGCCGTGGAAGGCTGCCCTGGTCCCCACCCAGCAAAGCCGTTAGGTGCACCACCAGCTCCTAGCCTGCTCTGCCTGCAGGCAACAGGGCTGCCAAAAGCACAAGTCAAGGGTCAACCTCTCCATGCCCACACTCTGTCTGTCACATCCCTACCACCCAGGCTGACACAGTGGATCATAAATACCAGCCTTTGCTCAGAGACGAGCAAGCAGTGGCATAGCAGAGCTGTTCCACAAATCACATTGCCCAACACGTTCCCCGAGCAGAAGACAGCCTGCCTAAGCAGATCATCCCTGCCGCCACCTCCACCTTTTAACTGCTGAGTCCAGCTAGAGGCAAACACCACCCAGGATCCCTCTCGCTCCCAAGACGTTCATCTTTCCTAACCTTTTTCCCAGTGTCCAAAACACTGCACCCTGAGCCCCTGCAAGGCTGGTCCTGCCTGTTATCATTGGATTGATTTGCAGCACAAGAGCCTGTTTCACTGTCTTGCTTGTCCTATTTTCTTGGTCACAGTTGGTGAGACACACCTATTGGCCGTTGTCCATTGCCAGAATTTTTTTTTTTTTAATCACTCCCAATAAGCACTCAGAAAAACCTGATTACGATTTGCTGTCTCCTTATTGAAAAATACTGCATTTAAGCTAAACAAATAAAAACTGAGCAGCACCCGCACAGGGCAGATGTGAAGTGCACCCACAACTATTGCCTCATTATTGCTGTTGCCGAGGCCAGTGTTGTACCCTGAAAGGACAGAAACTGCAACTGCTACCGAGTGTCATAGCACACTATAAACAGCAAACAGACTCAAAACGTGAGAACAAAAGAGACTGTACTCAGTGGCATTGGCTTACTTACAGCAACCATTTTTATTTCCAGTCTTTTAGACTATGCAACCGTTGATAAGTATGGATTCTCACAAGAGAATGACTACCGTAAGAAACGGAGGCAAATCACATGGGGATTTAGTGCCTACTTGGACATCGCAGGTTAAACCCTTCCCAGCAAAAGTGAATTTTTTGGTATTCAAATTCCATTCCATGGCACTCCTTTAAGACTGGAAGAAAGAAAAAAATATACTGACATTTAACTCGCACCCTGGAGCCAGCTAATCAGACATAGCAGGCAAGCAGCAAAGCATTAGGAAAAACATGGGGGAAGGGAGGGGGAAGCAATAGCAACTGGAAGGACTGCAGCTGCAAACCTGGGTGGAAACGGGCTGACACGGGGTGCAGGGAGACCCAGGGACAACAGTGATGTGCAGAGGAGGGAGCCAGTAAAGGAGTGAGCAACAAAGATACAGTCAAGAGCACAGGCCAGCACAAGGAGAAGAAGAAAACTGAAGCACCAGGATAGGAAACGTTGCTGCATGAAAGCAGAGCAAAGGGAAAGGAAAGAGCAGAATGGGAATGCTGGCAGCATCAGAGAAGACAAAAAAAAGCAAGAAGAGCAAAAGGGGTTCAAGATTTTCAGACAGAACAGGGGGTCCTAGGAACCTGACTTGCAGAGCAGCATTGGACCATCAGGCAAGAAACCCAGAGGAAAATTATAAAATGCCAGAGAACCTTAATTCTTTCAAATACAGTGGTAACCAACAGCAATACGCGTTATATGGTACCCACTACATGTCTTCAAAGTCATATGTGAGTAAATATCAGAGTGCATTGAGGAAAACAGCACTGTAAGCACTCATGTACAGGGATAAATACCTTTCCTTTAAAAATGCTTTCAGTTTTTTGCCTCAACCATTTTCCCCTTCCTCAGACCTTTCAGATACTCACACTTCAGAATGTGGGAGCAGTTTTGTTTCTCCAAGTAACTTCAAATAACATAGCAACACCTCCAAATAAAAAGTGCTTTCCCTATTTCAATTTGGGTGTAAAATTAACGCTGAAATAATAGTAATTTCAATGAAATGCATTAGTGTCACTTTGCCTTTGAAAGCATTTAGTAACTACACCACTATAAGACTCAAGAATCTCATAGCATTTTATAACTACATACCGCAAATATATTCATCTTTATGTGAATTGATATGTTCTAATAAGTTCTTCCTGAAAACCACCTGAGCTACCTGACAACACTGGTAGCTTTTTCCAAGGAGGAGGAATTGATCTTTTGATTATTTTTCTTTCTGTTCACTGGAGGATTATAGAGTATTACTAGTTCCAAGCAATGATCATATGATGCTGGCATCAATACATAGACAAGAAAATATAGTTCTAATAGAATATCATAAAGACAATATTGTAAAACCTTTTTCATTTCAGAGGGTTCTAAAAACCTAAATCACTAACAGCATTCAGGAGATCAGCTCCACACAACTCTAAAATTTAAACCAACACATACAGATTTTGCAAAAGCAATGATGACTAGCCTTAAATGTAGAAATTATTTCTATTCTTTAAGTACATGAAGGCTGGACATTCACAGAGGCTCACATAAAGCTCTGCTAAGAAAGCAGCTCGAGGCCTGAAGTCACCAACTCTCTTCTGATAAACGATCTCTGAAACAGTCACCATCAGCAGCAGTACCAGAGATGCTCTTACAGGACTACATGGCAAGAACATCTGAACAACTGCAGACGACACAAAGCTAAGAAATGTGATTACAATCAGCAGAGAAAGAATGTATCATCAACTACTGGGAGACCAGGGTACAACGTCCGAAAGCTGAAAGCTGACACAGTGCAGCACTTTCTATTTGTTCACTTTATTCTTCCTTTTAAAACGCATGTGGTGAAGGTGTAAAGTGATAAAAGGCCAGGTATCCGTACTTCAACTTACAATGAATACAAGTAAAAAATACAGTATTATTGGAAAACCAGAAATAAGAGAAGTATGACAGAAGCATGAGATGCTAAGACCAAGGAGCTTGTTCATCTTTTCCTGCTGCACTAGAAAGACATTGGCTATCTCAACAGGCACCCCATTTTGAGTGCCACTCCTTAACACACAGGGAAAAGTCAACAGGGAGGAAACGAGGAAAACAAGACCAAAAAAAACCCGAAGCCAAGCACAAGCAACTAAGTGATTTCAGAAGCATGGTCAACAAGGAAAGAACCAAGATTTCTTTTTTTGCTGCTTCTTTTCTTGGCTTTGCAGGCTTAAGTTAAGGAGGCACTAAGCATCATCCAAAAATGCCTAACAAAGCAGCAACAGAAGAGAACATTCATCAGTTGTTCTCCGTACAGCTGACAGGAGGACAAGTGGTAGAAAGAATTAGGTATTAGAAAAATGAAAGTCTTGTTAACAGTAAGAGTGGTGAAGACCCAGAACAGGCTGTCTAGGGAAGATGAGAAATCAATATCCAAGGTTTAAAAAGAGGTTAGACAGACTGTCAGCTTCTGGAGGCAAGACAGGTACACTTGATCTTGCCTAAGAGCCTGGCAGCACACTAAGGTACCTCCCAAGGTCTTTTCCGCATCAACATTTCTGGGATACTGTTTAATGCTTCAAATAATTTGTCTCAATTATGGGATAATTTCATATATGAAAGAACATATCCAATATTAGTGTTGGCATATGATAACTGATTCTCCACCACCTGTCGTGTTTTTTTGGTTTATTTTTAAATGGAAGACACTAAATTCCATAAAAAAAATGACGTGTTTGATATTCTTTCCCGTTTTCCTTTGTGTTGTTCTCTTGTCTAAGGACTCAATGCTCTGGGTGTTTGCATCCTTCATTTTACTTTTTCTCAAAGAATTTCAGGAATAATAAAATATGATTCTGCTCTAAGGTCACAACACAACTCATCTTTCCTGTTAATCATAAGGTGATGTTTTGATCTTGTCCCTCTTTTGTTTAAGTACATAAGGTGCCCTAAGGAGCCGGCTAATTGATACTGTGCATCTGTTGGCTCCAGTGAGCAGAGGAGAAGTATCCATCCTGTTCTCTTTATGCACCTGGCATCTCTCCCTAACATGCAGAAATCAATCCAGCAAGGCAGTCCCCAACCACGTAACTGCTTTCTGAAGTATCTCCTACTATAGGAGATATATCCTGCCAAGGATTGGGGAAAAAAAAGGACACTTGACAATACTGTTTTCCCACAAGATAAAATCCCATCCTTTATTTGTACTCTGGGGAGCAATTTTTGGATTACTGAAGGGTTTTGCATTGCAAAAGAAATTAGAACATCAGCATTTGCTAAATAAATATTGACTTTGGGACCTACAAGCAGAAGAAACACACAACACCCTTTCTGTTGCAAATATCAACAGATCTTAGATCTAACAGCTGCTGAGTGGCAAATTCCTGATAAAAAGAGGTTTTGGACAAACGATACCAGATACCAGCATGGTAAGCCTATAGCTCACACAGAGCCATGGCTTCCAGACGCTGGGCCCACCAGGAAGCTCCACAACACAGGCTGGCGCAGGGTGATCATCCATTAACTGCAAAATGGCCCAGCTTCCAACCCTTGCAGCTCATCAGGCCCACAGCAGCAAATTTAGGATCCCTGTTTTCCAGTAGGGAAAAATATAGAACTGCAAACTGTCATCTTAAAAAGCAAGTATTTTAATTGCATTTTATTCCCAAGTAGGTGCAGAGCCATCTCTCTAGATTGCCCTCACACCAGAAATTTCAACTTCAAACCTGGTGCTCATTGAAAAGACTGAAGTTTATTGGTGCTTCAGAAAAGGCAGGCACATTCCCACTTATTTCTGAAACCAATTAAATACACACCTTCCAGGCAAGGAACACTACAAGAACAATTTCTGCTGTGATGGAGGTGTACCAAGAAGGAAGTCTATCTACTTTTCCTGGAACTGCTTATTCCACACAGATTAAAATCACTAGGTGACATTTTTAACCAATATTTCTGTACAGCATTGCTAAAATGAGAACATTAGCAAGTTAATTTACACTTGCAAAGTAAACCAATTTTAACAGTACTTGTGCACTACTACCAAGTGGCAAGGATGCATGAAGTTACAAAAGACTGTGAAGAATATAAAGCTCCTGGGCACTGCATCACCTTCCCTATGCTCACCTTTCTCCACATCACGTTAGAGAACACCAAGGCGTATTTCCTTCTGTCCCACTCCTTTTAAAATTCAGATTAAAATCTCTCTTATGCAGAGCAAGTATTCTTTGTGCATAAGGAAAGAAAAGTATGCATTTGGGATTGTAAAGTCCCATGTTGTGGGGGATGCTCCCTCCTGCTGCTGCCTGGTCTGCCCACAGGGATGCGGCAGGGCATTGCCTTCTCCCAGGCCACTGACATCCACATAACTACCTTTGGCAAGAAGCAAGGAAAGATTAAGACAACTGTGGCATTTCCTGGCTTCCAATCTCGAGGGAAAAAAAAAAAAAAAAAAAAAATAAAAATCACACCATGATGGTAAATTGGGTCTCTTGTCCCAGTCAAACAGTTCATTTTTTTCCAAGGAAGTTTGATCAGCTGTAAAGCTGACAATTTGCATTCCAGTCTCAAGTCCAGCCTTGTCTAAAATAAGTCTAAAGGAAATGCTGACAGAGCGTTAGCTGTAGCTGCAGCACCACTGGGTACTGCTTTAATAACTTTTTAATTGCCTGCACAAAAAGCCACATCTTAGTTCTAAATAAGTTGGTTAATTTAAAAGCAAAAGCACCCAGAGCTCCCCATTGTTTCTAAAGCTTTGTGAAATTAAAAGTACATTTTATTCCAGTTAAAGAACACAAGGATGCAAGACAGGAGCAAGGCTGGATGTGTGACATTCACACATCTCATTTCACTTTAGATGATCTTGAGCTCTGACCAGAACAACTGTACCCTCTAGAAATGTTGCATTCTTATCCTTTAAAGAAAGGAAAAAGAAACAGTAGGACAAGATGTAGGAAATCTGCTACATGAGGTTTAATTGCAACCATTTGTAACCTGCATTTCACCCAGATACATATTTTATTTTTAGCAGATATTCCTAATTAAGCAGAGAAAGAGGTTATCACATGCAGAATGGGGTTATCAACGCTATCTGATATAACAAAAGTAATCAGAGATATTGATCCAAAATTAGATGGCCACCACAAATTGCAAGATCCCAGGACCAATTAGGGGACAGTGAGGAAGCACGGAAGACACTAGGACCACAGCTCTTGCATCTGAATGAGGACTCAGCATGACCCTAATCGACTTTTGCCTGGGGAAGTGACAGGGTCTGGGCTATATCTACTCGTTCCTTATACATCCTCTCATATCACAACATCTGAGATCCACTGTGGTGTGTATGTCTATTCTTACAGCCTTCTGAGGCAGGGAATCCTACTGCCTCCCTAACCTAAACAATTTACCTGGAGTTATATAGAGTCAGTTATGGAAGGGGAATTAAACAGGAGTCTCATGCGTTGCAGGTTAACTTGCTATGCTACTAGGTCATCGCTGTACCCTGGAGATGTGATTCCAAGCTATTAAGGTACTGACCAACTGTAACAGACTTGCCCAAGTTTTAGGGAAGCCTAAGAATATACAAAAATTTATAATCCATCTGGCAGTCACAAAAAAAAAAAAAAGCTTTGAAATAATGGGATCCTGAACTAACTGGATTTGCATTATATAATGTCAGCTTACAGGGCACAGTGCAGCAAGCTATTAAAAAATTTGAGTACCCATGGTAACTAAAAACAAACCCAAACCATCCACATCAGAGATATTAGTTCACAGTAGTACTGACACATCATCACGGGACTGTCAGGGACCAGGCCCTCGGGGACAGCATCACAGTGCTGTAACACCGTTCTGTGGTTTGGAAGAAGATGGGAGATCCTGCACTGGGCACTGTTTTACAGCACAGACATACCCATAACTCAACCTGCAGTTTCAGTCCACCATCAAATAAAACAATATTTTCCATATCTGCAATTATTTTCTTTCCACAGTCTCAGGGTGATATTCAGACATTGAAGAGAGCTTGGCAATAAATCTAAAAGTTAGGTAAATATTAGCGTATTATTTGCAAACATTAAGATTGAAGTACGCAGGACTCTCTAGTCAGAAGAGGAATCGAGCCCTTCGGTCCTTCAGCCCCCCACTTTATACATCGAAGAGTTAACAACGCAAATAGGACAGTGCCAGAAACCAGGCTCTGAAGCTCAGCTCCCTGAAAACTTGAAATAAAAAGCTCACTAGTCTTACCCTGTTTCTGTTGAGCAATGCACGCTGTGGTGCTGGCTCACGGGTGAAACAAATTGCTGCTCTAAGTCTATTAAAAAGGAAAAAAAAAAGGCTACCATATGGTGCTGACTGCAGTATCTCTTAGCAGGTGAAATGCATCCAAAACAGTAGCTACCATACTTAATTATTGTGACAAATTCAGTGAATCAAGGTGGGAGGTTTTTGTTTGGGGTTTTTTTTTTGTTTTTTTTCTTTTTTTTGGTTGGTTTTAGGCAGGGTTTTTTATTTTTAAATAGACTAATGTGCTACCTCACCCAGAAAAAGGAACACTGGGGATAGGAGACAAGAAACCACACACTCACATTTGTGTCACCCAGACACAGGAAGGAGTTTGAGCACTGAGTTTGTGAAACTTAAAATGTCTTGGCACACCAAAGGAGAAGGATGCACTAAGTAGCCCAGAGTTTCTCACACAACTCCCTTGACTTCCCTTACTATCTAATCTAAGCATCTACTGAATTAATGCCAGCACTAAAACCACACACAACACATCTGTGCTGATGAAGATTGTGAAGCCAGACAGCACCTGTCTAGACCACCTGAGAACCTGCTTAGACCCAATGTGGACATTATAAATAAGCTTTGTTGATTCTCCTTTCCTCGTTCTGACGCACACCATCATGTCCCAGCACACCGGAAAGGCTGAAGGGATCTCAGATGTCAGGATAAAAGACACAGGGGGGCTGCTGCCCTCCCTGCACTAGGGTTTGGCTTCTGGTGCAGCCTGCTGCATGGGATTTACTGAGTGCCGCCAGGCAGACAGACCAGCATCTGCAAACACAATTTTGAAATCATCACTGGAAACAGAAAAGGTTTCCCAGCCCCAGCAGTTCCAAGCACTCACACATGCTTTCTCAGCCCCACATTATCTCAGCTGAGTTGCCAATGCAGCCTGATGAAGTTAATCAGCAATTAGATATTTCTAAAGTATTTACAATAAGATGGTCTCCAAGATATCTCCAAGATATTATATTCCAGGTTATGCAAGATACGCATGCAGAGTATCTGTCTTCTGATGTGTAAACATGCCAAAGCCTCAAAAAATTGCTTGAATAGCTTCAGTGTGGCTGTTGTGTGATCTCAAGGTCCATGGTATCTGGTATGCTCAAAGAAAGATGTGAGCAGCTGCTTTAGCCAGTTGTGATTTCAACGATGTGTAAATGAAATTGTTGCTTTCGCATTTCAGCATCTTGTCTTTTAAGTCCAAACACAGAATTCTTTAGGCTGGAAAAGACCTTTGAGATCAAGTCTAACCATTAACCCAGGGCTGCCAAGTCCATCACTAAACCATGTTGCTAAGCATCACATGTACAGAGTTTTTAAATGTCTCTAGGGCTGGTGATTCCAGCACTCCCCAGGCAGCCTGTTCCAGTGCTTGACCGCCCTTTTAGTGAAGTTTCTCCTAATACCCAGTCTAAACCTCCCCTGGCACAACTTGAGGCTGTTTCCTGTTCTCCTGTTGCTTGTGACCTGGGAGAAGAGACCGATCCCACCTCGCTACACTCCTTTCAGGGAGCCGTAGAAAGTGAGGTCTCCCCTGAGCCTCCTTTTCTCCAGGCTGAACACCCCAGTGCCCTCAGCCGCTCCTCATAACACCTGTGCTCCAGACACAGCTTCACCAGCCTCGCTGCCCGTCTCTGGACACGTTCCAGCCCCTCTACATCCCTCTTGAAGTGAGAGGTCCAAACCTGAACCCAGGATTCAAGGTGTGGCCTCACCAGTGCCGAGTATAAGGGGACGGTCACTGCCCTGGTACTGCTGGCCACTCTCTCTGACACAAGCCAGGATGCTATTTGCCTTCTTGGCCACCCGGGCACACTGCTGGCTCATGTTCAGCTGGCCATCAACCAGCACACCCCCATCCTTTTCTGCCAGGCAGCTTTCCAGCCACTCTTCCCCAAGCCTGGATCATTGCATGGGGTTGTTGTGACCCCAGTGCAGGACCTGGCACTGAGCCTTGTTGAAGCTCATACAACCGGCCTTGGCTTCAGATCCCAAACCAGACAAACAGCACAGCCAAACCTGAGCCTTTCTGAACTCAAAACCAGGACTGAGGGTCAAAGCTTTTCTGCAAGCTTCCATAGGGATACTGTTGCTGGGGAAATATGGTCCCAATCACTGGCAAGCTACCGCATCCACCTCTTTCTGTTTTGAAGACTCACCTGCTCTGAATGTTCTGAATTAGTCGAGAGAGAGAGAATCCAAAGATACCTTAAATACAAACAAGCATACAGACCAAACAGCATATATATCATTTAGCCACATGCATAGATGAGGCACATTTCCAAGTTATTTGCCATTTAGTGTAAAGTTTCACAGGATACTGCTGGGATCCTCTCCAGCCGCACCTGCTCTTCTACAACCCTCACTGCATTTCAATATCACACTGTCCACGTGCGCCATACATTTAAAAGAATCTGATTAAGTCATTCCAATAATCTGAATTTTTCCCTTCATAACCTATGTTATTAAGTGCCAAAGCCATAATTTTGTTCAACAGGAGAGGTCCATGTTTCCCCAGTTCCTCATGCCCTGATTCATAGCTGTCTTGGTAGTATATCCACAAAATATTAACCTAATTCAAGCAACAAGAAATGCCTCTCCAATTCAAATAACTGAAAAGTCCCTATGAAACAACAAGAGATTTGATTCACTGTTTTTTCCCCCAGGATAAACACTTTAGGTGAACTCAACTAATTATATTAATCACAAGCTGAGCTCCTGAGGTTCCCACAACCCAACAGATTAGTTGCCTCGATCATTTCACACCTACGAGTTATAGTTTCCTTTTTTTTCCCTTTTTTTTTTTTAAAAAAACATCCTAAATCCAAACTCTTTAACATCTTGCAAAGGGCATAAGCACACACCCCCATATATACACAGACATTTAAAGCAGTGATTAAGTTATTTCCTTTCCCTTCTAAAAGCCCCAATCTAAAATAAACCTTTCACGAGCAAAAACAGCTAAGAACTTACGCATGTTCAAAAGCAGGGCTTGCATAATTTTATTTCATTATAAAAAAATTCTTTAATTACCAGGGGTTGGGTTTTTTTCTTCCCTTCATAAGATCCTACAAATCTTAAGGGAAAAAGCCTTTTTGTGGTCCTGCCACACTCTCACTAATTTGCTCAAAAAGCCTACAGTAATTTCCCTGAATAGCTTCCAAAATGAATCCCATAAAACAGCCTCTCTCACTGGAACTGTCTTATTTGTGGGTGAGTTGAAGGATCAACTTGTTACAGGGCTTATTTGAGAAAAAAAAGCCCAAAATACAACCACCCAAGCAAAAAAGTGTTTGCAATTTTAAATTCATAAATCCATATTTTTAAAGCATGCCTACCCTGACCTGCGGGCATCTTTCTGCACATTAGGAATAAGGGAAACAACCACTCAGGTATCCATAGTAGGTATTTCTCATCTTGGAAAGAAAGTCTTACCAGAAGTAAATTTGAAAAGTAATAAAATATAACCTTTCCAAAGATACAAGCCGTGAACTACCTATTGATACATGCAGCTGATCTTCGGTGGCAGGGAGGCATCTCCAGGGGAGACCAGGGCTTCCTGAAAAGGTCACCACATCCTGGCACCTGCCTCAGCGTAGGGGCCGATACACAGCGTAGCTCAGGGCATGTTTACAGAGTAATCAATATGAGCTCGAAGCACCAAAAACACAAGTCAGGAGTCTCAGTAGCCAAAAGGGTGTGATCACAAGCCCTGGCCAAAAGAAGCCTTTCCTTGCTGCATACCCAGCAGCACAGCATTTCAGCATCGTGCCCAGGTGGGAAGTCCCAGCTGACAAACTCCCCGCAACAGCAGCCCCAGGGCTGCAGGGAATGGCACCACAGAACAAGGTGACGCAGTCCAAGGCAAGCAAGCTGCAGTGCCATTGGCCTCAGCTGCAAGGAAAGTTAACAAAGGTTCACAAAATGCTCCTGCCAGCCTCAACAAGCATCATCAGCAAAGACAGAAAAAAGAAAGCAACAGAAGATCAGATTAAAATGCCTGATCTTACAATCTAATACTGCCTTGAGGTTATGTCCAGTGAATAGGGAAGAGTGAACAGGGGTCTGTTAACCAAAACTGGTGACCGGAAAATGCTGAAGAAACATCATGGGAAAATAAACCACGGAAGAAAGTTTCATAGATACCACCTACCCAGGGTTTGATGTCACTGACCAGACTTTGTCCAGTGGTTTTGGTTACCTTGAGGACCCCTGCATCAGTTTGTTGCAGCCCTGCTACCACATCAGTCAGACTCCCAGCACATGGGATCCTTCACACCTCTTTCATATTACTCATTTTTCATTTGTTACCAGATTTTTAATCCAACATACAAATTCACACCAGAAAAACAGGACAAGATCCAAAGGGCTGCTGTAACCAATGCACCAGCTGAAAGCTATGTCAGCAACTGAGATGGCTGAGATTACTCATGCTCATTGTATGGCCCGTCTTGCCCCCACACACATTGTTTGTTTCCAGAGGGTTTGTCCAAAGAGATTATCTGTTGCTCTAAACAAAACTAAGCAGTGTCATTATTTGAAAGAATAAGACGTTTCTGACCAATATCTGAAAACAGGGGACACTGGTAAGATTTTGTTACGGTTGTTCTACTAGCTAAATTATTTCTATTGCAGAATAACCCAGATTATTAACTCATCCTCTGGTGCATCTCAACAAACACAATCCCAGTATTTAGCAAAAAACCCTGCTATGCTCACCATGATAACCAAATGGTCTGGTGCCTTTGAATCCCTGAACTAGTTCATCTATTTACTATTCCACTTAACACCAACTGAGGTTCAAAAGGAACTGCTCATTCTAGGTGCATAGGCTGATAAATTATCACGAACTTGTGAAAGGCAACTGAAGCTCTGCGGAAAATCAGTCTCATCACCTGGTCACAAGCACCCGGAGAGGACTTCGCAGTAGTATCAACATGCTGCCTCCACGCTTCCACTGTCTGATGATGCGTGACATGCTTTGCTCCTCGAAGCTCTCACCACAACCTCTTCTGCAACATCCCCCAGAAAGGAGCATTAGCTATGTAACCACCATTGGTGTGTACCCAGCGCTTCCCAAGCTACACGTTTCGTTTATGGAGAACGCGAAGGCCAAGCCACAGAACAACGGACTAAAACAAGCAAGTAAAGCAAGTTACCAAATCAAATAAAGCTACTAGCTAAAGCAACTGTAGGAAGAGCCTGAATTCTACACACCTCTTATAGCCTGATTGTCTCCCCTACCACCTCCAAACTCACCAAAATATCCCTTATCAAGGAGAACACCACACATGAGAGCAAGTCACCTTAACCAAGGCAACAAAGCCAGGAACAAGGATGAATTTTTCTAATCACAAGTGGACAAACAGGTGTTTGGGGTGCCTGATTAGCTAGTTCAGAACACTATTTGTCAGGCTTGGATTCAGGATTAGGCCACCAACACTCCACAAACATTCTCTTTCTCACTCTATCTATCATATAGTCCAAAGCGATCTATAAGAATTTTAAAAGCCTTGCTAGTGATGGTAGATCACAACAGCCAACCAAACCATAGAATAGTCTAACAGAGAACACCCTCCCTAAAGGCTAACAGTAAAACCACAGTTCAACACAGAGACAACCACAGAGGAGTTCTCTAACAGAAAAAGCAAGGTGGAGCTCACATACTAGGAGTTATGGCCAGTCTCAGACAGTGATCTATCTTCCAAATACCTACCCGCCAGTCCGAACTTAAATGCTATTACCCAGAATGATCATACTTGACCAATTATGAAAGTCAAGCCACTCACTGCAGTAAACTCTTGATGCAATTCCAGGCTAGTGAATCCTGAAGCATCACTAGCCTCGTGACATGTTTAGCAGCCATCTCCAGTCTGGAAATATGAGATCACATTTCATTTTTAACACAACACACACACCAGCACAGTGTCACTTTATGCTTCATCTAGACTTGGGTGATTAGATGGAGCATGGATTTACTACACCGCAACTGCTCCAACAGCAGCCGTCAGAATTCAGTACAACCCCTGAACAGGTCTCATTCCAGCCAGTACACCTTCAGTTAAATCTAAAGCCTCAGGATCCAATAGGATACTCCCCCACAAGCAGACTTAAGACTCCGTAGCTAATGCTCTAACAGACGACTCAATCTTCTGTGATTTAGCTCCAACAGATGAGACAGTTTGATGAATCGGTTAGAGAGAATTCCCTATTAATCTGAGCTTCTTCCAAGAGTTCAGTGCCCTGAGCAGACTATCCTTGACAAACTCTCAGTCCATGCAAAGAGGAAAGTGGGATGCTTTATCGCTAAGGGAGTGAGAAGTTAGAGTGAAAACTATGAGTAGGCATCTGTGAGTTGAGTGGAGGGGCAGGGATGGACGGACGGACACGGCTTGCAAATACAAGACCAGGAACTTCATCCCCCATTAAAATATTAGGCATCTGAAAAACTTATTAACCATCCATCATTTCTTTAATATAATGGACATAACCTTAGAATCTTTGACCACAAATAGCCCAAACTTTCAAAAATTTACTACAGGAAAATGCATTATTAAATCAAATATGAGCATGGCTCAGAATCTCAACTCTTTGTTCCCTGAAGCTGCAATGATGTATCTGGGCTAGGGGTGAAAGGAGAGGGAGGGGTGTTATGAGCAAGCTGGCTCAACTGATTTCTTGTAAATACCATAAAAATGAACACTTGACGATAATCTATGAATTGGATATAAAGAGAGAAAATAATTCTTAAAGAAATGAGTGCTTTTAAGTGCTTCTTGAGCACTAAATTGAAGAAAACATTTATAAATTTTCCATCATCTTGTGAAGCATCATGTCAGGCAGAATCAACCACATAAATTTATTTTGTGACAATACACGTAAATGGTTTAACATTCTCTGTCCCTCTAAAGCAATAGCAAAGACTAGCCAAGCCATCTGAGAGTTCAGAATTGTAATAGGGCCTTTGAAGAGATTATTTGCAGATGAATCCTTTATTTTCTCATGGAAGCATTCTACAATTTGAAGTACCATATTCACACAGCACATTTCGCCTTCCAAAATTACCTCTGAAAGAGCCGGTGAAAAATTATACACTGCGTAGACAAGCATATATCTAAATGATATGCATGTCTAACAGAAATAGACTATTTTCAAGGGGTCCTAAACTCAGCTTTTCCATTTGTTCATACAACTGCATGCAATAATAATTTATGTATAAGAATCTATGCATTTCAATCAGACACACACAACTGCTAGGGCTTTCTGTCTGCTCATTTTTGCATGTTTATATAAAAAAATAATAAAACCCACATCTTTAAAGGTATTGCACGTGTTGTGTTTTTTTTTTTAATCTGAAAAAGAAAATATTTACAATCCCCATAATGCTGCAACACCTTCAAAGAAGGGATAACCGTCAGGACATGGAATTTTAACGATAGTTGCTTGAAAGCAATCACTGAGAGATGTCTTCAACACATCTTCATTATGCATCCTATGCAGCACCTTTCCCACAAAACTCCATTTTCATTATTTCCCCCCTGTGCTTCTCAGGATTTCAGGCTTCTAACCTTGGTCTTCTAGGTGTCATCCGAGTCAGATGACTCAAACAGCAACTGGTCAAAAGCATGTGTGTCCCAGTGGTATGTCCAAGCATTTCAGTCCACCCCACATTCCCACTGAAGCAGGAAACAGTGAGGCTAGATAGTCCACAAAGTATTTTAATTCAAACAAAACAAAAACACATGTGCACACACATAACCCCTCCTTGTTTAGGATGCAGAGTCAATCTTTAAATGATCCTTTAAAATCCTGCCCTAACTTATAAGAAGAAACTAAGAAACCAAGGAACTAAGATACAGTAAGACTGGTTTGATACTTAGATCAACCCAAAAGAAAAGAAAAACCTACTTGGCACCACAGGAAGTTTTCCTGATTGCCTGTTTTTTTTAAAAAAAAAAAAAAAAAAAGCAAGTTTCTTATCCAAGTGTACCAGCAGACAACGAATGAAAGTGGTTAGGGGGTTAGGAAATCTTCAGGCAAGCTACAGAGGAAACTGTTGGGATGCTGCTTATTCCAAAGCTCAGCCATTTCATCAGCCAGCAGAAAGCGAGCCGTGCTGTGCAGCATTGCATTACAAGCAGTATGCTTTCCACTGGTTTTGTTTGTTCCTAATGAACTTCAAAGCAATAACACCACACTGGAAATACATTGGGGTAGCAATAAAAATCTGTAGTTGCATTCTTGTATCTTTGTCATGCCTGAAAATATCCAGATTGAGCAGCAATAACTTGCTAGAACTTCAACTGAAACAAAAGGGCTTCGATTCACTGCAGCCTTGCTTGCTACAACGAGCTGGAGAGTCCTGTACCTGCAACACACCACAAGCCACACGGGATCCCAGGACAGGGCTAAGGAGAGGCAAGACTCACCTTGATTTCACCCGATTTCATGGATTTGTCAACCTCCAGTCTCATGAGATAAAAATTGGAAAAGAAAACATAGGTGAAAATGAAGTGGTTTTAGCAAGTCGGGTGCATAATTGCTAAAACTACAGGAGTACAGTGGGATGGGTATGAGAAGGCTGCCTGCACCCCTACCACTACAAGGCACACCTAAGGTTATGGAAGCTGTGAATACAAAGACCATTTTAAACCAACTTGAAATACATCTCTCCATCCTTCTTCAAAGTTGCATCATGTCACACTGTACCAGAAAGCTAAACGTTATTATTTCTGGTTTTGCCAGAAGACAGGTAAAGCACAGAAGAGGATGAGCACTGTCATAGTAGGCAGAGGAGATGAATCACATCATTGTGCTTATGCCACTGCATCGCACCTCAAAAGCAAAAAATACCGTGTAGCTACAGTTCCTCGCCTAAATTTTCTGTGCAGCCTTCTGTTTTCATCTTGACCTCTATATTGTTCACGGTAGCCAGTTGTATTGAACTACACAGAAGAATAATTTACTTTGTCTACATTTCGGTGCCACAATTTCTAAGATGGGAGCAGTGTTGCTTCCCTTCCCCACAGAGATACTGTCGGCCTTATTCTCCTGCAAACACCACTGACCCTGTCCTGGTGCTGGAAACAGACAGAGGAGAACACAAACGACCTGACTCACAGAATACATCTGGTTTTAGTATCTTTTCTAACACAAGGAAATTAGATTAATCTCATAATCAAAGGTGAACGCCATGTTCAAAAAGCCAAGGCTTTTCTCCAGTAATAAGCTTGTAGCTGTAAAACCCTGTGGCACAACAACACAGGTTTCATTTTCTTCTGTGTTTCACTATGGAGAGGGGAAAAGGATTAGTTTCATGGCCCCATTCATGGTGCATCCCTGATCCCTCGGGTCCTTAGTGAAGTAACTGACTTTTGGATGCAACAGCAGGAAGAGTCACCAAAGTGGCTTTCAATAACTTCTTATAAAAAACAAAGAGCCACCAAACTTACACCACAAAGAAAACTTAGGAGGTGTTTGTGAGGAGGAGTGCATTAGATCAGATGAAGGATATTAAATGGCCTTTAAGTCTGACAGCAAAGAACAACTCTAATGGGAGTCCCAAACTGTGCTGCTAGCAATATACTGTACTTACAAAACGGTAACATCAAGATGCCAGAACAGCGCCATGACCTATATTTCCTGTAAACCAATTTTCTTTGTAGGGTGGTGGAAAGAATCCAACTGCTTTTTAAGTCTTTTTCTTCCTGCTGGAACTATGCCTTATCATACACATTCTTCCTACAGAATGGGAACAGAATTCTTCCCACACCAAACTTTTCTATGCCCCGCAGCATTTGAAGCATGAATTACCTAAAGTCTATTTATGCAGTTATAAACAATAAATACTGCAAAATCGTGTTTAGGCTGCACTTACCAGATGGGAACAGAATTCTTTGTATCTCATTTCCCTACTTTTCAAAGAAGCCAATTCACTTAAAGGGGAATCTTAAATAGAAGAACAGTATTACAGAACAACAGAGGTCACATATTCCAAGGAATTTCGGTGGATTCATTATTTATGGAGTATAGCGTAGCTGATGCTGTCAGAGCATGTAAGTTCAGACCTTAGCATTTCCACCTTCAAAATTACAAGTTTCCCCACTCTATACCTTTTAGTAGTGGAGCTTTTTTAAACAGTGTAAACAGGGAAAACACTAAGCTTAGGCCATAGTGACAGTCTTACCCGAGCTTCCAGTAAGGCAGCACCCAAAAAAAAAAAAAAAATCCACTGCTAACACAAGGCAAAGCCATCACTAAGGACTGAAAAGACTGGGAAACAGAGCCATTTTTTCCCATCTCAGAGGGCCACTGCTTGGGTTTTGCACACATGAAGATGCCCAAATTTCCCACATTCGTACTTACCAAAGTGAGGCGTTTACTCTTTTGGGTAGTCCCATCCTACAGGAAAATTGTATCCTTTAAGGAACACATTAAAATCAAGACATTTTTAGAAGAAAGGAGGTATTTCCGACTATCTTTGACTCCCACTACCTTGTGATATCCCTATACCATTTTTACCTCAGGAGGAACTTCACCCATGGCTGGTACGGACACACTGTGCTCAGAGTGGTCAACAAAATACCTGAAAGGATTTATGATAAGTTTGTTTTCACCACCCTGCCCCCCTTACAGATATCCTTGCCAAATGCAAACACTCTCCCTCAGGCAAGAAAATTTGGAAACAGAACACCTGATGCAGCTTTTATTCCAAAATTGTCTCACATGTGTTGAGTGTCAAAAAGAGCCATGTTGTGCCACAGCAGACACTTGTCTCGGGAAAATTGAAATCGTTCAGTGTCTAACACTTTGAATGATTTCCCAACTTCTCACTTGCCCCATCTGCTCCCCTCAGTTCATTTTGATATGTTTTAGCCTTTGTGTCTGCAGTGGCACCAACAGAACTGCAGCATCACTGCAAGTTCCTCTGCTATGGAGCAGTGCCAAGTTAGTCTCAAATTCAGCTTCCTCTAAAAGAAAAACACCAAAAAAACAAGATAACTGTCCAGTTCCGTTGTTTCTCCCCTCCAAAATATGCACAAGCAGCTATCTGGCTTCAATACTGAGCTCTAAAATAGTATGCCACCTATAAGATAACTGACATTAAAACAGTAAATCAGATGTCCACAGAAAACAGCAAAGCATATGAATGTCATATCTCAGCCCCAATTTTACTTAGCTAGTTAGCCAAGGAATTAAGTCAAAATTACTTGAGTTGATGTAGCATTTTTTACTTTGCTGTTAGCATGGTATCCATAGGACCTTTAAGGCAAAAATACCAGCTACTTTCCAACATTTAAGAAATTGGGATTCTGAAAGCAGACACAGAACTTTTAGCTAGATGGGAAAATTGGTAGAAGCAACAGGCAGGATATACACTTGAAAGGTGGGGGGTTTGTTAAGACAGTATATAAGGTAGGCAATCACAGTGTTCTCCCTAAACTTCAAGAGTCAGGAGACACTCACCCAGGATTTTAAAGACCCTTCAATAAGATGGAAGGAAGATGTTACAAATATGCATATGGAAAAAAACCACCGCAATCTGCCCACAGGAGTCTCCATTGAGAAAGGCTCAACTCCGACTGAGCAGAACTTGTAACAAAAGCAACTAAAAAGCCCCACACACACTTACTCATCTTCCCAGAGGCTTAGAAGTCAGCCACTACCAGATTAATGGGGCCCACAAAGATGCAGGTGTACCTGTGAGAAGGGAATCAGTCCAAGACTCTCATGTCTGAGCCACCAATATGAATACTCCATATTGCACAGAGAAAAACAACTGATGGGGAACAGCACTCCTCATGCTGAAAAGAGCTCAAAACTCTTAAGGTGACAGTGGTTATCTTTGGTTTATTCTAAAGATCTCGAACTCAGTGGGGAAAAAAAAAACACTTTAAACCTTTCCAAAACCCTGGCTTACACTTCTTCAAGTGCAAAGTACCAAACAACACAAGCAACTCAACACATGGCTTAGTTGGGTATTTGTAGCAAGTGTTCAGGATAAATCAGGTAACCGTGAACTCTGCTTTAGCTGTAGTAAAGCACGCAGCCAGGGTACCAACACTCACACATACTTGGCACTAGGCTCCCCTATGCCGAATCATTTAGCTAGAATTTCTTACAGTAGCCTCAGTGGTATATTTTTTCCCCAGCATTCATTACTTCCTTCCAGTGAAGCTAATGAAATTTAGCTTTACAATCCAAAAGATATATAGCTATGCATCTTTAAAGAGAATTCACTAAACACAGAGCTGCTGCAGCTTCCTGAGCAGCCAGTCATGAAGTTGAGCTGGTCCTGAATTCAGGGAATGTCGTTGAGCGGTCATTGGGGAGTAAATGAGGCAGAAAGCAAGTTAGCTGGGCAACTACGGAGCTGAGAGCCCAATCAGATGTGGGAGCTGCAGGGGAAGCAAAGGTGAACAGAAGCAGAGAGCCAGCATCTTACCTTGCAAATGTCAAATATGATGTAGAAGTAGAAAGAGAAATCTCACTGGCAAAAAAGGCTGGCTGTTTCATAAACTGCCCTTGTTTATTCAAATTCTTTGAAAGGCTGAAGTGCACATCAGTGAGCATGTGCTTGCACTGCTTCTTCAATAAAGGGGGAAAAATAAATCAGTACACATATCAAAAGAACAAATTAACTAGCTTCAATGGACACGCCACTCTCCTTCAAAAAGCACAACTGCTCCGATCTCTGTTCCTATCTGTTGACATCTGCTGACAGAAAAAAAAAAAAAAAAGAAAGAAAAGCTATTCCACTCCTTAATTTGTAATTTTGAAATAAGGGCTATATGATCTCCTTGTCACTGTGAAATTCTTAGCAGCCATGATATACAGCATCATTCCAATGATGAAACCTTAGTTGGTTACTGATTTGTTCCATAACATACTGAAAGAAGAGTTGTCAGTCAAATGTCTCCAGCCAATTGCAAAATACATTATTAATGGAATTAGAGTAAGAGGAATCTTTTTGTATGGTTCTTATTAAATAATTCCAAGTTATTCCATTGCACAGCTACAGTATCTGAACTTTGATTTTTAAATGTTACCATATGCAAACTCCACTGCGTATTTGCACTTCAAGTGATAATCTGAAGGCAACACGAGTCTGTAGTAAGTTAAATTACCACCAAACTCTACATCAGGTCCTCCCACTAACAAATGTCACTGTACTCTGGAACCCTGCACAAGGTGGCATTGTTACCAAATTAGTATTTTATTTTAAAAAAACGTGTATACAGAAAGTTAGAGGAACAGACAAGCATTTCCACAGAAAAACAACCTATTTCAAAGACAGACAGCCATTTAGAATCCAAGATACTTTCTTGGTCTCCAGAATCAGAATGAACCAGGCAAACCATAACCTCTAGGACAAACCGTGATATTCAGCCTAGATCATTCCTCCTCATGGGAAGAATGCCTGGTTTCTCATGACTAGGCACTAGATAACCTAGTGCAAAGTAAAGTGTAAGGAAAGAGAAAAAGTGAAAAGGGGGGGGGCGGGGGAGAAGCCTGATCACTCCATATCACCACCATCATTAAGGAACTGTTTAATCAGAGGACTGAGTTGCTCAAGAAATTGGTAATGGTACACATGCCGCCTCTTCATGTCCAGGTAACCCATGCAAATCTGGCTCAAGCTGATAATGATCAAATCTAATTACAACCTGACAGCTCTTCAGTGGCTTATAGAGTGCTGCCCACTCTTAAGATTTTATCACAAGTTTTAGGATATTTAGCACTCTTCTTAAGCCCTAATTCCTTAAGTCAAGCAATTACCCAAGATCCTCCACTTCCAACAAAAACAAATTGGACTTTCCAACCCATAACCTTGGAACAAAGGTTGGAACATGACCTACATACAATATAATGGTTTCTAAACTCAAAATATTGTTTCAATTTGCACAATCATTAAACTGAAAAGGGGATGTTTTAAAGATTAAGTCAGGAGCTGGAATGGTTGTTTGACAAAGCTGCACATGAATACTTTATTTCTACTTCTGGTGCTCAGGCTAGACCAGCACCCACTATCACAACCAGCACATTTGAGACCTGCAGAGAAATAGGTTGGAAGAGTAGGACTGATGTCTTTGAGGCAATTCACTTGGTCCTCACGCTGATACACAGCATGCCTCCTCGCAAGCCTTTTTTGTTTGTTTTTTGTTGTAATATATACATTTAAAATTCTGCTGGGTTACTTTACAAGCTTCTTGCAGCTATACAGCCAGATACAGATATACATAACACAAATATTTGCTAAGAACAAGCAACTCCAACAAGTAGATCATGACACTATCAAACAGCAACGTAGAGCACATATCACCAAATAATGAAATAACAGCCTCAAACCAAAGTAACTGGTTAAAACTACAGCTATATAAATCAACTGCACAACAAATTACTATTGTTTTCTACACCTCTGCTAGAACTTAGTATCCTAAATCTTTCCTCCAACACTGATGCCTGCCTTTTAGGAACAACTTCTACCATCTCCTGTACTCTAGTCCAGCTCAAACACCTTTAACACAAGAGAAACCCAAATGACAACAGGGAGCGGAGATGGTGTGCTAGCCTACACTGGCTTTTGGCTAAGTTCTTCACCTACGCATAAGAAAGCCCTTCTGGCTGGGAGCAGTGGGCCAGCTGGCCCTGTATTCAGTAACCTTGACTCTTTGGCAGTCACCAAGAGCAGACGCATATTGCGGTAATTCACCAGAACACATTTCCAGCCTCCAGACATTTCCCACCCTGGCATTTCTACGCCAGAAGCAGTATCACCCCAGACATTAGCCCTCAGTCCTACCAAAAACTTTTGCAGATTTTCAAGATTGTTTGGTCTCTGTAGGCTTTTAGCACACACAACATCCCAAGGCAGTGAGCTTTCTTGTGTAACACCACCGTGTGTGGAGCATCTTACTTGTATCTGCTGCTTGTTCATTTCACATGATATCCTTCACTTAATTTAGTGGAAAAGACAATTCCCTATTCAGTTCTCCATACAGTTTTCATAGGTGGTCTGTACCACAAGCGCGCTTTTTCTGGGCTAACCTTCTCCTCTTCCACTACCTCTCTTTTACACCAGGGAGACATGAAAGCTTTGTTTGTGTAGCTCAAACACACTCAGAAAATAGACTGTTAAAAATCTCTCACTTCTGTTTCTGTAAAACAGTTCTTGTCTTCTTAACTTACTTGTCCAACTCAAACCTAGCACAGTAGTCCAGACCTTTTAAAAGCAGGATACTTACCTCATTACTCCCGTTTTCTTCCATATTATACCTAGAAGACATGACTATACAAAATTCAAACTATGTAACACAGAAGGAAATTTAAGACACCCATGACTTCTAAATTGACATCTCTCTGGCTTTGGATCAAGGAAAGCTTTAGGTCCACCACATCAAATCAACAGCCTAGAATTTTAGTTATGCAATGAGAAAGATGGTAACACTTCAACCCTTGACCTGCAGCAACAGCCAAAATGGTGAATATTCACTGCAACCCATCTGTTTTCTTTCTACACTTGATTCCCAAGAGGAACCTCAAATATGCTTAGTAAAAACTGGAACATTTTAGACAGTAAGCACAGCTGACCTTTACATAAAACTACTCTATTTCGATAATGTGTAAGAAATGATGCATTAGTATCCAACGTGTCTGTTAGGCTTTGTAAAGATAGCGGGGATGCTAAAAAGCTTTCTGTTTTTTCCAGCGGCATGCCTTTTCATAGCTTTAAGTCAAGCAATACATATGCTGCACCAAAGTGGGATTATGATTTGAGAAGGTGAAGATCCTGATGTCTCAATCCCAGGACGCGTTTTTCCAACACATATTTTCTCACATACAATTTAAAGTTCCATGTCCACTAAGCACGGAGCAACTGTTGGAAGGTCATTTATATGGCTAACCGCTACAGAGAACATGTGATTTAACTGAAGTGACATTAGCATTAGCAATAAAGAACACACTCTCAACCCTAACCAAGGCTCTACTCCAACTCTACACAGTCCTCCTGTAGACCAACTCACAAAGCCTTTTCCACATGAGAAGTATTGAACTAACATAATTTGAATCAAGTATGAATTTAAGCTTATTTTAAAGGCTGCAAAACCATGCGTAGGCATGGTTATTTCAATAGTAAAGTTGCAATTTTCAGTTTAACTTCAGCTAACTGAAAGTATTTACACGTTAAATCTAAATAAACCAGTCCTAATCTGAAAGATGTTTCTGATAAGGGCCGGTACCAGCTTATAAGTGTAGGGAACACCAAATCAATTTAAAGTGAGACTTGTTCAGCGATGATGTACACCTCAGACCTATGACTAGAGGGACTTTGGTCTATTGACAGTAATCACACGCTTTAACACAAGCCCAACATCATCTCTTCATTCACCAGACAAATAAAATTTCACGTTGGAAAACAATAATGACAACAAGTTAATATTTTCAGTAATAAGTTATCGTCACAAAGAGCACTTGACCTTCATTGTAATTTCCACACAGCTTGCAGTAAACCACCTGAGTGTGTATAAAATGTAATGAATAAAGAAATATTAAAAATGATAGAATGTTATTAAAGTGGGTCACAATTCAAACAGCACAATTACTGAAAAAATGAAGTATGAAACTACATCACTCACAATCCTTCTCACACTGGATGAGCTACTCTATAATTTATTTTGCCTAACAACAGCTTCTGTCCATATTTTCTCTCTCTTTATCCCCAAAGACTCTATTAATGCAGCCCACTGTGCCGCATGACAGCATAATGCCCACATGAGGCATGAAATGTCACAGATCACAGCTTTACACCTGGCCAACATAATATATTCATCAAATTCTTTCAAGCAGTGGAAGCATTTGTTGTTATTTTGTGGGTCAAGCCACACAGAGGCAGATGGAATGGGTGTTTTATTTACATGTGAAGTCCCTAAGCCCATTCACTTTATTTATGACAGACAAAATCTGGCCTTACACAGTCATCTAAGAAGCCCTAGACCAAAGACTTTGTTATTTTACAAAGATAAGGAAGAGTGGTTTCCTCTGAGGCTTCTGGATGACGATGAAGATTCATCTTGTTCCTTAACATTACATTCCACATACTCTGAACATCTTAAAAAGCTGAGTCGGAATTTTGATTCACACCCTAAGTGGAGATCAGCATAACTAAGACTCACCTGTATGTTAAGGCAACTCTGACAGACAGTAACAGAATGAGACCCAGCACTCAGAGCTGCCCCTGTGAAACCCCACAGATGCTGTGGAAACTGCACCGTAGGTGCGTAACACAGGTTGGAGTGGTCACCTCTTCACTTTAAACCAGAAATTCAAGACACATGGATGTAGATATTGGCTTTTCCCCTTCCTTCCATAAATTACAAAACAATCTACACTGTCCACAAATGCATGAAAAATGTAGAAAGGAAATCCTTGGATGCAAAATGTATCACTTCATACATTATGTATTTTTTGAGTGATTTTGAAACAGCATTTTAAATTATTGACATTGATGTTACCATGAGAGTTGGGGGAAGACTTCCATATAAACAGCTAAAATCTTTGCTATAAGGAGAGCATTAACCCTGTTACCTTTTAATTATCTGTGTTGCACATGAGTATTAGTGACATAGGTAGCTTGAAGCATAGCCCCCTTATGTTTCAAGCTTGCAGGAAAACAAAACTTCAGGACAGTTCTTCCAAGAGAAGAGAAAACAAAAAGCATCTGCTATTAAATTGCTCTTCATATTTTGTTAATAATGTAATATATTAAAGTCCGGATGCCTATCTGATTATTTCACAGCGTCTGCCACTGCCTCCTGACCTCTAAGACAGACTGCAACCTCTTTGATAGACAGACCAAAAGGTAGCTCAGTAGGTACAAAGCAATCCTCCAAGTTCCCAGAACCATATTTAGACTGAATCACAACAAACTCACCATCCCTAAAGTCCAAAATAGCACGAATCCTCTTCTCCTCCTGAGAAGCATACTGCCATCCTACTACTTTTCTAGCCTGAATACCAAAAAGCACTGATATTGAAACACATTTGTAACTGGACAATGACTTTTTACAGAGAAAAGGTGCTTTTTAAAAAAAAAAAAAAGAGAGAGAGAGAAAAAAGATTCAAGTTCAGGTAACTAAAATGAAAATCATAATTATAGAGACAAAAATATTTAACACATCAACTCCTTTCTCCTGAAACACCAGTTTGAGTAAGATCTATCATCTGTTCACTACTTACAGATGATTCTTCCGTCCACTACTCATAAAACGGGACAGAACCAGCACACGAGAGCTTAGGGAAGGAGAGGGAAACATGCCACAGCCAACTCAAACTGTAGGGCTACTTGTCCATATGAAGACCACAGTTATCTACGTTGGAACCAGGCTTTGATGTGTGCTCTTGAAAAAAAAAACAAAACAAAAAAAACCACCGACAATATATATCCAAAATAGTTTTTAGTCCCTGAAACAAAAAATTGCAATGACTTCTATTCACTGACACAATCCACCACAAAGGCTACCTGGACTTACCAAGGTGCACTGTGTCACATAATACTCTGCCATGATAACTAGGGTTGATAGCATTTAGAAGAATCTAATAATGCAACTAATAATATGCACGCAAAGACGTTACTGCTAACATGACAAAGTTCCAGGAGAGGGAGGAGCAATAGTTTAAGAGTACCTTTACCTACCACTCCAGAAAAAGGAAGTTAAGTAGAAAGGAAATCTCAGGTAATGCTGAGTTTCTGGATTTCCTTTCGGCTTAGCAGCTCAAGATGAAGAAAGCCCCCAGACATGTGGATCTGCAAGGCAGCTGTGCCCAAAGAGCCTTGAGCCTGTGGGGAGGAAAGCACATTTGACCAAAGCAACTCATCCTGAAGGAAGGCAAAGCATTCACTTCATCCTCCTGACAAAGTAAAAGCTCAGGCTTTCAAATAAGATGTAAAATAGAGCCCTGACCATTCATCGTCATTAAAGATCCCATGACAATTCTTGCAAGAGTAAAAATGTTAACTAACATGTCCTGGCCAATATCCAACTCAGATAATTGCATTCTGCTTCCTAAATTCCCCTTGCAGTTTCAATTGGATTAGTTTTTCTTCATTTCTCTTCCCTAAACCCCTCCTGCATAATGTTTCTAGCCCAGAATGGCTGCTGTATTCCACTCCAGAGGTGCGTGAATTATCAGTGTTGGGCAATCCCAACATACATTTTGTATACATTAGTCTGAGAAAATGCTCTGTGAGCCCGAGTAATACCCTCACCTCTCACTGAGGAGCATTTAACTTTTCAAATGAGAAATCCCACCGATGTTACTAAGATTTATTTCTTTTCTAAAATACTGCACTGCAAGGAAGAGGAAGGGTAAGGGTACCAAATGCAGCCTCCTGCTGATTAGAAAAGTCCTTTGCTGGGCCATATCTTCAGCTTAAGGAACCAGATGCAGTTGCTTTGACTTCAATAGAACTCTGCTATATTAAAACAAGAGTAAATATTCATACAGTATTTTTCCATTAAGTCATTCATGCTTAAATGTTGCAAGAATCAAAGCAGCTGGCTGTTGAATGCATCGATCTGTGGACATGAGAGGCATATCAGAACATACTCTCCTCACTTTTAACTGGCTTGCACAATTTTCATGCTATTTTAAAGGAAAGTTGGAGGTTCTTTAACTTGGCGTACCTACGAAAAATGAAAGTGCTGTGAAATATGAATTTCCTGTTGTTTGTTATGTGTACTCTACAGTAAGTAGTCACAGTACTATGGAGGCAAACTGAAAAGTCCTGACCCCATGCATTTTATAAAACAGGAGGAGCAAAGGTGATTTATGTGCATAAAAGCAAAAACTGACAAGCCTTTGATTTTCTTGTAGAACAATCCCAAAATGACTGTCAAGACTGCTTAGCTTTTTTGCCCTCTGTACTTCCTGCAACAGGACCATTTTACCCAACATGCTGCTTTATAGATGCTGCATTCCCATCTTCTAGCCAGGTTACTCAGAAGCATACTTTTCATTCCTTCTTAAAGCTCTTAGAAACAGTCAAGAATGGCCTGTTTTCATTTCCAGCCTGCTTCTGCATCCCTGGTAAAGCATAAAACCACAAACAAGCCACCTACTTCGTTCTTTAGAGCTCTGACAGCAAAAAGGCACCCTTAAAAATCCGAGAGTGCAACTGTAGGCAGCCCTCAGTCAGATGAATGGGAAACACCAAGAACATATTCATTTTGGTATGCCCTTATGAGTATCATAACCCTCCTCCTTTCCCCATGGTAGACAGTGAATTCACTTATTAGGTGTTACTGTGAAAGCAGCAATATCTGCCAGCTCCAGGCTGGGTTAGCTGTAACATCCTGCTTCCCTCCCTACATGAAGTGTGGAAGGGGGTGATGCAAGACCTCAAACAGCACCCTACTGCAGTGGCAAGCACTCCTAGTACTAAGGTATGGAATCGAGTGGTGAAATTAAAGGTGGGTACCAGAAGGTGAATATCAGGCACAAGCATGACTTAGGCTCGTCTGATGAGCACAGATGGATCGGCAGTGGAATTTTATGTCAGAATCAGATGGTTAAAGAAACATGCTCCCGACCTGCAGTGCACAGACAAAGTTGGTAAGGAGAAAGCTGATCATTAGAAGTGACTGACTCCAACTTTCTGCTACTCATGTACTGCCACTCTGAGCACCAGTCTGGACTAGCTCAGCTCCTTCTGCACACAATAGTTGACACCAACATGGGAAACGACGATAGCCATCCTCAACCATACACTCAATTGTTCCCATAGCTTTGCTCCAGTGGAGAAACAGGCTTGAGCTGGAGAACACTGAAGTTTGTTTGCATCCTTACGATAAGCAGTGCTCAAGATTACATGGCATTTCAACAGTAAACACAGGACTGAAAGCTTAGTCCTACCACTGAAATGTAATTTCAAAAGCGTTCATCAATGGCCTCAGTTTCATAAGCCATCTGAAAAAAAGGACTGGAGCAAGATGTCTCTTTCCACCACTCCTTCCTTCCCACGTCTTTTTTTTTTTTTTTTTTTTTTTTTAAAAAAAAAAAGACTATCTGGAATGGAAATGTTAGCATTACTGTGCTCTGAAACACAATAGTTACTGTGGCAAGAATCCACAAAAAAATATCATGACTAGAGGAACAGAATCTTGGGATTAGAGACATGTAAAAACTGAAGGATTTCCTTCCCTCCACATCCTGAGGAACACTTCCAAAATCTGCCTGTAAACATGTTAATTCTCTGTCAGCTTTCTGGAGAAAATCATTACAGAGGTAAAACTGAAGTGCACCAGGGCACTGCTCTGCAATAAGCATCCGTCAGTCAAGCAGGTGTCACCCCGCAAGTCACCCCAAGCAATTCTAAGCTCCAATCCAGGAGAAGGGTGCTGGACACAGAGGCTTTGCTTGGAGCCCTGCTTGATCAATCAGGCCAAAACTGTACTTCAGCCAGTCGGTGGCATGATATTTTTTTAATTATTATTTATATTTTCGTTTATTATTTAACAAAAAAAAAACCCTCTCCCCCTCTCTGGTTCAAGCAGTTTATACATTTAAATCAATGTTAAGACATACATGTTTGTTTACTAGAGCAAACAAAAGCCAGTGATGAAGAGCTCCAGTTAGACAGAAGTAAGCAACTTGCTTCTCTTCCACTCACAATTAATTTTTTAGCACCAAGTATTGTCATTAGAAGGTAAGCAGCTTAGTTCCATGTCTGCTTTTCACACCTTCCAAGTATGCACCAGAGAATTTGGGGCGAGATCATTGAAGGATAGGTGCTGACCTGTGCTGTGACTCCAGCATCACATCCCACAGAAACCACCATCTACAGCGTGTTGACGCTCCTCAGAATAAACCTTCATCACCCAATTTGTCAACACCATCAACCTCAGGAATCTTTTCCCCTTTTATCTCTAGTTTCCCTTGCCTTCGTTCCTTGCAGCATCACAGACAGTAAACCGTACACAGAAGAGAATGATGGTATCATGTACCACTGCACTCTACTTGGTTAAGAAAATGTATTCAAGCAGGAGACTCCACTGTCAATTAAAGGGTGGGGGTGGGGGGTGGGGAGATGGCAGAAGAACCTGTTGCAAAAAAAAGAGAGAAAAATCACTTATTTCAAATTAAAGCTTTGGGTTTGGAGCTTTTTTTTTTTTTTTTTTTTTTTGAGATTTTGGTTTAGATTTACCGCTCACATGAATACCTACAAGCAGTTTAACATCACAATTAAAAAAACACAATCAGTTGAGCCCAGACTCCTTAAATCCAACACAATTATTTCCCATAGAACTACCGAAGTCCACTGAAAATGTAGCTGCAGCATTAGAGTTATTTGCTCCAAGGACCTTTTTAATATGGCTGTATTGTAATACTGCAGTGCAAAAGCCTCTCTAGTCATAAAAAGAAATTTAGCTCAGAAACACAACTTATGGGCAATGAAAAATGCATTTGCTTTAATTTGTACTCATTTAATAATAGTATTATTTAACAAGATCAGTTAAAATTACTATCCTCAAAAGACATAGCACTGCACCTCTTCTCATGAGGCTCCCAGGGCATCAAAATGAAATTCATTTGTGCAAACCAAACATTCAAAGCAACCAGCAGCACTAGAAAGACCGTATTTAAAAGGGAGAGAAACATTTTGTGACTGACCAAAAAAACCAGTCCCCTCTATTCTCTCTATATGCCACACACATACACTTTATTTTAACGGTGCCATCTATTTCACTGGCAAAGAAAATTACATTCTTCCACTGGAAGTAACAACATATTTGTCACTACACTTTAATTTTCATTTGAAATCAACAACACACTGAATTTGCACACATTGGGAAACGGCTACTAAAACCTGGGTGTATACCGTATCACATCACTAGTCAAGCCCCACATATCCTCGCATAATTATTTTCCTACAAGGTTACGCCTAATTGGCCACTAACCTAACTGATTAATCATCCACATTATAAGAAGGTGTTGAGAAAAAGGCTGAAGGGCAACAAAATATTTATTCGGGTGGCAAATATTAAACCAAGAGGGTACGTCTGGTTCAAGTTGCTCCTTCCAGGCTGTGCACGCATAGGTGGTTGGCAAGAAACCCCTGCTAAAGAGTCACACACACACACACACACGAAAATAAGAAAGATACCGGTGTCTCACGTTCATCCCCACTACGGCCGCGAAGATGCTCGCTACAGCGCTAAGTTGGCTTTGCCCGGCTGTGGAAGCGTTAAATCATTTCCCACGCCGCCGCGGGTTGTCCGAGGCGAGCCGAGCCGCGGCTGGCATCTCCCCGCTCGCCCGTCCCAGCCGCGCAGCGCTCGCCGCCTTGGGCCCGGCCGGCAGAGGCAGCGGGCTGCCCGGGCATCCCTCCCCGCCTCCTCGGCGGTCGCTCCGCGCCAGCGCCTCCCTCCCGGCACACAAAACTTTCCGCTCAAGTCCGCCGCTACGCGCCTCCCCCTGCGCGCCGAGTTACGCGGCCGCGGCCGCCCTGCCAGCGGTACCCGCGGAGAGCCGGGACGCCCCCGCACCCGCGCTAGGCGACAGCGCCGAAGGGGGTGGTCGGCGAGGAGGGGGCGGTCGGCGAGGAGGGGGCGACACCCCCCCAGCCACCCACACAGAGCCGCGGCCTTCCCCGCGCAGCCCCGCGGCTGGCTCCGCGGCTCCCCGCCGCCGCCTCCTACCTGCAGCCGGCGCCGCTCCCCGCAGCGCCCCGCTCATCCTCCTCCCCGGCGGCGGAGCGGTGCGCGCCCCCTGCCCTCCCCCGCGCTCCCGCGGCTGGGCGCGCAGCCTGCGCCGGCGGACGCGGCTCCCCGGCGAGCAGACCCGCGGAGCTCCCCGCGCAGCGGTAGCCCCTCGGCGGCGGCGGCGGCAGCGCCGGTCCCCTGCAGCCACCGCGCTACCGCATTCCCCCTAATAGCGGGGCGCGGCGCACCCGCGCCTGGGAGCCCCCCGCCCCGCCCGGGGGCAGGAGGCGGTGCCCGGCGGGACCCCCCGAGCGCAGCGGCCCCGGCCCCCCGCCCCCGTTCTCGGGGCTCTGCGCCTCGCCCGGCACCGCGCGGGGTGCTCGGGGCGACTGCGGGGCCGCGGCTGCCAACTCGCCGCCCACCCCCTCTTTTAACACCCCCCCCCCCGACCCCCGGCTGCCCCCTCTCACCATCATCCGCTCCCCCGGCGCTGCCGCCTCCTGCCCCGCGGCCGGCGGTGAGGGTGATGGCAGGGCGAGCTGAGGGCTGGCATCCCAGCAGGTGGGGCCGAGGGGCCGGGCAGCTCATCACCCCTGGGGGGGGGGGGGGGGGGCGCAGCCACGAGCTGTCCCTGGGGAACGGGACACTTGAGCCCTCACCCAGCCTGGGCAGCAGCGTCCCGTCTCCAGCAGCGGCCAGACAACAGGCAGCAACTGTGAACATTTACCTGCCTTTGGGCAGCGCAGGTAGGTCTCTCAGATCAAGTGTCGTGACTAAGAGGTGTCCTGGGCCCAGAGAGATGTGGCATTGCGCTTCCTTCCCATGCTGACTTCTCCTTGGCCAGTCCTGCCTGGCGCTCCCACAGGGGCTCTCCTTCCTGGCTGCTGCCTCCCCTGTGCAGGGAGGAAGAGTAGATGTCTGTTCATGCTGCTTGAGAACGGACTTTGATAGCAGAAATACTTTTGAGTGACAGCTTAGAGCCACGGTAAGGCAAACTTCCCTTTTTGTTCACAGTTGGATGCCAAGTGTTTCTCTGGGAAGCTCTGACCTGACCCAGCTCCATCAACAGGTGACTGGCCTGCTGGGAAGTGTTCCCAAAGGAGAATTCCCATCTGCGCACAGGAATCTTCCTTGCTTTTCTTGTCCACTTCAATGGGATGTCACCAAACAGCAACATTAATCCCTGGCAAGGAAGAAAATCATGTGTGAGCTTGCAAACCACAGCAGTGAGACAGCGATTAAAGTTTCTGTCTAATTCTAGGAGATCAAGCTTGTAATAGCTAGAGAATGAGACTTAAGCTGCTTTACATATTCCTTCATATGTAAGATCATTAAAGCATCTGTGGTTATTGTACCTCACAGGAGAGGGAGCCTTGCTGGAGGTGTTAATAGTTGCTGAATGCGGTGGCTACCAACATGTGCCATGTGACAGGGTATTAACCTTTTGTCAGTGTGACCTGACACATTTGACTAAACCATTTCTCCTGGCCCCAATCTCTTACCAGCTCTACCATGTCACATATTTATTACAAGAGTAATAGCTCTTCCTGCTTAATAGGCTTCTTTGATGCAAACCTCGAGCCATTTGACAATGGCTGCCTCAGACATTTTGTTATCCTTAACTCATGGGTGATAAAAGATGAATAAAGCTGTCAAATATCCTATTGATTATGTGATTGAGACGTACCCTGATTGCCCTTCTTGCATTGAGTTTCTTCCGTTCTATTTCTTTTCAGGGGTTTGGGTGAGGATGGGAAGAGGAACCATACCTACAAAACAGCACTGGACTCGCAGTCTGTTGGCCCAATCTGCCCCCAGCCCTGCCACGTTTCTGTGTGGAATATAACTCTTGGCAAAAATATTTGTCAGATCTCAAGCCCTGCATTTTTCTCGTGTTAAACTGTGGCGTCTCTGAGTTCAAGGCCCCAGAAGTTTTCTTCCTGTTGTCTTCTTGCCTGAGGGAGAAATTTGGTAGAATATCCATTAGGTTCACATAGCATAGATTGGATTAAGCCATGGCTGTGGGCTTGTGATGCAGGTAAAAACCGGGATCTGAGAGACTGGGGTTTAGCTTCCAACTCCAGTACAGATTCCTCCCTGCTTTTAGCAAAAATACTTGTGAAAGATAGACAGGGTAATCAGTTGGGTTCAAAAGCTTGCTGTTGGTATGATTAAGTCCTTGAGCTCTGGGAAGGCTCTCAGCTTGCATAGAGAGAGCATAACGATACGTATCTGTACTGAGAGCATCCAATGTACAAATGCTTATCTGCAATCCCATCCAAACAAAGAGATACAGAATCAGGAAATGCTTGCAGAAGATCACTGAAAGAGATCTATGCGCAAGTGACATTAATTTTCACTCCTTAAACGCAGATGTCTGAGCAAAAAAGCCACATAAGTGCCTCTAAATAAGAGAGCACTGGAGTGCTCACACAGAGCTGTCTGAGCTCCAGTGCCTCTGAGTCAGCTGGGAAGCAGAGTGCCACAAACAGCTGGGCAAGCAAAGGAGCAAGCCCCAAGAGAGGGAGCAGGAGCAAAGATGCTGCAGTGCACAACTGCAGTGAGGGACTGATTATACTCATCTCAGAACCGGCAGAGTTTGAAATGGAAATGAGGAGATTTCCCTGCCACGCTACCCAGCAGCTACAATAAATGTTGCTCTAAGACAACAGGGAAGCAGGCAGCACGCAGCGTGGACTTTGTTTTGTTTCACTGTTATTCAGCTCATCTCAAAGGTTCATTTAATTGTTACTCAAAAAGTTCCACACAGTAATGAAACATTATGAAAAAACTACTTCTACCTTCACATCTTGACATTGATATTGAGGTCTCTCTGCATGCAGAGACTTTGGCTTGTGTACTCAAAGCAGAGCAAATTATGTTCTTTATACAAATCCCATCCTTATGGGCTTGGAAACAAAATAATTACCTGCGATGCAATGCAGAGGCCTCCTAAGCCAGGAATTCAAAAGGCCTCACATCTCAGCTGCTGAGTAAGTACACTGCTTCCTTTTGCAGTCAGATATATCTGAGAATGCCTTAGATTATAGAGCCTAATGAACCCAAAATCCCTATGAGGAAACCGAGCCCACCTTCACTGATGTACTTCAGTTCCCCCTGACCCTTAAAAACTTCCAGACACAAAACTTCCAGGTAAGGATCAATGCAAACATCTAGCAAACTTTTGCCTTTGCCAAACAAGAGAAGTTTGACTTGCCTTATCATCATCCTTCACCATAACCTGGGGATTTTTTTCCTTCTTTTTTATGACTTTAAGAAACTCTTGGCTTTCTCAGGCAGGACATGTATCTGATGGCACCTAAAAAAAAAAAAAAAAAAAAAAAGAAAAAAGAAAAGAAAAAGAAACCTCAGATCTCTGTTTTAGTCAAGACAGAGATACTCAATGAAATACATGCCCAGGAATACCACAAGTCCCATACGCATAGATAAATGTTCTGAATTTTATGCTGTGATGCTTTTACTTTAACACTTCCCATCCATGGATCTCATGGAGCTTAATGGAGGTGTCATTACCCCCATTTTACCAGAAAATTGAAGTGCGGTAGCTGCTGTTTGACTAGTGGCACTGTCTGGAAGTAGATCAGGTAGCATGACTTGACTTTACATCTTTCAAATACACACAGAGTGATGTGGATCCTTAGGTGGACTACAAAGATGAACTTTCTTTCTGGAGGTTTCCTTTTGACCTCTGTTATAAAATATATCCTGTATCCAACAATCAAAAGCAGGAGACTCTTTCATCGGAAGTGACACTAAGTAGATCATAGTGTCTCATGTCTCTGCTGTTCCCAATACCCCAGGTACCCTCCACCCCAAGCAGCTCCTTTCTAGGTATTTCTCCTTTACTCCTGGGGTGGAAGAAGGGGTGGGGAGGCATGTTCTGGGATTATTACTACAACAGAGTTTCCACTTCTGTCAGAGTCAAATGATCAGCATTTTCTTTATGATTTCCACACAAATACAATAAGTTAAAAGGGACTTCTGAGATACTTCCCCAAAAATGCATTGCATCACTGTAGCATCTACCATATACTCTTACACTAAACTCCAATCTTTAGATTAATATTCAGGTGTAAACATTAGTCTGGATTTACAGCCACAATATACACGCCCACCTCCTTTATCCACTGAAAGAATGATTTAGTATTTTTATGCAGTAGTCACCTCCAAAAAATACTGCTTCCCCATGTAAAAGTCAAGTAAAAACCATTAATAGCAATTGCACTATCTGTTCCTTGAATATATTCCGTCATATGATTTCTCTAGAGGAAAACACAGATCTCTTTTGACTGCCTCATGTTCCCATTCTAAAGCATTTGAAAGATCAGACTTTAATAGCTTAAATATGAATTAAGAAAAATTGAGATTCACATTGCCTAATATTATGTTTGGACATATTTATATCAGTAGCAATACTGTAGTAATCCAAGCAGGAAACAGTATGTATTTCTCCAGTCACAAATAAACCAATTTTTAAAATCAACTATTTCCAGACTAGAATTTATATTCTATCTATAAGAACAGAAGGATAGTAGATTTAACAATAAATCAGTGCAAAACATACATAACATGTAGAGCTGTTTTACAGAAATAAAGATACTAAATTCAGCCAAGAAATTATCTGCTGTGAATTATTCACTTAGTTCTGTCGGTTCCTGAACCTTTATAAAGGTTCTGTGGAAAGCAGAAAAAAAAAAAAAATATTCAAGCATATACAAAGCAAAACAGCATCAAAAGTCAAAGAAGTCTCCAAGGGAGATGAACTTCAATGCCAAAGTAGGGTAAACAAATGGAATTATTTACAATACAACATTATCATTTGCGATGATATTTTATTCATTATTTAATCACACACTGAGTCTCCCTTGTAGCCTGTGGTAGATGGCAGAGCCATTTTGTTCCATCTTTCACCTGCCATGTATGTATGTAAATTATATGGTTTATTTAATTTTTGTATACATCATGCAAGCTACTGCCTCCTGCCAGTGTTTAAAACATACTCGCTTCCCTCCACCTGCTCATAGCGGGTACACAGATCTCAAGGTTGCAAGATATTGGTAGATGAAATGACTGAGTACAGATGACTCCTCATCTCTTTGATCCCTGGATAGCAGGCTGGCACATTTCCCTCCAGAGCTCTTCCCCTTATTGAGCAGGAAAAAACCCTCCAAGGAAATTCAAGTCAAGAGTCAGTGCACCGAGTGGCACGTTGGACTGAGATTCTGTTAATTGCCACATGTCACCTTCCACGGGAAACTGAACTGTTCACAACAGGACGTACAGTTCAGGAAAACAGACAGACATTTTTATTTAGAGAGATATTAGCACCAACAGCAGCAGCCCCATAAAATTCAGTACAAGAAAAAAAAAAAATCCTGTTTATCACCACTTGCCATTCATTTTTGTTGGTGCAGAATTTTCTTATTGGCAAGCTGAGAAGGAAAAGGAGGGTTTGTGTTTCAAGAGTGCCCTCCACAACAGTCTACAAAGGGTAAGCTTTTTGTCCCAGTGCATGGTTAAGCAAAATGGGCTCAAGATCATGATTTTTTTGTTGTAACTGGGCCTTAGTTTCACTGTTGTTGCTACTTCCTGTATGCTATCATGTTGAAGATGTCCAGTATTCAAGCTAAGTTTCAAGAATCTCATTATTTCTTTCACAATTTGCATAGCCATGTGTGTCAATCCAGTGCTAAGCTTAAGCACCTCTTTGCTTAATCCACTAATTTGCAGGGGCTGCAGAGGGGGACAAGACGGGGGTGGTTGTGTTCAGCAATGCAAATCAGCCAGAGGAGGATACTGCCAGGATTAACACAATCCAGCTGCTACAACCATTCAATTTGGAGACTAAGGATGATAAAACCTATTTTCCTAGTCAATCAATCATTGTGATCGACTTACAAAAAAATGGGGTGCAAATCAGTGTAAGTTAATGAAATCAGTGCAATTATGTCAAATGACACCACTGAGAATGAGGCCTTGTGTTAGAAGCATCCCATTATTGCTGTGAAGGGAAGACAACAAATTATAAGAAACCATATAATTAAGAGCTTATCAAAGCACTTTATCCCATCAAGCACTACCTTACAGATACCAGGTATTGCTTTTATTAACACTTAAGGAAATGAAGAGCAATGAGGATGCTTGAAACATCACAAGGCACTCGGCACGAGCCAGGAACGGAAGGTGAAATACCACTGTACATCCTGATTAAGGAGGTTACCCAGGGAAACAGGAGAAAAAGTCATCTCTGGCTGAAGCTGATCCTGGGTCTGCTGTCACTGCCAGTTCCATCTGCAAACAAATCCCAACTACAAGACTTCTGAGCTTCCCTCCTAACTACTTCTGCTGTTAGCATGATCCCACCACCAGTCACTATGTGAACAATTACATGCTCTGTCTCCTTTCCTTCCTATTGGATTGTCTCAAATAATAAAGGTGTTTGCAAATATTGTCTCACAAAAAGCTAGGACCTTCAGATGGTGATTGCTGAAAATGAGGATTTTGCACTGGAAGAACGAACAAACCTTACTAATAAATGCAAACCTACCAGCTGTGAACAACCCTCTGTCACATTACGGGGGATGTCATACTCAGTTTGACTTAACTTTCCAAACTCATTTGATCCTGGTACTGCTCGTAGCCTAATGAAAACAGTATTAGCTTCATTTACTGTAGGTGATTTCTTAATAACTGATTCACATTCCTCTAATAACCCACCCCCACCTTCCTCATCTAGGGTGTACATGGAGCCAACTGAGACCTTAACACAGACTCTGACACTGACAAATGCCTCCTTTTGATCACTTGAGGTTGTATGAATCCATCACGTACACATCAAAATCAAACACAAAGTAAGGGAAGCATTAATTAAACCATATCAAACACAGACTTGACAAGACTATGATTTAAGTATAAAACTGCCTGAAGAATTGTGATTCAATATTTTAGTTTGCAACCCACTTTTTCTATCACTGTACAGAACTGAAAAAAGGGACTGCTTTTCCCCCCTCCACCCCCTTCATCAGCTTTATCTTTCAACTCGACCTGGCAAGTCTGTCTCAGCATTGCCTATGAAAAAAAGGTGACACAAATCGATCAGAGAGTTGAAAGAGAAGAAAAACTTGTAAACAAGTTACCTATTCTCATACACTGTCCCCCAATTCCATAGAGTGAAACAGCAGCACGTATTTCAGAGGATGCAGATTCCTTTGTGATTCTTTATATCTATAGAAATCATTCTAGATCACTGAAATATTCAAAATAGCACAGTGATTCTCAAAAAGCTACCAGGCATAGTCAGTTTGATCATTTGGGAACAGTGAGGTATGACTTACCGAAGGTTTACTG
This sequence comes from Falco biarmicus, assembly GCF_023638135.1. Taxonomy (NCBI): domain Eukaryota; kingdom Metazoa; phylum Chordata; class Aves; order Falconiformes; family Falconidae; genus Falco; species Falco biarmicus. Next base: position 7,315,936 of record NC_079298.1, on the reverse strand, counting down.
TGGATGTTAATCTGTTGCGCACACAAACGCTTTGGACTAGAGGTCTGGAGACTAAAAACTTGCGTGAGATATTTGATACTCCCTGTCCAAGTTCAGCTAGAACCTGAAAGACTAGGGGGTCATGAAAACTACAAAGAATAAAAATTAAACAAGTCTTTAAATCTAAATGTATGTATCTAACATAAATCACATAACTACTCCCACTGAACATCATGGCAGAGTCGGCTGCAGGCAGGAGCAGAGAGACATGTGGCACAACAGAGGTAACTGCTATACCCATAATCCAGAAGCGGTCCTAGCACTCTGTGTGGGCATACAACACCTCCCGTATTAATTTGTTAAATGCTTTTCAGCCTATCTTCCATCTAATGTCAGAAAGGTGTATTAGAATATTGAAAAGGCCAGGGAGCCCTGACATTTGCCACGGTGGAGGTCAGGAACGCAACCTCCAAGTCAGAGCTTGTTAGGACGGTAATGCTAACTTCTCTCTAATACTTGCAATTTTCTTTTTTTTCCCTTGACTCTAGGTATATCCTCTTTCTTCCTCTTAATTTCAGGCAAGGCTTTTTTTCTTTCTATACTTCTGTGTACAAAACCCTCTTCTGTTTGCTTCTCTGACTTCATATGTAAGAAAGAGAAATAATACCTTTTTTATCAGTAGGAATTCATCACTTCTACTTTTTGATAAAAATAGCTACTCTGACTATCTTTTATTTCCACTCATGTATCACTGGCATCCAAATCCACCTATCACCTGAGCCTTGGCACTGTGAAAAGATGATCTTAAACAAGAATAAGATTCAAGATTTTTCCCTAGAGTGGTATCATGCTTCCCTGGAAACCTCCACATTGTTTTCTGCAGTCACAGACCTGGCCTGTTGTTCGCTTTGTAATCTTCTACAGCAGCCATAGCCCGAGCCCTTCAGTTTCATGCTGAAGCTCTTCTTCAATTTTGTGATGAGTTTACTACCAAGCTGTTTATAATATGCTGCTCCTTACTTGGATGTAACAGGGAATGAAATTTCATTCACAGCAGGATGATGATGATGATGATTGAGCTGGATACATCTGAAGGAGCGCAAATGTCATACCATGGCTTCCATACATCACTGCCCCTTTGCCATCTGCTCCTACAGTTGTCAGTCAAAACAGTTTCAGCATTCTCCATTATTGTCTTCAAGTTTGCTTCTGCTGACCCAGTTTAATTTCCTATTTGCATGCTCACGTTACTCGGCATGCAAGTTAGTGAAGTTTATGTGTGTCGTTTATCTTACTCCTCCCTGCTCTGAAAAATATGTACTTTTAGAAATGTGATAGTCATTACTCTTTTTGACAGATCCTGGTACAGCTTGAAAATGCTCCACAAGACTTATCTGCATTGGCCACATTGATTTATCAGATTAATTTAACTTCTTTGAAGAGGCTTTCAGTAATCATCAGCTCTATTGTGTTCACAAAAGTAATTCTAAATGCAGAAATGTTAATTAAGATCCAGGATTCTGATTTGGCTTATTGTTAAGATAAGGACAGCTCTGAAATTCAGTTCTGTTTGGCTTGCAAAACCTCAAAGAGGTTCAGGGGTCCCAGAAGCAGAAGGCCATCTCAAACTCTCCTCTTTCCAAAACATACACAGCTTGTTCAGACCTCTGCCCTCAGTCCTCCCCTGCATTATCACAAGGGCAAAGCAACATGGCAGTGACAGCATTAATAAGATTAGACTCCTTCTTTCTTGGCACAGGTAATATGGTAGAGATGAAGGCTTCTAAACAACAGGAAAAGTGTAGGGATAGAAAAGACTAAAATATACAGACAGAAGAGACTAAAACTGAACTAGAAAATACAAGAACATATGTGGATCATTTCATGAACTACACAAACTGTATTAAAATTTTAGTTTTCAAAGTTTTCCCCCATTCTCAGCTAGTACCGCCATCACTCGATGAATAATTCCTCCCTGTTTTCCAAGTAAAAATGTGTTAGTTTAAAATGGAGTGCTCTGTTAGAGACTTGTCCTAATGCACGTGGTGTTAGCAAAACTATCTCTACATGTCTAGGTAGTGTCCTTTCAGGGGGTTTGTAGCCCCCAGTGGGGAGAGAGGGCTTGGATACTATACTTGTTGCTATGGTAGCTACTAAAACCGCTGCTCACAAGAATTTTTGAATTGCTCTCTGTATTCAAACATGCTTTGAAATAAGGTTAAAACCCAACAGTTACAGCACTATTAAAGAGCCAATTACTGGCTTTTTTATGTTTTCCAAAATAAGAAAAAAAAAAAAATTAGAAGCATTTAATGTCCCCTCTGCATCTCAGTTGTGTTAATACTAAATCACATGCAGTCTGTAAAGATTTTTCAGAACAGGGATTTGAAGCAGCCCTTATAAATAATTTAAATGATTCATATAATTAAATTAGAATGCACTATACTTCTTTTTCTTGATAATTTCAGACATGAGTGGCTGCTATAAATGGGATCCCTAGTTGGATCACTGCATATCAAGCTGCATATCAAACAATACTTGTGAAAAAATTGGTATGAAAACAGATTTCTAGGCATTGTGCATATTTCTGGGTTTGAAGAGGTACTTTTCCCAGCTTGTCTCACGGCGCACATTGCACACTGGCTGCCGGACCAGAACACTGCACTGAAGCTCCAGATCTGCCACTTGCTCATCCTCATCTAGCCATACAACACAAGCAGAGACTCTCCCACACCATCCCTGTTTGCTGTTTCAGAGTCATCTAATTGCATTTTCAGAGACAGCCTCCATAGTCACGCTACTCCTGAGAGAGAATGTTGGATCACACAAGTACAGTTGTCACAGCCAAGGGTGACAATTGGTCTGAACGAGTCTTTAGATAGGCAGCCACATCTCCTTGAGTCTGCTGAAGCATTGCTGAAACATTTTTGTGCTTTCATTACAGTATTCATTTCGTTACTGTAACAAGTAAAAAAGAAACATTAAAATTGCTGTACTAGCCCAGGGGGAGGGGCTGTCTATCCAGGATCCTGCCCACTTTAGCCACGACCACATGCAGTTTCGAGATTCGGATGGAAAGGGCATGGTTGATACTCAAATAAGACCTAAAAAGAGTGAGATGAAGATGCACTGAGGAATTTCCTGTCCAACTAGCCCCACAGAAGAGAGATAAAGGGGAAGCCATGGAACAAAGGCTGTGGTGCTCAAGCAACAGCTTTGTTTTGCATTACTCTCAGGGTTTTTTGTCTGAATTAATAAACAACGCCCTAAGGGAAGAGGTTGGAAGAGACTTTGGCAAGATGTTAGGCCTTTCTTCATTGCCGAGACAAGCCAGCAGCCATACAGCAGTTCTGCAATAATCTGCCCACAGGGAAGCTGCTTCTTAGCTCTCATTAGTTAGAGATGGGGTTATACCCTCAAGCATGAAGCACAAATCTAGGAATTTTAAAAGCATTAGTAATAAGAAATCCACTATTAACATTGTTTCAGCTCCTTTTAATTGATCATAATGCAAATATATTTAAAATGTTTAAAAGATAACCTGACAGGAATTCCAGAAAACAGTCCTCTCTGCTGGTATCATGTTTAAATCTGTTACAATGCCCAAAGAAAATTAACTCATGCCTTAAATAATTCATGCTTTTATTGGGTCAGAGGCTCTCTCAAGATCTGATGCTCTGCCAATAGAAATGGCAGAGATACAAATGAGAAATTAGACAGGCGCGTTATCCATAAAGTTTGAAACTGGATCCAATCCCAGCCTTTTTGAAGATGTGTTCTGATGAGAAGCTGGTTTTCAGGCTTGTTCCTTCTGAAAGCAATGAAGGTTTTCCCAACAGGTGCACTGCCCTTCAGGTCATATTAGTTATAAGCAGAGGCACAGAGCTTAGAATATTAATAACAGAGAGATCATGTAAGTTACATGAATGCAGAGAAGAGTTTAACCTAGCCACAACCACCACATCACGTCTTTCTGCAACATCAGTCAACAGCCAGCACTGACTTCTAGAGCTACAGAGAGGATAATATGAACAGTTTGAAGGTGAAAGTTTCGCTGTACCTTTATAAAAATCAGCACAGCAACTGTGGCATGCACAGTGTTATAGGTGTTAAAGCCCCAAAACTTCAGCAACATACACCAATGGCATTTTCCTTGTTTCAGCTTCCTTTAATAGACTGGTATCTGCTTCACATCTGTAACAACAGATTGCTACAAGTCTGAGTAGATCCAAATGAGGTGTGCCCAGGAATCAAGCTTTTGACATAACTCTGCTAATTCACCTCAGCTGTGGCCTGCAGCACCTTCAGGTAGCCCTTCCCTGGATCTCACATAAGAGAGGATTGCTAATTGCCATGAGCCATGCCAATCCATGTGGTTGGTTTATGTTGCAGACAAACATCTACTAGAGATGAGGTCAGGGTCACCAAACTCACTTTACTCATTGACTGTAAGTCTCTTGAGACCTTTGTTTTTAGATATTAAAAATGACTACATTAACTCATGTGCTGCAAAGTGAGATACAGCTTTCTGTACCTGTACCTGTGAGTCAGCATGACATACTATGGGATAAAATAAACATGCAAAGACTGTGTTAAAATCCTGGAAAGGAAACTTTCAAACCAGTTGTTACCAGTGAATTGTGTCTGTTGGAAGCACTCCAGGGACAGCTGAATTAGTTCAGCCAGGGTGTTGCAAAAGGCATGGATAAGCAATCCATGTGGGAGAGGCGGTAATGCAGCACTACACTGTTTGGAGATAATCAAAATGTCAGCCTGGTAACTCTGCTGATACAATCGTTAAAAGATGGGCTCAATTCCACGAACACTGCCAGGTTTTTCATCCCTTAAGGTGGAAACAGCTTTACCCCACTTAGAAGAAAAAAATGAATATTTTGCATATATAAAGCTCTTTTATCCCCAAGGACTTCACTCAATATGGACTAGATTTATAAACAGACTACCAGCAGGTGCCTTTGGTGTTGTGATCAATTACTGATAGTCTGGCCCTACATGTACAGTGGAACCTGCTTGTAGATGATCTCAGTATAATTGTGAACACACAAAGGGCAAAAGGATTAGGGTCCCATTGCTTATCATCTGCAAATGTTAGGTAGGCAAGAGAGAACGCCGCTTACAATGTTGAACAGACTGATGTAAGAAACTTTCGCAAGGGGCTCTTTTCTGTACATCATTTACTTCCCTGCCGCTGAACGGAAGACTACATGTTCAAGTAATATTAGAGGTCCAAATACATAGCCACACAACTCTGATGCTCCTAATGAGATTTCTGAAAGTATCTTAGAGTTATTGTGTGACATGTAGCTTTTTTCCAAATAAAAACCAAGAGTTCAATTAGATGACTAATTGCTCCAAAGAGCAGCATGAAGCCTACCAGAGAACTCTTCAAATCTGGGATCTGACCCTATCGTATGTAAAACACACATTACATGCAGTTCGCATTGCCCATTAGGAGTAAGCATACCTGAGGTGACCTGACTCTAATGTTTATCATTCCTGTGGGCCTACCGAGGCTGACGCCATGTTAATTCTAGCTCTCTAAGAAAGCATCAGCACCAAGTCAGGAGGTTGCAAGAGGACTAAGAGGATACCTGGAATACCTACATTTCTAAAAAAAGGCCCAAAAGACTAAACCCTGGGATTAGACTCATTAAAAACAAAGCCAAGAGCTAATTATGTACGGCTACTTCACTTGTATGGTTATTTCTTCCTACTAAAAGATTTTTTTGACCCAACCACTTGACCTAACCCACCTGCATATTAAACGGATTATTGCTTTAAAGGGGGACGGGACAGCTTGCTTCTCACTACCGTGCCAGTAGCAAATGGTAAGTTATTTTGCAGTGAAGCAAGGCATATCTATTTTGCATGCATGACACATGCTAACTGAGAGCACACTGGACAGCAGCTACATCACCATTAACCAGCATTTACAAATGAAGGTTCATAGGAAGAGTAATGAATGCCACAGCATTTCTTTTAACATATTCTCCCATTATATAGCTAACCCAACAACCTCCCAGGAAACCGAGGAGGTCAAGGGGACAGTCAAAGTTGACAATACTGAATCTCAACACTACTATTATTAAACATGGCAATTCAGAAACAGAACTGCTGATAGAACGACAATGTGCCAGTTAGACCAAAGGTGACCGTAAAGCCAGCAAGCTACTTGAGCAGGACTATGATCCAGGGAAAAAGAGTAAAGAAAGTAAAAATTGGTCTGAGGCAATCTACGCCAATGGTATCTTTACAGAAAGGGAGAAAGGAAGAAAGGGAGGGATGAGTAATATGCCAAGTAAAATTTATATAAAACAAAGTAAAATGAAACATTGCATCACACACGTCCTCTAGCTCATGAATACAGATGCTGGAATCACAGAAGGCTGCTGGTTTGAGTCATTTCACAGTCTCTTGGGAAAGAAAATTGAAGCAGCATATGACTATAGCATACAAGTGGGTCTCCTGGGAACTTCTCTACAATGCAGCTTCTGATGACTGCACCTCCAGAAGGAGGCATTTTTGGTAGGCGTTAGTACTTCCAAGGATGGTTCCTGACAATGTTTTGATCCACCCAAGAGCGCACACACATTTAGAAAGCTCAGCAACAATGCCCTGCTACAGGCAAAGTAGAAAGGGGGTTAGCAGTTCACTGTTCACATTGTATCAACTCGTCAAAAATTTCTTAGCTGCCAATTTCTTCCTTGGCTGTCCTTTGTGGTGACTCACCACAACAATTTTATGTAAGCACAAACAAGTAAAGTATGTCTAATGCCCCTTCCACAGCTTGCAGCCCACTAAGCTCATCCAGTTTCCCCTCCTTTTACAAATCCTCAGAGCAACCGGAAAAGAGAATATGATTTATTGAAGCAGGTCCAGAAGCCCCCAGATGGCAGGCAATTGCAACAGTCATAAGAAAGAAATAACACAGCTAAGTAAAAATAAAGCTTACACAGCTATTGCTAAACTTACCAAAGAACCCTCCCTTCCAGGCTTGGACCAAAAAAAAGGAAGAACTATCCAGCAGCAAGCCAACTGAAATGAAAACTAATGACAAACTCAGGGCAAGGTCCTTCTTCACATACAGTACAGTCTTAATCTATATTCACGAGGGGAGTAGGGCAATGTGAACTCAGCATATTCTGAATTTAAGGATCTTTCAAGAAATCCAAGTGATCTGTTAAGACAGAGGTTCAGTTGTACTCTGCATCTCATCTAGAATAACAAGAAAGAAAGAAATGCTTAACATCTCCAACAAGGCCAGATCTTCAAGTTAACACAGAAACTTTGCTCCTACACAACCAGCAGCTTCTAATGTCCACACCTGCAGAAGAAAAAATGTCAGGGAGGGGAAGAGGCTTCCAGGCAGGGTCACCAAGTGATAGTTTTGGTTTTCATTAAGATGTAGGATAGTTCATATTGGAGAAGACCTTAGAAGGTCATGCAGTGCAGCATCCCACTCAAAGGAGGGTCAGTTATGAAAACTATGTATACTGCTCTTCCAGCTCCTACTCCTTCTAGGGAGAAAAAAAATCCACCAGCTTGAACCCCCTTTTCTGGCCCACAGCATGGGGAGAGATGGCTGAGATACCCTCTAATCGGGGTGCTTTGCTGTCAGCCAGGGAGTGTCTCCCTCACCTCAGGAAAATCCCGTTTCCCAGCTGCAACAGTTCCAGTTGCTGGCCCCTCTGAACCGAGATAAAGGAGCTAACTGGCTCCAGGATCGCCACACATACCTCTGTGATAGAGGTCATTCATCTGCTGCTACAAGGTGGCCTCTGGCTCAAGGACTAACACCTGGCCATAAGCATTTGATGTTTTAAAGGGCAGCATGGTAACAGTAAACATTTTGGGTTCTCCAGATATGCCCCAGAAAATTCACTCCTTAATTGTCTTTAAAAGGAAGGGCAGGATTCACCCGTACTTCTGTAGCAGCAGGGAGACACTGGAATAGTACATCCTAAAATGCAAACCTGTCATTTCCCATTGCTTTCGTTTGAAAGGCACGATAGATTGCTTAAACAAATGCTGACTTCCCTGATCTTCAGAGAAAAGGCAATTTTCCTTCCTCAGTGTTTGCTGAACTCCTTTGTTCAAGCAAACACAAAAAAAAGACTTCTCAAAGAAAATTTCACTCCCTTCTCCCCGCAACCTGTATCTTCTAGCCTGTATTTACAGCACAGAAACATATTATGTTAGTTATATGAAAAAATTTACTGTTATTAGGCATGGATCTGTATCTTGAGTTGCGGTTGTGGCAGCAAAATACGTGACTGCCTAGATAGTCCAAAGCATTAGCCACGCTGCATACAGTGTCTGTTACGATAATGATACACTGAAGAAGACATGAGATTAACATTATATATCTCTGCTACTAGATTCCCCACATCACTGCTTTTACCCTTCGCAAATCAACTGCCAGAGTAGTTCTTACAATAGCAGATACTTGTGAAGCTAGAAGCTTCGTAACCTTTTCAAATTAGTAATTGTGTCCAATCTCCCCCCCCCCCCCCCCCCAAGAGAAAAAGAAATAAATCTAAATAAATCCCAACAGTATGTTAGGATACTACCTGTTCTGGGACAGTAGTGGGAGGGGGTTCCAAGTTTCTAGGAATTTGTTTGAGTTTTTTCTATGTCCACGCACACCCCAAAGAAATTCTAAATGCTTCAGCGCCAATGGTGCACCAGCACTAAAAGTCTGAAATTCTGAAGTCTTCAAGGATAGAAAAGCGGTTCTGCTCCCAGTCCTGTTCTGAAGATACCAGGATACGATAGCAGCTAACCCGCATGGGTATTATTCAAAAGATCTTTCAGGGCTTTCACATATTCACACAACTGGTACCACTGAATAAGCACTATAAGTACTAACACAGCATATCTGAGATTATATCTGCTCCTTATTCAGCCTATTATTGGCTTTAACTAAATGAAAGGCAGAAATGAGATGTCACTTAAGATGGATTATCCTACACTTACTCACTTGCAGAATTATCTAGGATTCACACATATTCAAATCCAGAAGATATGTGCTTACTTTAGTAGGTCTGACATCCTGATAAAAGATGTAACACTTAACACATTAGCCAGAATGTTATACTGTTCAGAGTTCAAGGCAATATCCAGGAGAAAATTCCCTCTGCAGATTTTGAAATCTCAGTGCAAAACAACATATCCTAATAATTCACTATCATAATTTGTGAATGGTAAAACCAAACCAAATAAACAAACCCAACAAATAATAAAATCCAACCCACACAGCCAAATCTTAAGTACTGGATACAAACCCAACCCGTACAGTTCTTCCCCTCAGACACTTCCCTACCTCCAATACAAACGCAAACAGCTTTGTTTAACCACCACCACACATTTCTGTCCTCCCATGTACTATCTGGGTTTATACCATCCATTCTATTCATAAGGATTTCACTGTTTCTGAACATTCATTTCCTTATCCTAATATACTATCAAGAGCCAATCAACAATCAAAATATGGGTGAATCCAACATTTATAAATGCAAGTGATTCTCTATTTTGTTTCACGTATTTCTAGCTCAGTTAACACAGTTAACTCTCAGTCTGATACTCACCTGCAATTCAACAACAATAAGCAAAGTATCAAAATACACCAAAGGAGATAATTTCTCTCATCCAGTAGCAAATTGTTACCAAAGATATGGCAGAAATTTTTTCACACTTCCTACATTTATGTGGGGTAGATGAAATAGCTGAATAACCAAAGCAGTGAATTATTTTTTTAGACAATCTTAATTTGACATACTGACATGAAGGGTTAAAAATTTCTTTCAGAGATGAGGACAGACAGATAATGTGAGCACCTCTTTTTTTTGTTTCATTTTGTTTGGGTTTTTTTAAATCTAAATTAATGTTTGCTCCCATTCTATTTACCTCCCATCATAGACCTCCTGTCTGCCTCAGATTTGAGTGGGAGCCCAACTGGTTCAAGACCAAGATACTTTTGCAAAAACACAGACCAATACAAGGAGACCATGAAGGAGAAATATGTTGGTCTCTCATTCTTTTTCATGTTAATATATCATACTAAGGCAGGATCAGATAAAGCTGTAACCCAAGTTTAGGCTCCAGTCTGGCTCCTACATATGCATCGTCTCAGGTGTGGACAGCGTCTCCTGCACTCCAAGCCTGGGGGGGCAGACCAGCCCCAAGGATGGATATCAGTGTTGGGACAAGCCTGCAGAGGAGAGACAGAACTTACTGGTACAGGGGTTGCTTTGTGGCCTGATGTGTCTGAACAAGCAGCACTGATTCATGGCCACCTAGCTCAGGGAATTGGCAGAGACAGCAGACATCTTCCCATACAGACATAATGGTTGCAGCTTCACAAGGAGTAAGCTTGCACAGTTATCGTCAAGTCAGATCAGAAGTCGATCCAATTTCTCCATGCTTCTAACCAAAATACTTCCTATAGCTGAATTAACCCTTTCTCTCAGGATGCTTTAGTGGAGTAACATGAGCTGATGGATGCAGCCAGGATAATACTCGTCTTCTGGTTTATCACTGCTGCCACTCAAACAATGGGTGCAATTCCATGCGTAGCTGTAGGTGGTTTGTTTCTAGAAGCAGCAGTTAAAACCAGAGCTGGTCGCTTGATTTGCTAATATTCTATGAAGGTATCACTTATTACGGATGTACTGTTTATTACGCAAGGCCTTGGCAAAAATGCAGAAGAGTTTGAAGAACAGCTTCAAAAACAAACATCGCTTTATAGGATCTTTAGGAAGCAGCAATGTCAGAATGATTTCTTTATGTCTATCTTTATGTCTATGCCTACTTTCACAGCCAGCTCTTAAATCATTTCTTTCTACTTCAAAGTGAAGAAATAAGTACAATCATATGTTTCTCACAGTGGGACTTTTCTGACTCCAGTTATGATGCTTTGGACTTCTCTAAGTCCAACAGAGTGAGGAATAAACACAGGCCTACTCGCCTCCACCTTCTCTGACCACAAGCCTTCACGCTCCCTTTTATGCAAGGAGCTGAAATGCCATAAAACCCTCACACATTCATAGCGCGTCCTTAATAAAAAAAATCCCACAACCTTAACACCACCTTTAGCAGATGGAGAGTAAAGGCAGAGCATGCAACACAGGAATCACAGGCTACCCGAGTGTTATAGGAGCAGATCTGCAGAGCACAGCAGTTGTACTGAGGGCCCTGCATTTTGGGGGAGTTATTTCAGCCTAGCCCAAGCTTGGTTTAAGTGGGCTAAGTGTCCATTAGCAGACAGATTAGGTGCATTTCTGGAGCATCTCTTCTGACTTAGTTTCGTACTAAAGAAATCCACTTTGTGCGCTCCAAGAACCACAGTACAGTGACTGAGAGATTACCTTAAAAGCTTACCACTGACCTGAATTAAAACGTCAGGGTAAATACCCACCTGAAAAGCAGAATGTCTTTTCTGTATCCAGGCTCTGTTTTGACCTGATTTACAGCACTATGTAATACAATCCAAGCAGTTCCAGTTCCCTGATGTTAGTTACTATTCACTAATTAAAGAAACATTGCATTTAGATAGCTGATGAAATGAGGTCAACAGGTAAGCAAGAAGAAAAGGATGAAATCAACTTACAAATTAAAAATCTTTGGGGTCTTAAAGTTACTTTCATTAAAATACATTTTACTAAGAAAGGAAGAAAACATTTGAAACAAGTTTTCAATGTCATAAACCTTCGTTCTTTTTTAAACTTTATACTGGCTTTTAACTATTTTTTAAAGAAATTAGTGCTTCAGTGACAGCTGTGATCAAAGCTTCTCTTTCTGCAGTCAGGAAATAAGGCTGCTACAGCTACCCTGATGACAGATGTGTTTGTAGTGCTTCCACACTCTTTTCCAACCTATTGGCTGCAACTGATTTACAGCCTTTCTAGCACACCTTTAATATCTGTCTTTGGACTTTGTTTAGTTATTTCGCATTCAAAATTTCATTTTATTTGTATGCATTAATAATCCCTGTAGAGGTGCTTCTTTAGCACCTTTCAGACGTGGTTTGCAAAGTAATTTACAGATGCTACGTCTAATTACTGCCCACGAGGTTCTGCTCTGCCAGAACACACTACCTTCTCCGTTCGGTGATTGCATGAAGCAGTAATTCATTCAAGCTGATGCTGGATGAACCTGGAAGACACCAGTGAGGCCTTGACCCCACAAAGACTTGTGCATACAAAGATGCACATGCTGCCATCAGATTATTGCAAACAGGGAAGAAAACAGTTCCAACCATTTTTTCAGATCATTCCTGGAATAGGTTAGAACATTTCTATGAAGGTCTTAAGAATATGCAGTTTAATCATGGTAGCTGTGCAGCTGGGGAAAAAAGGGAGCTTGAGAGTGACTGATCAACAGCTGCGGGACAGGCTAACAAGGTGAACGTCAGCTGTCCAAGGACTAACAAAGGTCTGTACACAGCATTGTGGTGTCATGTGGATGAAGAGGTACAGAATGGGAAGTGTACAACTGCAGCATATAAATACATACAGCATGCACTGAACACATAGCATGCACTGTAAGTGAAGCCTGCATGCACACTTTGCGAATGAAATATCCAACCACCACTTAGTGGGAGAAGAAATAGGTGGATGCATAAGAGAATTATGCTGCATAAAGATGAACTCTAGCTGGAACTGTTTTGAGATTTTTCCCATCTGGAAGATGGGATGCTTCCATCTGCTTGATCCCAACTCCCTAGGGTGATGTTTGCCTTTTATCACACAGACTTAATAAAGGTTTGTTAAGCCAGTTTCAAGCTGACCTGAATGTCTGGACAAGTCTAAGCAAGTCTGCCTCCCACTATTAGTCCTTGGACAAACAGCAGCACCCAAAAGTGCCAGCAGTGACCAGCAGCACCAAGCAGCCTGAGCAAGGCACCGCTGGAAGAGCTGCTGATGCCAAGCACATGCATCACTGGTAGGTGTGACAGTACAAGCAAGCATCATTAAAGCCACAGATAACTTAGTGGCCTCTTGGCTATCCAACAAACTCAAGTTTTAGAAGCAAAATTCAACCTGGAGTTAGAATATTTGCTGTAAGTATAAAGAAAATTGAAGTTTCCATGAATCCATATGTATAAGTTTCCAACCCATCTATATATATTTTTAATAAATTACAACTGTGGCACTAACATAAATGAGTAGGCACATTTTTAGCTGCAGATCCTAAAAAGAAGAAACTTCAAAACAGTCCCTGTTCTCACTAACCACAAAGAGAGCACGAAAAGACCTACAAAAGCCTTAACTATCAAAGGCACAGCTAGTAAAATGCCAGATTTTGCTTGGATATAGAAACAGTTATAAATCTATTTTAAATGTATATGTAATTTTAATAAGCATAAAGAAAGTGATCCTGACAGTAGTGTTACTGGATTATATCCATTACACTAATTTACAACGTAACTATATGCATTTTACAAACAGCAAGCAAGTTTTTTTTTTGTTTGTGATCTGAATTTGTCTGTTGAAATTTATATTGGGGAGGTCAAAGATGAAAAAAACCCGAGATATGCAAGACTATTCATATAGTTGGTACAGCAGCTAAGAAATCAGAAATTTTATCAGGTTTTGTGGGTTGGGGTTTTTTTGGGTTTTGTGGGGGTTTTTTTTCAGTTTTGGTGGGTTAGGTTTTTTGGGTTTTTCTGTGGGGGTTTTTCGCAAACAACATACAAAACCACAGTAAAATGTGTTACAATTTCAGCTTCAAAATACTGTACAGACTAATAAACAAGGGTTACTGAAATGCATGTTTTTAATACAAGCGTTTAGATTAAGCAAACGTCACTTTAAAATGCCACTGTACAGAGGAAAACACTCACCCTGCATGCATGGTTGTTCAGAGAGCTGTAATTCTTCCCAAGGTACAGCCTGAGCTCAATTTATCACTCTCTTCAGTTTCAAGGCATGCTAAAACAAGAAGGTATGATGAAGAAAAGGTCTCATTTTATAGAGCACAGACAGCTAGGCTAGGGGTCATTGCGGTCAAGGCATTAGCAGGGCAGCCTAACAGCCAGAGCTAGCGACCAGGGGAATGGAGAGGCAACCAAGGTTAGACCAAAATAAAACCCAAGGCCCAAGAAGAAACTGAGAGGGAAAGCAGTGATCATAGTCACTGGCCAGCTGAGGAGTAGTTCTAACACTTCTCAAGGGCCAGGTGTAGTGGGAAGCCTCAGGCCTGATAAAGCCCTTCGGTTTTGCAGAGACTGTTAAGAGGCCACAGCTGGGAAATAGCTCCTGCCCACACCTGCATATCCTAGACATTCATCTCCATCCTGCTGCAGGAGGCTGTCCTGCTGATGCCATATACTGCAGGGCTTATTAGAGAATAAGGATAAAACTCCCACTAGCTCCAGGTTTCTGTCTCATTTCATATCAGCAGTTATCCTTACTTCCTATTTGTTACACCATGCATCCTACTTCACCGCTCAGATTTTCATGGAGAAGGCATTCATGCTGGTGTCTGTTAATTAATTTTCACCTCATCCAAAATCAACTAAATCAGACTCTCAGAAAAGGCTATGACAGTCAGCACAAGGCGCATGTCAAATCACAGGGCTTGGTTTCTCATCCGGAATTACTACCCAAATGTAAATGCAGAGCACAGACAACTTTATCATATAATTTCTGTTGCTTATCCACTTATCTAACACTTCACGAAATGAAAGCCAAAAAAATTAAAATCAAGGCACACTTTACCAGTAGACACTTTGTGCTGATTTTCTCCCATGAATAGATTTTTAACTGGATTTTCCCCTTAATGCGAAATGATACCTTGGCAATCAGTTTAAGATAAGCAGAGGAATGTTCAATGCTCACATACTGCTTATAGTCAGTTTAGGCTCTACTATTGATACATCTTAGGTTATAGGCATTTTAACACTGCTGCCCAGCACGTAGCTTATAACTGATCAGTTGGCTGGTTTTCAGACTAGGAGTAGAAAAAACCAATTTAAGCTCTTCCACACACAGAAAATGTTGGACTGTCTCATTTGATAGCTTTGTACTCTGAGGACATGGCAGGGTTAATGAGGCTAGCGCCAGGGCACTACATGAACAAACTGCCGCAGGGTAAAGGAGTGCAGCTCTACTCTGTGTGAGCTGCTCCACGGCCAGCTCTTACCTTGTGGTGTAACTCTTCTCCATCCTTCCCTGTAGTAACTTGTTCTTGTAGCCATAACCCTAGAAATACGCTGGCGTGTTAGCAACAATGCATGTCTATTGAAAGGGGTAGATGTTAAGAATACTTTGAAAGGGAAAGGAAACACGCTCTTCAACCTTTCAGTTAGAGAGATGAATGCTTGGTCCTCTCAGAAGCCATAGTTGTACCCCCAGCCTCATTACTGGTGCATGCGTGTGCTGGAGAACCAAGATTGCAGCTGGGAGACACAGGGGCAGGGAAGTGATGTAGTGACAGAAGGAAACAAATTGTTGGGATCTCAAGGCAATTCTTCACAGAGTGGTAAGAGTAGGATCAGACCCTCCGAGATCCACCTCCAGATCTCAGCAGGAAACGTTAAAGATAGAGGGAGGGTGCAAGAGATGTCTGCTCTTAGAGCAGTATTTACTCCTCCTTTGTGGAAAAGGTAGCAAATCACATAGATGTTCCTCAGGCTGGACCTGGCCCACAAGCTATGAGTCAAGATATGCTGCATAAAGTACACCTGTGCATCCAGCTGCCTATCAGTAGCAAAACACTCCAAGTGTAGAAAAGTACCAGGCACAAGAACATGCCCTCAAGGAAAACAGAGCAAAGGTGTCTGAGCAGGAATCAAGTGACAAAGTCTTCTTTCCTGCCACGTTACCTTCTGCCATGGCTCAGCAAGGACCAGGGACAAGCTGAAACAGAGCCCTGGCAGCAGGCGCCTGCAGAGAATCCCCTGGTCAGGGCAATTAAGACCTGCTGGTGTGCTTGGGCCCCGACACACCGGCCATGGGTGAGCAAACATTTCCCTTACTGCCCTTCTGTGAGGAACAGGTAAGCATCATCTCACTGAAGCACCACGAGAAGCTTAAGTTTTTCAGATTTCTAAAACGTTTTCTAGAACAAGGGTGACGTACAAGTGCCAATTAGCATAAATTCCACTCATCAAAATACATGTTTTAATTAAAATAATTTTTAAAACCCTTCAAAATATTTTTTTCCTGAGGTCAATCAACACAACAGCTCTTCATCCTGACCCTACCGAGGCTGGCATATTCTTTATGCTCTGTTTGCAGTTCCATTGACTTTAACACTACTACTGCTAGAAGAAATTACTATTAAGGCAATGAAGCAGTATCGCTTTGCAGTGCTGTAAAAGAGATCAGGTGCATCTTCCTCATATCTCACTGAATAATAAAGCAAGCTCTGTGCAGTTTAACAGTCATCAGCAATATGGCAAAACTGATGCTCATCCCTCTGTGCTCATTCCAGACTCTAAGCCAACTCCTCTGTCATGCCACTTTCCCCTCCCATGTTATTTTTCACCTGGGCTGATCCCTACTGAGGATCACTGCACAGCTGTGCCACTGTCTGCTGAAGTATCAAGAGGGGCAAGGTCAAGTGGAAAGGTTAAGGGCTGCTTAACCCTCACTGGATGGTGAGGAAAAGCTCCCTGTAGTTGTGGCTGCTGTATTTCACATGTTGGCCTCATTCTCTCATGCAACTGTAGTCCAAAATGTTCTGGTTTTAGAGAGGACAAGAAAATGAAAGCCCACATTTAGGCACAGGTGTCCACTGCAGACTTGATTTTGTAATGTTAATCTGTTAATTAGGCTGGGTAGCTAAATTTTTCTTAGGTAACATTCTGCAGGTTTTACTACGTTACTAGGTATATTTACATGATGTTAAGAGTGGGGCTTCTCAGGAGGTGTTCCTGTGGTAGCAAATGCTAGCAGGGTAATTGGTCTTTACTTTCAAAAGAAAGAAAAAGAGCATATCAGAAAAAGAATACTCTTTCCTTACAGAGTAAGCTTCAGTAATGAAATTAAAGCTTCTAACACAAAGCTATAAAGAGTGACAAATCTCTCTTGCAATTCTTAATTTGTGTTAACCCCTTGACTCTAGCAGGTCACAAGCTCCTGACATTAAGTGCTAATGCATTTAGCATTAAACATACACACTAAATGCATTAGAACTATCCCATGCTAATGGAAGCATTCATGGCCTGTCAGCTAGGTGGAATATTTGCTTCACTTGGGTGTTTACTATGAGTAAGGCAGCATTTCAGCATCAAAGCCTTGTCAGAAAATTTACTGATCTTTACTTGGAGAAATTGCATGGCACTATCCTGCATGTCATTGTTTTTTCTCCCATTCTTACCAGCTGAAAATTGGAGTTCAAAAGGCTACTCTAATTAACAGCTTACCACTAGCTCATTGATATGAAATTTATGAAGAACAAAACTTTTGTTACATCTATAAAGATACAACCTATGTTAAACAGTAAAAGAAGAGAGTCCTGTGGTGAATCTGCTCCTTTTGGTATTCAAAGTTTAAAAGAAAGAGGAATGGAAGCAGAAGAAATTAGTATCATAAGAGAGTTAGGCTGGTAAAATATTACTCCTATAATATATTCTGAAGTGCACTGTCAAGAAAAGGCATGGTATACTTTTTCATACCCAGTGATACAAGTGTAAGTGTATTGCAGCGTGCAACACTTACATAAATGCGGAATGTTGTTGTTTCAATGAATAGATCTATATATTGTCACATACATCACTATATCAAACAATCATCCTGAAATATTCAGGCTAAGTAATCCCAGATCATGTATAAACATACATATATAGACACACACCCCAGAGTAACATACATTTAAACCATTGCTCACAGACCGTACTGGAAATGATGCTCGACTGGAAAAGGGACATTATATGCACCAAGACTTCACAGCCTTTTCAGGGGAATGGTCACTACCAAGCTCTGACTAATTGCTGCTGGTCTCACCCTCTCCACTGTCAGTTTATTTATCAGCATCACTATGCAAAAACATAATGCTCTAGAGAGTTTGTGTTTTTTAACTTCATGCAATTGGTCACCTAAATTATTAAGAATTAAGCACAAATCGGCCACAGAACATGTTCAATATTGTCCGCTGGATTTCAGGTCACAAGGGCAATAGAGATTTCATTCCAGAAAGAAGCTGACACCCAATTTAGAGTTGCATACAGATAGATTAGGCAAATGTCTGTGGGAGCAAAATACACAGCACAGCAAATGTTCCGCCCGTAACATATTATGAGGTTTGCCCAGGGCAGCAGAGGCTGAGAGCTGAAAATGGATGGCATCTGGATTTTCAGAACAAACCCCCAAATGTTTCTTGTTATTCACAGTTGACAAAGCATCACTAAGACATGCTGCTTTTGATTTCTACCTGTCAGGCTACATTCCAGCCCCTGTGATGCATCCACCTGGAAAACTCAGAGAGACAATCTTACGATGGGAGAAATAAGACAGCAACTGAATCTTTGCAAATGAGAAAGCCCATGGACTATTCTCTGTTGTTTCCTCCTGACAGTCTTCCCCATAAGCCATCCAAAGGCAATGCCTTGAGTAACTTAACTCCTCACCTTCTTCCCTAAAATGTTCTGTTTATGGTGAAATACATGTTCAGATTCAAACACTCAATAATTCAGCATTAAAAGACCTTGACAAACTAAAAGAGAAAAAAACCTGGACTTGCATGGTACCACTCACTGACTTTGCCTCCCACTGTCCCTCACCCCAAAATCCTGTGACACCTGAGGGAAGTCCATGGAAAGCAAATAAAACTGCAGCCAGCACGAGCTGGTAAAAGCAAGCATTGAGATACCTGGTGGGAGGACTCTACCCCATACCCCAAAACACTACAGGGGAGAGATGCTCTCCTTTCCTCAGACAAACCAAAGTATCAGGAGAAAAAGATGTCAGTCTTTGTATATCCGTTGCAGAAAAGTATTTGCTGTGTGAAATCACTCTGTTTGTATGCTTTATCTCTGGCCCCACCCTAAATATATCTTTTTAGACAGACATTTACTGGGGCAGAGAGCAACACACGTACAGTGTTTGACACAATGGGGCTCCATTCTTGGTGGGCTCTTAAGAACAACCATAAACACAACCAGCAATAATAATCCCCACTTAAGGTACCGAAGGTATTTTTAGGCTAATGCCCAGCTTAAAAGCATAATTCATTCACAACAATGAATAGAGCCAGCAGAGCATCAGTAATAATCCTCTCACATTACAGAAAGCATACTGAGATGACAGAATAGCACAGTGACGATAACTCCTCCTCATTACCAACTGCGAGGCGCAATCTGTGCAAGATATCTTTTTCAACATCAAAAAGCACACAGTTCAGTACAGGCAGGGGTAAAAGACAGAGACAGACACCTTACACTAGTGAATTTAAAACTAGGACATTTACTATAAGCGAAGAAAGCCAACCTTTGGAAACTGTTGGTTAAAAAAAAAAAAAAAAGAAAGAAAAAAATCACCTGGTAGTTTTGTACCATGGAAAAGAGTAACTCTACAAACTCCGTGAGTCAGCGTATCATCAAGTAATCTGAATATAAATGCAGGAGCTCTGCAAAGAAGTGTGAATGCTTCAGTAATAATCCCTCTTCACACTCCCTCATCACTATTTTCCCTTTCATTAGCAGGCATAGTGTTTCCCATTAGTTTATTGCCTCTGTACCTACTTTAGTTTCCTCCAGGAATGTCTCCTGGCTGCCTACCAAGCAGCTCCTCTGTTATCTAGTTTCATGGCCTTAGCTTTACTTCTGCAAGTCAACTGCATTAGTAAATACAGGGTGTGCAGAAAAAAGGCTTCATCCTTAAAGAACACGCTAAGATTCACTCCAAATAGGCATGCCATAGCCTTAACATGCAACACTCCTGCTTTCCCTCCTAAGGCACCTCCCCAGGCACCACACACCACCTCCGCTCTGGTGCTTGCCTCAAAATGACTTTGCACTGTAAGTGCAACCAAGTGATTCACATGTGCTGGAGAAATGTATATTTCTAATGCTAATCAAAACACTGCAGCTGGAGAAGACTGTTTTTTCTCCCAGTCACAGGTGCTTTCTACCTGCTCCCTTTTGAAATTCTATTTCTAAATAATTCATATTTTTCATGATAGACTCTTTACCCAGCCAGAAAACCCAGAAATTTATAGACTAATGGCTAAATTCAGCCTCAAGTAAGTGGGTTTCAGTAATGGCATGGCACAGTGAGATAAATTACATCTGATGATGAGGTCCAAGGAGTGGGGCATGTGCTAATAGAGCACTAGGTAACCATGGGAAACAACCTGCACCCAAAGTAGCCCATGGCTGTGCAGAAAGAGTAGAACTAAATAAACAAATTTCCCTCCCTATTTGTAATGGCTAAAAATTTACATTGCACTATTCCACCACATAAATTGGCAGTTCTTGATTTTTCTTTAATGAGCTTCATCTCCATTAATTTCTCTTCTTCCTCACTTACCCTGGGACCCAAAAAGGACAACAGAAGTAGGAGGTCATCAGAAACTGCACAGCTCTGAGGATGCTGTGAGGGAAGGGACCAGAAAGGATAATGGGCTGCAGGCCTGGCAAATGAGGTGGCACCTCTAGGAGCACACAGACAGGAAGCTGAAAATGCCCCACAGCACTGAGAAATTCCACAGACAGTATGGAGGACAGGCAGGAGGGATACGCAGCTATAGCAGTATGCTCTGCTTCTTTCCAGGGGTAGGAGGGAGCCTGTGCCCTTACCTTGACAAACTCTCATCCCACAGGTGAGGCAAATCCCAGCAACTCAGAATGCCTGATTTATAACAGTTCTGTGCAAGAAACATTTGTGCCAAGAAGAATTAGAACAAAATGCAAACAGAAATGCTGCTCTGCGTAAGAGGGCATTGTGGTTGTTCTTATCAGGTCACCCATACTATATAATAATTGAAAAACTCTTGTTAATTGATTTGTATCATTTACGTAGGTCAGCATCAGTCATTTTCATATTGGCATCAGACTACTGAATCTAGAACTTCAGTTAATGGCATCTTCTTGGATATGACACATAAATGAATACCATTCTGTCTGCAAAAGCAGCAACAATAGACAACACAGTCAGCACTGTCACAGAATCAAGCATCTTTTAAGAGTAATGAATAGCTTCTGAAAAATGTCATGTAAGACAGTAACTGATTAAAACTTCATGATGAAAAGAAAGATGGGCTGCTTTGGCTAATCACTGTTCACTCTCTCTGTCCAAACCCCAGTCCTTCTTTGGGCCAATGAAGATATAGCTGAATGTATACCTGGAATTAAAGTGATCTAATGCATACCAGTAATTGCTTCCCCTCACTTTCAGCAAGAAGCTATAGATTAACTTGTTAATTCAAAATGTAGCACATTGAACAGTCTTCTCTCTGCAAGGATGGTTTCAGAAAGCTCAGAAATAAACAAGGACAACATTTGTTATTAAATCTTTAGGATTTTCTAAAGTAAACAAGAATCTGTGCAGGTGCTCCACGACTTTCCGTTTTAACTTCCTAGAGGCTGTGGACTGAATTTGATGAGGTCAGTTCAACAATACATACATTCTCCGCTCTTTTTTTTTCTCAAAGAACAAAGAGATATACATCAGGAAGGGGAAATTTACAAAACCGTGTGGATTCACAGACACACACAATAAAAAAAGCAAATGCAAAAGGATAACAGACTTAGATGCTATCGGAACTTAATCCTGGTTTCTGTGTGTCTGCATTCCTCCCTCAATACATTACAGACCACTATTAGGATTTTATTTCTTCTAGACCTAAGAAACAGAATGGGAAGAAGGTCATTTAGATCCCTGCACTTCGAGGTTCCTGCAGAGGTGTCTCATAGAATAAGGAGCATCCCTATGCTAAAAGTTATTTGTTAGCTGGAGAAGAAGCATAATTGTAGGCTTCCAGTTCCACAGGCAACAGCTTGAATCCATACCACTGTCTGTAACTCAGTTGTGCCATCATACAGAAACCAGCTACCACAGTAAACCAGACACCCCTAACTATTGGAGGTAGTTGTCAGGGTAGAGCTGAAGTGAAGAGGCTTTCCTCACACATTGCTGCAGTCGATCATCCCCATTACCTCTTCAGGGAGAGATCCAGCCACCTCTTACATTATGCCTATAATTTGCTGGAATGTATAGTTTAAAGAGCAGAACAACAGAGACAATTTCTTTTTGCTAATAAACCAAAGTGATCTGATAACTTAAGGCACATCAGGAATGTAAGAATTAACAAATCCCAAAATTTCAAACGGGCTAACAACTGCTCCCCTCCCCACTACTCAGGAAATGTATCCCTCAGCCTGCACACCTGTGCTGAGTATTCTCTAGGTAAAAAATTTAGCTTGTTTCTGTCCTTTGTGTTGGAAAAAGCAAGCAGGAAGAAACAGCCTGGACTTTGCCATGCATAATCAAAAAAAAATAAAAAGAGCACTAGCATTTTCTGGTTTTGTGTCTACACTTGCAACTGTTCTATATACCAGATAGGACTGAAATCAGCATTTAAAAAAGAAAATTTAAAAGGTTAAATCTAGGGCTCTCACTGGGCTACCAGCTGGCTGCTGTCTGTGAAGGAAAGAGGGTTATCTGTCTGCTGGTACCACTGTAAAATTAATCCAGACATAATGTAGTCAGGCTTTGGTTCTTTAATTAAAAGCCTATTTTACATTTAAAGAATACTCTACTGTTTGCTCTACAAATTGTACTTTCTCAGAGCAGATAACATTTTTAAGACATAAAACAGGGTGCATGAGGATGATATACAAAGGCTTGGTCTTTTCCCATAACTGATTCAAAGCAACAAAACCATCTTTTTTCTCCTCCCGCCTTCAAGTAAAAACACATCAAAGAACACCATGCCAAGCCCTCCCTCTCTTCTCCTTCCCCTAAATACAAGGTCCAGAAGTCCTGGCTAAATTTTGTTTTCTTGATTTTATGTCTACCATTATGGATCATCATGATGTAGTAGAATAATAAGTGCAGCTTCAGTCAATATTGAAGCTCCACCATGCTTGCACCGAGCAAACATGACTTTTAACTCCAATCTAAATAACCAAGTGGACAATGAATAGCAGAAAACATTTGTGGTAGAAATAACCAACATCTAGACTTGAGGTTTTGTTTTCCTGCAGTGTTCCCATGCCCTTCAGTGCCTCTCTAAGCCAGCATCCCTCCTCTCCCACCCATGTACTCCTGGTGCTACCTTTGCTGTTTCACAAGGGTAGGAGGCTGAGCAAGTGAAGCATAAACTCCCACAGCCTGAATCAACCAGCACACATCCACCCGCCTGGGCTTGCCAGTAGCCCACCTCTGTTAGGATTTAATGTTTGTCTCAGTTTTAGAAAAAAAAATAAACAAAAAGTCAGTGGAACTGCCCTAGATTTGTCTTGAGTTGGTTGGAATAATAACCCAGCACTTTGCTGGGACCCTGCCTCTGTTTCTACTCACCTTCCCTTTGAATTTATGGCCACACAATGGATATTTAAGCCCAGCATCATTCACCACATCCTTTCCACCAGAGAAACAGAGAACAGATGATTTTCTTTCTCTCTGTAACAGTGATTTATCATGCCCCACTTTAAAACTACTTTTTTGAAAACAGCATCGTAGGCTCCTTGGATCTCCACAGCTTTAGGGTGCATAGCTATATCCAGTGGTCTCCACAACAGGGCACATCTGCATGGTTTTAGGTAGCACCAGTGTTACCTCTGAAGCTTTTGAGACCACCTTCATCATCTCAGGCTTTAGCAAAAAGATCAGCAAATTTTGGAATTCTGTTCAGAATGTGGAAAGCAAAACCTGATTGAATCCAGCTCATACTGCTAACAATTGTCCCAGTGGAGACATTAAGACTTTTGCCTATTTCCTTTTGGTTAAGAAGAAGATTCAAGCATAACTGTCCATTACACCTTGTAGTCTCTGAGCTGGATGGTTTAGAACTATAACAATTTTTGGCTGCTGGTTTTTGGTGGTGGTGGTGGTATTTTTTTGTGGTTGGTTTTTTGGTTGTTTTTTTTTTCACAAAGATTCAAAAGCTTATTTAGAGGAAAACTAAATTAAAGTTAATAGAAAGATGGTGTTTTGTTAAAGACAGTGGTAGTTTAATTAACCTGCTGAATTGGAACCCATGGGATGTTGAGAGCAGAGCATGGTACTCAGAAAAGCTCAGCAAGTTGTTTAGTATCAATTTCATATACAAATACATGAACTAGAACAGCATTACAATAGTGACTGATTAGTATTTATATTTTAGGGGCAGAAGACAAACACTAGCTGGAAGCAATCCCATCTCTGTAGTTTTTAACTGTTAAATGCATCATCAAGGATTTTTGCCATTCTTTCCAGCATTAGCCAGTGATGGAGACTAAATGGATCATTGATCTGTTTCAATATTGAAAATTGGCCCAGGATATGAGGGAAACATCTCAACACCTTATCTGCACAAGAACATAAGTGAATTTCAAGCCCTGCTTGGTAACCACATACACTGAGACAAAACTTAATTTTCCACCCTCTTTTTTTCATATATCTTGATTTTCTCCCCCATTTGTCTCTGGAAATTTCTGAATTCATCTCTTCAGCTTTATGAATCAGACCTTAGAGGGCAAGAAGATGAAACCTTGATGATCTAAATTAACCCCTTTGATATTGCAGCTGCTGCTGGAAAGTAGAGCGGACCTTATCTCTAGAGTTGCCAGTCATTTTTTGATGTTTGCCTAGAATTAAAAAAACCCTGCTCCTAACAATAGAATCCAATTAAAAATTCATTTATACATCCATTGTAAACAGGGAGATGACAGGGAAATAGTTAAGCAGATCAGTGTTGGCTGCACAAACTGGAACATTCTTACAATTTTTCCATGAATAACTAAACCCGAACATTTTCTCTGTACCTTCTCCCTGAAATATGTCCTGAGGTTTTCCAACTGAATGCTAAACCAGTGCCAGCTTTCTTCCCAAATAGACAAAATCACTTACCTCAAAATTCAGGACTTATAGAATCGTTATCTACACCATTTAAGAATATACTTCACTTTTCCTGCTTTTATACCTTACTCCTCCTGTCCTCAACTCCTTTGCAGGGTAATAGCAATCAGATACCAAAAAACCTGTTCTAAACCATTTCCTTTGTCTTGTGCATCCCCTCTTCCCCATCATGGTTTAGCATTCTGCACTTGGAGCAGAGTTCTCCCCTAGCTACAAATTCTAATATGCCCTGATCTTTCCATTTCTAAATCTGATCCCAACTGGAAACAAAAGCAATTTTACAAATAATAGGAAAGCCTGAGGTTTGGTATGGAAAAGCTGAAATAGGCAAGGGGAAGATGTGTGATCTTTCTGTGATGCAAATAATGTTCTGCATTAAATGCGTAACCAAAAATAAAGCTCCCTGAGGCATATTTGCTAGTTCAGACAAGAAGAAACATCTTTAGCATATAAACATAGAGCGTAGAGTGAAATATTTTTCTGTGTGAAAATAACCAAGGATATAATTAGTATGATTCTTGGGCTCAATTGTACTTTTCTAAATAGTTCAACTTTCTGCTGTTTGCATTGAAAATATTGGCACATTGGGGTATTTGCACAAGGTTAGCCCTGTGTACAATCAACCATGAAATGTAACGGGGAGAAATGTTGAACCTTTTAAACGCCTTAAACATACAAGTGTAAGAAATTTATGGTAAAAACTGAAAAACAGCACCAATTGTCCTCTCATCCAGTTTTCAGCTAATAATGCAGATGTCCAGAACTAGCATGAGAGTTCGGTATGGGTGGGCAGAGATTCACAAATGGCACAATGTACATTAAACCTAAGCTCATATTTTTAGCCCTTTGCTAGATATCCTGGACTTCTAAAGTAAAAATCATCAATTTAATTTCATTACATTTTAATAGAGATAATTCACTCACTGATTTCGGGGAGGAGCAGGTTCAATAAATAAACATGTTAGGGTGTTTATCTTACTATAAGGCAAATGCTGTTAGATTTGATGAGTACATCTGCATCATGTGAGGTTACATGACTTGCTGGACTGAAGAACAAAAGAAAAAAAGGTGGCTGTACTGTCATGATTACCTTGTCCAATTCTGTAGGCAACTGAATTTCACAGGCAAGACTTGGAGAAAGCCGACTTACAGTGCCTCTCAGATGAGTTAGTCAGGACCTTTGGAATCTTAGTCTGTAACCACATTTCTCAGGGCTGGAGTATCAATGTAGCCTGTTACCTACAGATCTTGGACATCTACCAAAGCAATGGACCTATACTGCTGTGTTTTCCTCAGAGGCCATCTCTTTGTATGAGATCTGAACTTAATGGCCTGCCAGCTTTGGATGAAATTAGTTGAGGCCTTCAAAAGTTTTCAAAGAAAAAACAATAGATAATGCATACAGATAGAGAGATCCAACATGCCTATTCCTAAAACCTTAGACTAAAAATTAAAAGTCTCTAGCCTTTCCAGTTACAATCAGTCCCAGATCAAGTAATAAAGAAGAACCCAGAAAAAGCCTACAAAAAGAGCCAAAGCAACATCTCAGAATTATAACTTGTCCCAGTTCACTCCTTCAGAGTCTAACCCAGACAGCCAGAGCTGATCATTTAAATTCCAACACTTTTGAGTGTTTAATTCTCCAAATAATGAAGAAGGGTTTGAATCATGGTTCTGTGCAATTCAGTGAGTCATTCTGCTGCAAGAATAGCCTGTCAGTCCAAAAAGACAAACACCCAAAACAGTTTCTGACAGTCCCACACTCACCTCTACCAAGGCAAAATCAGCAGGAGACCAGTGAGTTCCCAGCACAACAATCAATCAATCATATTTTGACTCCTATGAGCAGCTGAGCAGTAACTCACCTGGGCAAAGGTTATCTGGGGACATGAACTTTTGCTGATTGACTCAGGAATATCATAGGGAACCATATGCACATGCTTATCTTCAATTTTGCAGAAACCTTTTACAATTCTGTGTTGTTTTTTTAAAACAAGGTTACTGTCTGTACACATAAGTGAGGCTGCATTACTATCTATCTTATATATTTACATTAGATAGGTGCAATGTTCAGCCCTTTCAGTGCAGATTGTGCACTCTGCATTATGGCAAGAAAGAGGCTTTTATCTTAACCACATTACTTGTGAAAAATCAGTGTCATCAAAGACAATATATAGATTACGAAGAACATAAATATTATTAAAACTAGTTATGTGCCGTGCTGTCTAAATTAAAATTCTTGTTGCTAGGTAAATATAGGTAAATGTAGAGGAGACTTCTATCATTTTTTGCCATAACAGAGGCAGCTATTACACAACTGATGGAATTTCTTACACCATTTCCAGCTGCCTGGTGCTGGCTGCTGCCAGGGAGAGGATTCTGGGCGAGAATGAACACTGAGCTGAGCAAGTACCAACAGTTCCTGTACTTCAGCACTCAGACCTCAGAGTTAAAAAAAAAACCCAACAATTTCTCCTTACACCGCTTGGTTTCCTTTGATGTGTATTCCCCACACAAAATACCTGTCTTATCTATCTCACACCAAAGGATATCCTGCCATTTCCTGATTAAAATAAAGTAGAAATGTGAGCGAGTAAATTCAGTTAATATATATTCAGCCCATTTGTTCAACAAGGCTGCTAGATTCTGACGTTGTATCAATTTAATTCCACTATGGGTCAGATGCTTGGGACTTGGGTATGTAGCCTTATTTTAATTCAGACGTAGCGAGCATCCTTTGCTGCAAGAAACTCCTTTTGCAACATGTCAGCAGGAGACAATGTATTCAGCTCCATAATTATGTACTGCAGTACAATCACATAGCGTAATATACAAAATCACCATGCTGCTGAAAAAAAAGCCTGAAATGCTAATTAGTTCACAAATTAACATTGATTTGATTTAATGTTGAATAAGGGTTTGCAGCTTATACTTATGAGAGAACTTCACTTTCAGGCATACTCAGACACTCATGTTTTAAATAATATTGTGCAGCCTGTACCAGGTGCACAGTGGGCTCATTATCTATGTATAAAGAGGTATGACTTACTCAAAATAAAATCAAGCACAGAGACTCCAGCACAATGTCATCCAGCAATACAATATCCTTTGGGACCGAGCTACCAAGTAAAAGCAGCGTGTAACAATTACCTGGTTTTGTGCTGCATCATGTTGGGGAAAAGCGAGCAGATCACGTTTCCAGTATAGTGCCCTTTGCTGCACTGTCAGTACTGACAGGTGAAAATCAAAATAATAATGCATATTCTAATAATATTTTACACTCCTAAGGCACCTTCATGGAAATAACTCAGCTTTCAAAGAGCACAGATTATATCAGTCCCAAATCACTCCCGTGTAGGCAGGGCAATAACGGCCTCCCCAGCCTGTCCTAATTCTGTTCATTCAAGGGGTGTTTTGACATTGACTGGAACACACTGGCGGTTTCACCCAGGGAAAATGAAGCAGAGAGGAGTTCAAAGGAGAGTTTTTAAAGGGAGCTGTTTGAGCTGGGACAGAGGATATGAACATTAATACTGGCTGCTCCAACATCTGAACAGAGGCAACACTGACAATTTCAGCTCCTGCTCCTGGAGTTGTGAATCCAGCCATGCACGCAGGTCCCCTCAGTTCAGAACGGGGCTGTGAGAGGAGTTAATGGGGCTGGAAGCTGCCAGTCCTTCCGTTCTGCTAGTATCAAACGCTGGAGTGGTCCTTTGGATCCAGCGCACACAAGCACTGGAAGAGAAGTCAAGCAGGCTGGGCGCAGTTCATTAAGTGGCTGACCACTGTTTAACAAGAACACACTCTGGTGCAGGAAGGGGCAAGACATCAGAAGTGCCACTTTCCATCAATGGGAAAGCAAGGTCCCTCCATGTGCTAGTTACTGCAATTGCTCTGGCTATTTACAAGGAAAATATTGCAGAAGAACAAGCTGCAGTTAAGAAAAAACTCCCTTTCACTTCTGGCATGCCTTAAGGGAGTGAGAAACTGCTTTCTTAAAGGTGGTGGCCTGGGGAGGCCAAGCCAATGGGATGTGGAGGTAAGAGCGAAAACAGACCAGTCAATTGAATTGTTCATTCTGGCAAAAGGTGTGGCAGGAGTAAAAGATGTCATGGCTAAAGGGGAAGCAGAAGATGGAGACTGATTGACATTGGCAAAATGACATCAACTTGTTTAAAAAGTTCCAATTTCCAATACGCCTGGAGAAAATACTCCTTTAGGACACCTTGGTAGGGGAGTGAGAAACTAATGTATTTATCTAGTAGATCAAGGAATGGGCATAGTTGTAGAGGAGCAAATGAATATAACTCAAATGATCAGTTACTAAGATTCTGAGAGCTCGTTATCTTTTTCTCTGCAGGCTTGTGTTGGTATTTGCATTATCTCCTTTTGTGCAGCTTGTAAGTGTGAACACCTATAAGCCTATCACATAACATTCAGGTCCATTTCCAAAGCTACAACATCAACCCAAACAGCCTGCAGACAGAAATTTTGACAGGTACCAGGAATGGGAAGCTGGAATAGGTCCATGTCCTGGAGGAATGAGCCACAGGATAATCAACACACTACACTCATTGCAGCAAAGGGACACTGCCTGCCTTTCTCAGCACTACAGAGAAGATCCACAGATCTCAGAGTACCAGTGGCAAATTTTCTAATAGCTACTGTCTGCACCCATGCCTTAGGGGCCCTGCTCTCCTGAAGGACTGAAAGGTTTTAGTCTGTGTGGCTCAAGAAGACTCATACATTCTGTAGTCTAGGCAAGTACTATCCATGGGCCAGCAAGCTGCACAGAATCATAGAATCGTAGAATGGTTTGGGTTGGAAAGGACCTTAAAGATCCCCTAATTCCAACCCCCCTGCCGTGGGCAGGGACACCTTCCACTAGACCAGGTTGCTCCAAGCCCTGTTCAGCCTGGCCTTGAGCACTGCCAAGGATGGGGCACCCACAGCTGCTCTGGGTGACCTGTTCCAGTGTCTCACCACCATCACAGTTAAGGATTTCTTCCTAATATCTCATCTATATCTACCCTCTTTCAGTTTAAAACAATTCTCTCTTGTCCTATCACTACAGGTCCTACTAAAAAGTCTGTCCCCATCTTTCTAACAAGCCCCCTCTAAGTATTGAAAGGCCACTCTATGGTCTCCCTAGAGCCTTCTCTTCTCCAGGCTGAACAGCCCCAGCTCTCTCAGCCTGTCTGCACAGGAGAGCTGCTCCAGCCCTCTGATCATCTTCATGGCCTCCTCTGGACTCGCTCCAACAGGTCCATGTCCTTCTTACGCTGGGGGCTCCAGAGCTGGATGCAGGGCTGCAGTGGGGGGTCTCACCAGAGTAGAGGGGCAGAATCACCTCCCTTGACCTCCTGACCATGCTGCTCTTGATGCAAGCCAGGATTTGTTTGGCTTTCTGGGCTGCAGGTGCACATTGTTGGGCCATGTTGAGCTTTTTGTCCACCGACACCCCCAAGTACTTCTCCTCAGGGCTGCTTTCAATCCATTCCCTACTCAGTCTCTATTGATACTGGGGGTTGCCCCAACCCAGGTGCAGGACCTTGCACTCCTCCTTCTGCAATCCCTTTTTCTATTTCTTACACATGTAGGTGCTTCCTCCACAACACAAGTAGCCCAGTGCAAAACAGCAGATTGTGCCAACAAGTAAAAGAAAGAAAACTTCAGATTTGTAAGGATAAGTAATTAAATTATTTGGCTTACATCTGAAAATATACCTAAACACAAACATTGTGGTTTTAAATGCTACTTGAAAACTGTTTCCTTATTTCTTTATGCTAACTTGACACTGAAGAAAACACGGACTGAGTATAAAGCTATATTCAGTAAAACAGAGCAAATGTTAAAATCAGGACAAAAGAATCCAAGGATAAATTTATATTTGCTGGAATGAAAATCTAGATGCAAAATAAGTCTGACATTTTTGCTATTCACAGTTGAGGATTAATTTTTTAAATAATTTCACAGCTTTCTGGTTCACTGAGTGCATATTTTCTGATAATTCCCCAAGAAGGAAAGTATTTTGTATCTAGCAACTTACACGAGTACATTGCTTCATTCAAGCAGCACTTGACCTGCAATACACTTATTCTGTTATAGTTCATTCTTTTCACCCTGTTTGGTTCAATCTCTTCTGCATTTGCTTGACCTACTAAACTATTCCGTTCACATATACCATACTGCACAGAATGTGATTGTTGAGTATCACAAATGAATACCTGCAAGAGACCATCCCCAAAAATACATAAAAGGGAAGTCATTATTAAAAGGTTAATCTTCCCAACTGCTGCTATCAGTTTGAATAGATAAACTTAGGTCCTCTTTTTGTTTCTTTTATGCAAAATGTCAGCTTCTGTAGACTGTTGCCTTCTGTGCCCCACACTAAACATGTTACAATCGCATTATTATAAAGTATTATGTAAAATAAAGTAAGATTAACATTCAATTATTTAGGTCAAAATTTATTCCAAATTGAAACTTATTCCCTTGCAGTGAATCAGGTCAAAGAATAAAAGCTCTCAAACACAGGATTTAAGACCTTACACTAACCCACAGACTGTGTCTTCACAATGTGTGGCCAGCACCCATGGCTTACAGATGGCTCAGCCCATATGAGGCTGGCTGGCACCTTAATGCACACATACCCTCTTACCCTAATATAATTTCATACATCCCTCCCATTTTCAACAAAAAGCAGGTCCATACCAATGGCAGGAACTGGAAAGCATCTGATTTTTTCATTTACTACACATCAAATATACTTGCTAATGCAATAGTGCTGTTGTATTAATAAACCAAATCAACTGACTAGAGAAACCTCTTCACTCTTTTCTCTCCTAACTTTGCTGCCATGAGTCATTCCTGTAAGACTGATCTACAGTTGTATTTCTGTCAATAGACTCCGGACTTCCAGAGCTGTTATTTACTGGATGGTCACTGGAGATTTAGAAGTGAAGTAACCTTGGCTCTGATTCTATATGTGCAGCACATGGCTAGATTTACATCCAACAAAACAATATATTTACCAACCACTGAGAACGATTTTCAATACCGAAATTTTCCATCAAAATGTACGTACATCTGGCACAAAGCAAACATGCACGATTCCAGTCGCTTCCACTGGCGTGGAAAAACAGCAGTCTGAATCACCACCCGGCACCAAGCTCTCCTCCTTGAGATAAAGGAGTAACAATAAACTGGCAGCAGCATATGCCAGAGCTAGCTGTTGAAGCAGCCGTTAGAAGGGGAACGTGTTTTATTCTCTGAACTGCATTGTCAGCCCAGCCTAGGACCAAATTCTGCTCAGCAGCTCTCAGTAAAGGCAGTGGGAGCTGCACAAAGGCAGCTCACAGAACAGTTCGTCCACCTGAAACTACCTCCCTCCGCCTCCACTGCAGAGAAAAGACCTGCAACTAACTGCAACATAGCTAATAAAAAAGGTGGGGTAGGGGAAAGGTTGCATTTTTTTCTGGCAGATGCTTAACTGAACCCAGGTCTCCTCGGAGAAGTGCTATAGCTTTTCTGGAGTGCCAGTTACCACAAACTGGGAAGTGAGAAAAGGAAACAGACATCTTAATGTGCTTGACCTTTCAATCCTCCAGAAGAGAAAGCAGTGTCACATACTGTCCTTTGGTTTGAATTTGACTTGTGATCCTGGAATAAGGACAATACACAGGCAATACCGTTTCGATTACTGTTGGACAGTAATCTGCATTAGTGCACCCTGCCTATGAGGAAGAGCAGCAGCACATCTCTCTGCTAGCAAGAACCCAGAACAGCCTTAAATTCCCCAGAAGGGGCTCTTCTCAAGGCAGAAAGGGGTCAACCATGGGACAGAGCGCAAAGGAGCTTGTATTCAGACAACTGTAACTCTCGGGGGCACTAGGTGCCCTAAACTTCACAGGTGCATTTCCCAGTTAGTCACAACTTACATGGTAAACACAATTTTTAAAAAAGTAAGACTTAAAAGAGTTCAGTGTTTGTGTAAAGAGCTTGGTTCTGTCAGTGAGCCTGCATCACCCTTCTGTCCTCCAACTGGTATTCCACATACAAAGCCCCAAGAAACACTTCTCAAACTGAAGGATTAATAAGATTGCTGGCATTTTTAAATGTCAGTCAGTTTTTACACAAGCTCTCTGCCTCTGGAAAAAATGGGAGAGTCACAATCCATAATTGTCCAGCAGAAGTGTCTCTTTTTAAAGAAAATGTTGAGGATTCATTTAGAGGATCCCCTGAAACAGACATCTCTTGCACTGCTGTTTGGGGATTGCTCCCAGAGCTCCTCTCCAGCATCAGCAGGGATGTCAGTTGAGGAAGATAAGATTAAATGCCATCCTCCTCCCAGGGTAGGCATCAGCACCCCCACCTCCCTGGGGAGTCTCAGCAACGTGAGTGCAAGTATCTCCAGGACTAAGGGAACAAGGAGGTCAGTGACTTCTCCCTGAGAAATACCTGCCTTGGAGACAGCACTACATGGATGCACACTTGTTCCAGTGCTGGCCAGGGCAGGTGCTGGGGGGGGGGGGGGGGGGGGGGACGACGGGACACACGGACTCCTGAAGCAGATGTGCTTTTACTGCTTACCCAAATGTTATGGGAACAATAAAGAGAAAACAGAATAAATTTTGTCTGGCCTTTAAATTCACATACCAAAATTCTAGCTAAGATGAAAGGGGGTCAGATGTACAGCTCCTCTTAACCCCACCAAATTTGTTCTCCTAAAACCCGAAATATTTTAGAAAATCAGTCATATTTTTAAAACATATTATCTGATAATTGCAGATGCTTGCTATTAGTTTTCTTGTAGAATCCTTCTAAAATTCATACTATCAGAAAAGCTCTCAAAGCAGCCTGTCAGATTATGCCTCACTCCTGCAGGGAGACACATTATCAAAATAATCTAACCTTTTAATTCCTCCTGTTTGCATTTTTCAAAAACCCAGCAAGGACAAAAACCAGACGAACAGCAAGAAACAGCCAGTGTTGTCCAAGTTCATGGCAAATACGAACACAGATTAATGAATCAACAAATATCTGTAAGAGAGTCAGGACATTTAAAAGTAAATATGTATTTGAAGTCAGCTCAGACTCTGCAGCTAATCCCACAGCCACGGGGGGTCCCTACCTAAGTAGGGATATGCTGATCTTGATTGCTCCTGTGACCTTTCCTGCCTGTGCTCCAGTGCCACATGGTGAGCAGAACAAGCTGTTTTTGCACTGCATGAAAGCTGCAGGGTTAACCCTGGAGGCAATCAACACATTTCATCCTTGGCATGACTGCGATGGTGTATATCACATGCTACCACTGGTTATCACAAAACCCTCTCCAGTTCCTAATTTACATATGCACAAATTAATGATCCTTATAATTTTTATTCCGATAAATGGGCAAGCTCTTGTAATACATAAGAATTTAAATTTTCAGACTCATTTTAGGCTTAAAACCTACCCAAATGAGCACAGTGAAGCAGTTTGGCTGCACACATAAAAGAAACCACAGCCCTCATGTCCAAGCTCTCAGAGGAGCCAGGGCAAGGGATGGAAATCAAATGGCTTCCCTTTGAGACCCAGAGACACTTTTAGCCAAACCTGTGTTCATCAATTAAGTTAACTGCTCTCAATATAAATACTCAATAGGAAAAGGAATTTTGGTCAGTGGTTCCTGCAGTCACCAGGGAATGTTACACCCTGCACCCTTACTCCACAGAATTCCTTCATCGGATTTGACAAATCACACAGGTTGCATTCTTACACTATAAACAAGTTGCTTGATTGTCTTTAACATAAACTAGTTCTTTGGCTGTAAACTTCGGGCCAACAAAATATCTATAGAAACAGAACTAGATAAAGTCTGCCCTAAGGACAGCTTTGCTTAGCTTAGCCATGATAAACCTGCAGCACTTTGTCTCTGTTGGGATTTTAGACCATAAAAGCTGTGTCTGTCTTTGTAAGGTGAAAATGATTATTGTCTTCTCCGTTGGCAGACAGCATAAAAACGAAGTGTCTGTGTCTCATTTAATAAAACTAATATTTGTACTCTCTTCCTGTACACATATATAGGAAGAGGTTGTGCAAGGCTTCTACAATAGAAGTGACGTTAGAGTTAGCTTTTTCCTATTCATTATCATTTGAGCTTTTTCAATATCCTCAGCAGCATCTCCCTACCTGACAACCAGCTACAGCATCTGGGGGAAAAGAGAAAACACAAAAAGCCCCAAAAGATGCTGGCCAGAGACAAGCCAAGGCAATAATATTTTATAGAAAACACAAAACATTTTTGGGTTTGAATTTAGGAATACACTTGTCCCCATTTACAGCCCAAGACTGCAGCCATGATTGCTAATAGACCTCTGTGAAGAGTAAAAAAATTACATTGATTAGTTTCCAGCAGTGCCATTTGCCTTTGCAAAAGACCCTGAGGTAAAATGAGTGTGAGAGCTTGT
Organism: Falco biarmicus; assembly: GCF_023638135.1. Classification (NCBI taxonomy): domain Eukaryota; kingdom Metazoa; phylum Chordata; class Aves; order Falconiformes; family Falconidae; genus Falco; species Falco biarmicus. The sequence continues at coordinate 7,280,481 of NC_079298.1, read as the reverse complement.
ACATGCTGTGTGAAGGGAAGAATTCAAATTCCACAGCACACTGGGGAACCAGATACAAAACCAGTACCTGTGACAAGGGCACCCAGCTGAGAACATGTGCATTGGGCAGCCTGTTTCCTCTGCGCAAACTCTTACCTGTATTTATTGTTCATTTTAACCTAGGAGGGCTTTTTAATGATGTTCACCTCTTTTTAAATGATGGCAGCAAAATCTGCTGGTGAAATGGTCAAATGCTTAATGCAAAAACACTTCTTGCCAACAGTGTAATGCTAAATGCAAATAAACCTACTGTTCATGCAATCCTTCCTGACACAGATTTATATTAATTTTTTCTATGATACAGGGAAAAATGATAAAAGACAACTCTTCTGTTTGCCCCATACGTATTTTCACTTTAATCACACATTTACTGACCACTTGCTGGCAGAATCGGAATAGAAACTCTGACAGACTGATGCCAGGGAGAAGGATGCTGAATGTTTTCCAAAGAGAATGCTCTCCTCTAAAGCCTCAACAAAAAGAAAAGAAGTTGACTGCATGGTTTGGGAGCTGCAGGGTATTTGCATGATACAGAGACATGACAATCTCATGAGGCTCTGGATGTGCAACTCTGGACTTCCTTTAGAAGTCTTAAACTACCAGTTTTCTCACCTTGACACTTTTGAAGAATCTGCTCTTTGATCTGTCTGTGACTAAAATCTCACCCTAATAAAACAGCCACACACTATATCAGAGTAACAGACAAGGATACACTTATTAATCTCTGAGAAGCACTCACGCACTGTTGCGATAAACAGTACTGAAATGCTTACATAGGCAAGTGGATATTATCTACTAACACAATTCAGAACAATCTCACTAAACATGACCTTCTTTTAACTCATCTTTGCTTTCATTTCAACTTGCTGCCATGCAGTGATGTCCTCAGCCACTTAATAAGCAAAAAAAAAGCAAAATCAAGAATTACTTCTCAAATATCAAAAAGTGGAAAATATAAATTTTTCCAAATTTGCAGAAATGCTTTATTGACTGCGTATATGTGATGTAAAAGGCTTTGTTGCTTTACTGTTCATCTTTAAAAGAAAAGCTTCTTGAAAAGATGTATTCACCATATCAAACCAAAAGCACAAAAGGTCCAAAAACTGCCATAAGTGTGAAATATTTGAATAATTAAAGCTGCTGTGCAAACACTGCCAGCAACTGGAACTACTACTGTCCAACCTCAGCTGTGTAACAGACACTGGAAAGAACCTTTGCAATAATGAACAGCTTAGGAGTGAACTTCGTTCCTATCATACAGCTCTCATGCACTGTGATAATTTAGTTCAGCCAATCTCAGACATTTATAATTTAATGATAAAATGTTTTATTTCTCTGCCTGTGCACAGGGCACAGTGAGACTCCAACAATCCTGAACGAGCTGAAGGGCCAAACACATAATCAGCAATGCTACCACAGCATCATTTCCCATACAAGAGCTTGTGCTTACTAGACAATCTTCCTAGGATGTGGGTGCTGTTGTCCTTGTCACCCTGCTCAAGAGGAATATTAGTTTTACCCAAAAGAGAAGTGACATGCACAAGCATCGGGGGAAAAGCAAGCGTTCTCTGCTAGTACAGTTGGAGGATTCCCCTTTCTTACCCCTCTCTTGTCCTTTAGCAATGTGAGAATGGGTGGAAAATACATGCACAGCATCCTACTCTAGTTCTCTTCTCCCTTGCATGTTACTTTACCTTTCTTTTACTTTCAGCTGTCTTGCACCAAGAGCACAGAGTGCAGCAAGGAATCCAGCACGGAGGACATTCTCCTCCACAAATAAAGCACTCCCATGGAAGGGCTCACGCACAGTTGAGAATGGAAAGAACAACTCTCTCAGGAGTAGCAGCTCTGGATTAAGAAGGTCTATCTATCTATCTCTTTCCTCTTTGTATTTCCATGTGTACGATTCTCTATCTTAACCCTGTACATTTAATTTCTGACGCTAGCAAGCATTTTTTTTTAATAAGCCCTTTCTAAGAATTGTTGCCTTCACACAAACACACAAAAAGAAGCTAAATATCGGTCTATTGTCCATCCTAATGGCCTGTCTAACAAGGTCGTTGGACAGGCAGACTGACAATGAAAGTAATGCACAGTTTTTCCTTCATGCCTGCCTACAAGCCAGTCACTTCCATGCTCTGGAAAAAGACATTTGCTACCTGCGGTGCTGGTCTGCCTCCTTCCACAGGGCAACTGTGTTGGAGACAGCTGATGCATCTGGTTTTGCTCCTACCTTGCCATTCACATCGATGACATATGATTTTAGGTGTATTTCTGAGTCGTCTCTGGACCGGGTGCACACACACATGTGCATGTACATGCATCAACACACATTTATGTGCTGGTGTGGAGTGAATTCTCCTCAGCTTTCTGGGATAAATGTGTACTTGGAGATGGATTTTCAAAGGTAACTTTCTTTAAACACACATCGCACTCACAGTTAAACACAACATAATAGAGTTCATGTTTACAGCCACTTCACCAGACTAAAGACACTAATGCTGGCAGGGAATTGGGTTCAGTCAAGATTTCACTATATGGAAAACCCAACAAAGCAGCAGTACATGTTAAGTCAGCTAAAGCAAAATGGAGTCTGAACGTGCATCACACATGCAATGTAAAATGCGCAGCCAGGGCCAAGAGCTTTTAGAAATCTTTCAGGAAACATTGCAACAGAATTATTTTCAGGGAAATTTAGGGCTTAAATTCCCCATCTCTAGAAAGAGCAAAAGAAAAACATATTTATCTTGACTGGTCAGGACTACACAGGGACACAGAGCTCAAAATGACAGGGAAGCATGTGGGGATAGGGAGCTGAGAAACCAGAACAGGGGCTCTATGTGCTGCCTGGAGTGGCTGTTCTCGATATCGTTGCAGATATGTTTGTTCAGCAAACATTCAGCCAACTGAATCTCCATTTAAGAATGAAACAAGTGTTTTCACATCTGACTGCCTGAACCCAAGCAGCCAGGCCATAATTTTGAACTGAAATGTGACTAGCCTCCCTTTAGGATGCCAGAAGCACTAGGTAAGAAAAATAGCCAGTGTGTCGCGAGGTCAAACCCTAAAGGCTCCTAGAGTTAACCAGATACATGACTTAGACGACCTGTGCTGGAGTCCTGTCACTGAACCGTTTTTGGTAATGTTATGAGTTATTTATTTTGAGAGGCACATGTGTTTATGGGGATGGCCTCTGCTGCTATGGGGTCTGCCACCAGCTCTCGGGCAGTTGGATGCCTGCAGCAGAGCTGGTTCTAATAAGCAGTAGCCAAATAACCTCTTCTACAACACCCACAGTCATACACAAAACTGACACCAGGACATGTTTGGACCCTTGGTCTACTGTTGATCCTCTTCCTTGCCCCATTCTACTAGTTTAAAATTTGGGTTTTTTAATAATCTCTGAGATTATGAAAAATCAAGGCCTGATGTAAAAGGTGGCTTTTGCAAATGTTGCTCTTTGCTTTTCTGGTTCACTTTTCCTTCTGTGAAATGGGAATAATACTTATTTCACAGAGAGATGATGCCTCTGATGCATGAAGATAAACACTGCAGTTACCTCACGTATGAGGCCACTCCAAGGGTGAAATATGTCTGAGCGTAAACACTACTTTCTGAAAACATTCATTAGCAATGTTTAGTCCAAGGAAATCTCTGTGGCCATATGGGCTCCAATAGCCTTATTAATCTGCTTCATTAGTGCCAAGCAGCAAGTTGCATTTATTTGACTAGTATTCTTTTTTTAAAACAGCAGGGGCTTCCCCTTTTCAGTCTGTGCTCCTGTTTGCAGGATTCTCTTCCTCACATCCCACGTACCTGCATCTCCTGCTACATACCTTCCCAACCACGCTGACTGTAGATTGATACCTAATTTCATTCACCTCTCCTTTTCTAACGCATATTGTCAAACATGTTTTTCCCTGCAGCAAGGCTTAGTCATAAAATCATCTGGAACTTTTTACCATGCCATTGCATTTGCATGCTAATCAGCCAAGTCTTCATCTCCCAGCTCAGAAGAATGATCAGGCTGCAGGTTTACAGAAACCCTTTGCTAGCAGAGTTAGGAACACCTTACTACTCCCCGAGTCCCTCCCTGAGCTCCATTTTATCTATCAGGAGTCAAATCTGACCTTTAACCTCATTTACCCCCTCTCCCTCAATCCTGGCCAGTATCACAGTTTGACCTCCTCAGGTCAATGCCATGGATTTTCTGCCTCCAGATGTTCCTTTCCATTCCCCTGTGCTAACACTGGTTACTACAAGAATAAGATTGGATTTCTCAACTCATGGATGAAGCAATGAAAAGAAATGACCATTTTAACAACTCCTGCTCACTGATGTTAAAGTGATGATATCATTTTACCATCATTCAGGCCTCTTTTAGATCTTGGCAGTTACCAAGCTAAAAAAAACCCCACACTTTGATCAGTTCTAATGAGATGATAAACACATATATACATAGGTGATGCAAAATCCATTTCTTTGCATGAGATTAATATACACTTTGTCAAAATGCTGTCCAATTTAATCTTTTTGCTGACAGAAATAACTCAAAATAATTAAAGGGAAAAATTCATTGTCCCTTATATAAACCTTGCCTGACTTTGGTTCAGTAGGAAATGTTTGTGTTTGATTTTCTTTAAGTGTTTTTGCTAGTTACATTCAACCACCATTTAAGAGCATTTCTAAAATATATTTGAAGCAGTCATTTCTGGCCTTGAGTTTCATAACTGCCGAGTTCAGATTACAAGACCTGAACACAAGAGTGAATTTTCAAAAGAAATTCACCTTCAGAACGATGAGCTTAGGTTCATCTCCAGCACAATTTCATGTAAAGAAAACATGTCCCTGATCCCTACAGCACAGAAAAACCGACAGGGTGTGAGTTTCTCCTGCTCTGGGTTTCCAGCTTGCAGCATGTACAAAGGGTGCTGAGCACTGCCCTGGTGGCTTTTCTGAATGTAACAGCTAAATCCACTGTGTGTTACCCATTCTAACAGCATCTGCATTCCCAGGTTCCCCAGACTAATAACATGCATGAAGCTATTTGCAAAGCTTTGCTTCATTAATAGATCAGGAATTTAAATAAAGGAAGATGGTCCAGCAATCAAGCTGTGGACATGGGATTCTTCTGTTTCTGTCTTCCCCCGACAAAGATTTTTATTGGGCAGGGTGGCATTCACATGGCCTAACTCTAGGCATCTAAAAGTTCATCGCCACAGGCTCTGAAAGAAAATTCATTTGCCAATCATTCACTCTCTGGAGAAACCAGTTCTCATTAACTATAAGGGTACCTACAGCTACATTCTAGATGCTTGAATTCAGCATCATGAATCCCACCTTTGCAATCCCGTTTCCTCCTATAAAACAATAATAATGTCCAACTACCAGGATTCTGAAGTTGAATGAAAAAGGTGGGGTTTGACATTTTTTTTTGCTGTGGACTTCCACTTCATTCAGTCTCTCATCTACAAATGAAAGTAATTTTTGGAAATAGCACTGGAGAAAGGACCAACCACTGTAAGCTCTAATGTAAAATTTCCTTCTTTTCTGCTGGAGGAAAAATCTTTGTTGACAAGAAAGCCTCTGGCTCCCCTGGGTGAATGTAGTTCTGTCTCTGTCTGTTGAGACTGACATAAAGATTATTGCTTGAGACCCTGCTCTTTGTGCTGTGGACATCTGGGACAGGGATTAAAGCCACTGAGCTCATTTGACATATGAGACCACTACCAACTTGGAAAAGGGTAACAGACACCATCCGATTACTTTCAAGCCAGCTGCCTTAAGGGTGAAAGTTACTGTAACCAGTTTATGGTTATTTAACAAACATGGTCATTTTAACAAACAGATTTGTAATTTCAGTAGGCTGAACAGACACACAGAAGTTTCCTGTATACAAAATGAAACCTTTAAAAAGCTATGATTTTACATGAGAAATGTTAAAATTAAAACAGATCCATCTTAATACACATTTTCCCTTGGTGCACGTTAAAAATAGCTTTTGTAAGACTTTAAAGGTGACTTCCATAGTAACTGTCCTAGATAATTTCTTCCCCTTTCCTGATTTCTGAGAATTGTTAAGCAATACTTGTAATCCACAACTGACCACACGGAAGAGCCCAAACCCTGGAAAGACTTAGACCAGACCAGGCACAGGACCTAAGAATTGTTAACGGCCCAGAAACAGGCCAGGAAACCCACCGACACCTGACTTTGAAAGCAGCTATCCCCTTCCTCTCTTCTGGGATAAGAGCTCCCATCTTCAGCCTTCTCAACAGGCAAATTCATTTGAAAATGGCTGCTTGAGGTTTGGAAGCTGGTAAACTTAGGGAAGCATGGTACTTTTAAGTAATCTCAAGCATTTATTTGTGTTTTCTCAATCCCAGCAATTGACACAGCCTTAACTGGTGTGTAAAAGCTAATGGACCTCAGAAATAATAACCATCCCTTGAATATAAAAAAGCAGGATCTCAGAGCATCTATATTATATTAGATTATAAAAGTGATTTACGTTGAAAATTAGGATTCATGTAATTAGCATGCTTTTTTCCCCACACAGCAGACCGTCATCTCTAAACACATTGGTCCCAGATCTGCTTTCACTTACTTTTCAGGATCAGTGGATTTGTACAGGTGGAAGCATGAGGAGTATCATACTTGCTGCATTTACCTTTAATTTTAAAATAAATGAACTTTCCAGAACAGTGACAGTATTGACCTTACATATTATCCAAATAGAAATTTTAATGAAACAAGTTTAACACTGAGTATAGCCGTAACAGATATGCAAATATTGGTCTTTTCTTAAAGGTCTCCCTATGTGGTCACATGGATGTTTCTTGCCTGTGTGGGGGTGAACACAGCATTTATTAAAACCAGAGAAGGAAAGGATGGCTGCACAGCCATGGAGAATCAGGCCATCAGTTTGATTTTCATCCTCATTTCACAAGAATTCTCCTTTGAACAATGATCACAGAAGAGCTGTAAAATTTTCTCCCTTCTTAATCTCTTCCTGATATGTGACAGCACCTAGCTTTGCTTTCCACTGGCACTCAAGAGCAAGCCATGCTCCAAACCAGGCAAAAACCCCTATGCACATTTTATTGTAATTGTGCTTGAATTGTAGGGAACAATTCACATGGATGGCGACTCATCCAATGTATACAAGCCAATTAAAAAAAAAAAAAAAACAATAAACAAAAACCGAAACATAATGCAAAAGAACGTTCCCAAGGTTCCCAGCTCTAGCAGACAAGAGCTGCATTTTGCTTACTTTAAAGCTCAAAGACACTAGAAAGCAAAAAGAGGGCGGTAACTTGGCCTAGATTCATGCATACGACTACAAAGGTTATAAAACAGAAGGGCTGAAAAGCAGAGTCACCAGCTGAGAGAAGTTTAAAATAACAGCCTAAAATCAGAAGCTTCAAAACAAAAGGGGGGGATGGGCGAGGAAGATCTATTTCAAATAGCTAAAAAATACATGACTTGAAATCACATTGTCTGTCTGCTAGCCAAAATCAAATTACCTATCTACTTATATCTGCTTAACATTTTAGACCTTATGGCCTAAGACCAGCTGGTTAAACGTATTTAGGTACCTAAAGCTGCAGAGAGGTGCCTACTAGGATTTTTCACTCTTCCTAGACATCTAATTTCCACTTACGTGATTTCCATGCACTGTCCTGACTGCAGCTGCATCGCTCGGCACCTCTTAAAATCAGGACTTGTGAATGAGATTCCCCAAAAGCTCCCTTCCTCAGCTTTCACTTTCTGCAAAAAAACTCGGTGTACCTTTCCTGGCGGTACCTGTGAAGGCTAGAATGCTCCTGAACACTTGTCTTTTAACTCCCTGAAGTGGTATCCGAGTTGCCTTGAAAACCACGTTCTCCCAGTCATACAAATGAGGCACTTAAAATCTTTCTCTTCAATATAGGGGTGATACTTCGTGCTAAAAGATGGGTATTTTAAAAAATCCAGTGGTTATTTATAGACATTTGTACGTAGCAGGTGCATGGAGTGAATCAGAGCAATAACATAATCTGTTATTCACAAATTACAATTGATTGTCATTTGCAAATGATCCTCAGGGTGCAGATCTTAACATTTTACAACTGTGCTATGGAAAGATGCTTGGGTTACAGAGGAGTTTACACAGGAGTCCATTAGTAGGACAACATCCTCATAGGCTGAACTCTAAAACCTTCTTAGAGCTTTTCTGAAACCCAGTAAAAGACAAATAAATCAGGATAAGACCCCTGCCTGAGAGCAACTTAAGGTTAGGTCCTGAGTGCACTGTCTCCTCCATTCCTTGCCCAGCCTGCAGGACCATTGCCTGTGCTGCTCACTTATGAGCATCGAAAGGGTCACAGCCCTGCCACTCCCATTCAGGCACCAGAGCTGAAAGATACAACAAGGCAGAGCTGCACCACAACAGTGTACCAGCAAGAAACCCTGGCCAGACCTATCAGCAGAACACCCTCTGGCCGCTCTGCAGCTCTGCACCCCCGGGTCTGAAAAGGACACCAAGACATACTCCATGACTCAAGGAGCACAGACTCTACAATGCACTTTGTAACACCTGCGTTAACCTACGCATGTGGCATATCCATCGCCTGCATAGACTGAGAGAGCCCATGGTGTCAAGAAAAGGTTGGGCAGATGTCCACAGAAAATGGAGCAGGGGGACTCCTGTTTGCAGTTGGTGCCATGCAAGAACCAACAGACTGAGCTGTGAAACTACATTTACTCTGTGCTCCTGAGCTGTGACTAGCAAACTCTGGCAAACAATTTGGTTGCCAGGTTGTCAAGCACATAGCTCTGTGCTAGGTGATGACACTTAAGGCCTAGGAGAGGATAAGGTGCCCATTACCCACTGCAAACACCACAGGGATGTGTGTATTTCGGACAGTCTGAAAATATCTATCACTGCGGTGGCTAAATGTCACTGCCATTAGAAATGGAGGAGAGAATGCTACCTCTGCCCTCTTTCCCTTTTGGCTTGTTTGACTCCAGGTACAGGTTTCCTCTGGAATACTCCAACCTAGACAGCAGTCCATGAACTCCAGCTGCTACTCAAAGCCAATCCTTCTCTCAAACTTATGTCATATAAAACTACTTAGTAATAATTACAACACTGATTCATTTGCCCAAAATTCACTTCTAAATGCTCATGCTCCCTCCATACACCAAACTCTCCAGCCATTTCTTAACTAGGCTGAGGCCCTCCTGCTGTTTGTTTCCTGGTGGACATCCTGCTCTCTGGTGTCTATTCTAGTGATGTTGCTCCTTCCTCCTCTTTGGAAATCTCCCAGGACCTGGCCTGGGCTTATTACTCTTTCTTTTTCTCATGGCTCTCTCTTGCTGATGCACTATCACCTCTATGCTGACAACTCACAAATCTGCCTTTCCAACCCTACGCCATATACATAAATCTCTTCAGCACATCATCCAGCGTAACCCCCCTGCCAGCTCAAGGGCAACTTGGAAAAAATTGAGCACCTTATTTCTTATATCCTCCACCATCCCCCTTCCTGCCTTTCTCCATTATTTTCTTAATTTTTCCTCCCTCCCTGCTTCCCTCCCCTTCTCCCAGACTAGCAATGTCAGCACTACCTTTTATCCTCTGCCACCTCCTTCTCACATGCAAGCTGACCAGATACAGCAAACTCTCTTCTGCATAATATTTGAGCCTTTCTTTCAGTCATATCAACTCAGACTTTGCCTATGCCCTTTTCACCTTCACAACTTTACTCTTCTACAATTACAGCTTCCTCCCTCCCTCCAGGCTGTTTAAGATCCATGATGTTTACCCTCCAGCCCATCAGTCAGAACTTGGTGCTCCTTCTGTATATTGTTTCATTCACTTCTATTGTAACAACTTTCTAGTTGTGTATCTACAGCTCTGCCTAAACTGAGCGCCTCCCTTCTCCTACCTTCCCTTCTGCTCCTTCAGTTTGCCAGCTGGGGCAATCCAGGCACCCATGCCTCATGCTACACACAGCACACTCTCTGTGCTTCACAGATTCCAAATAACAATGTGCCTTTGTCTGTTCAAAAATAGAAGGGCCACAGCAAAAGAAATTGTTTTATGTTTGAACTGTGCATTCGATAGAGCTATTTACTACCTCCAGAAATTCTTTCCTAAAGTACAGCAGCCCATGTTGTTTGGAAGAAAATGTAATTCTAGCAGATAAGCTTTCTTGGAAGAATTGTTCTTCATTCATGCAAAATGAAGGTAACAATGCACAGAGACTTTTCTAGCTGTAGAACTGCAGATGCTCAGCATAATTCCCTGTATATTTGAATTTGTGTTTAAAAGAAAGAGACATGCATAGCTCCTCCCGTCTGGTCAATCAAACCTTTCATTTCTTCAGCTATTTTTACAAGATCCTGAAAAGAAACCATTTCATTCCAAGGTCAGAGAGAAATTTTTGTATTGTACTAATTAAGATCCTGGTGTTCATTTCAGGATGCAAAACATTACATCTACTTTGGTTTGATCCACATCAAATTTATTTCCTCCAGATTTATTATCCAGTTGCCAAATTGAAAAGCAGATCCTCAGCCCTGTTAGATGAAAGCTGATGTGTATTGCTCCCATTCCTCACTAAGAGTAGTTTCAGTTGGGCCTTTTCATCTCAACAGTATAAAAAAAAGATATTTTTTTTCTTGGTTCTGTCTGGATCCCTTCTAAGTGTCTCATTTTTCAGTCTTCCTCTGAAAAATAAAAAAGGACCCTCTGCAGAAGACTATTCTCTAACCTCTCCTTTGAGTCCCTTCTCAACACAGTCATTTCACTGGATTCTCTCTGCTCTTTGTATTTCCCAGTAGGAAATGGCTTCGAGTCTCACATTCCCCTCAAGTGCCCTATGAATTCCTTCCCCTTATTCATGGCATTGAGCCGAGTCCTGTGCAAACTACCTCATCCTACTCCCTAGAAAAGGCCCTGTTTTACCCTTAACAGTTCCTTAAGACTTTTCCAAAATAAAAAGAGAAGAATCTATTGCATTCACTCAAAAAGTCAAAGCCACAGTTCTGCATATCCCTATAAGCCTGCAGCAATTCAAGACCTACAAGGCTTCCCGGTGTACTTAATGGCTTTCAAGACAAAGGCATTTTGTCCGTATCTAGGGGAAATCCTGTGAACCTTTCCATCGATGTCACTGGGGTTGATGGGAACCTATTTCAGTGGAAGGCATGGTGCATTAAAATTAACTCTTAATGCAACCAGGTTTTAGCCCTTTTTAATTCCTGAGAAAAGCTTCCAAGCGTGTACCAGCCTCCCAAGAAACATCAGCAAAGCAGCTCCCTACTCCCACAAAACAGAAATCATTTGTTGTGGTCACAGCAGAAGCAGAACTAACAGCAGAGAAGAAAACAAAGCTGGGTGCTTCCACAGCCACTGTTACATGTGTTCCCATATCCTGCACGGGTCACAAAGCAAAAATGAAGATGTTTAGCACAGACAGGTGCAGGCACTGCTGTGATTAATCAAGCCATAATTAGGGACCTGTCGGCAGGCACTAAATATATATTCTAGGGCTTCAACCCTCTCAGAAATCTGTGGATGGAAAACTTGCCAGGCAGGAAATTTATAAAAACAGCGAGTCTTTCGATGATGAATGTATACAAGAAAAGAAACTTTCACCAGGCTATGATAATGACAAGTCTCTATTGCTTCACATCTATAATTTTTTTCTTTCTGTTTCTCTGAATTTATTCAAGTATTTTAGTATCAATTGACTACATAATTTAACAGATGAATTCTACTCCCTCTTCAGTAAAACAGGCACAATTTCAGCACGTACGGTGGAGTAATGGTTCTGCTGTTTTACACTGAGCCACATACCTGCAACAGTCTATGGAACATCAGGGTGTTCAAAGACACTCAGAACAAAACAGGTCTCCTCTTCCACTCATCCTCCTTCCACGCTCTTCCACCCTCACCTTACACATCCATTTGCACCTAGGCAAAGTTAAAATATCTCCGTTTGACAGTGAGCAGAGGGTAGAAGTTCAGTGGCATTTTATAATCTACATGAGTTAGTGCAAAGTCAAGGCCTGAGATGCCATACTTATTTCCATGCAGTGTAAGAGAGGGACCTCCCCTCACAGAGTACTGCATCAACCTGGGGCTGAACTGACCTGTACCCCCTATTGCAGAAACTCCTGGGGCTGGTACCCATGGGGGAAGAAAGGTAATTAAACCTTGATCAGACTTGAGAAGTACCATAAGATCGATCCAAATGAAGCCCACAGAATGAAACAAGATTATCCGGGGAGTCCGCGCCAGCTAACACTGCCCTGTTCAGGATAAAGCAGCTGTGGGGCTGATGCCACTGTGTTTACACGCACCCCTCTGACAGATTTTAAGGCTTTATGTGGATATTCTCCTCTCTCTGTTCCATACAACATTTTTCTGTCTCCACATGAACTAGCTCATATACATTGTAAGACATTTCTTTTGGACTGCTCTGAGTTACATGCACATCTCAGTTACAGCAGCTCACAGATGAACTGTCAATAGCATGAAGGTGCAAGATGATGAAAGTGTTTAACAAAATGTCCAACGATTCAGTTCCTCAGCAGGTGCTGAATTTACAGCATGTTATTTCAACGGGATACTGGCCAAAATTTTTTGAGGAAGGCAAAGTGTTGGGTGTCTGATTGAGCTCAGTGTTATTAAATGTGAGGGGAAGTCATCTAATGTCTGTTTAATTGTAGCTGCCTTTGGTGGGTAATATTGATGATTAATCAATTGACCAAAGGGGACAAGCTGAGAAGGGGAATAAGGCTGCATCAACGTGCAGGAGAGGATGTGAAGCAAGATGGACTCTGAATCAATGGTGTTGCTACTTGCTCAGTTAGGCTGGTGACTGGGATGTGCCCTCTGCATGAGCTCACATGCAATGCAAAGAGGTTGCTTCACAACAAAGACATTTCACTGCTTTTTATTTATATTGATTTCCCAGTGAACTGTGTCTTGGCATTAGGGATTTCTACAGAGCTGGGAAGAAAGATCAGCTTCTTTCCTCAGAGGGTCAAGAAATCCTGAGTGATGAATCTTGTCTTCTCAGAAACAGACACAGGAGCAGAGGTTTGGCTGTATGTTGCCTACTAGAAATGAAGAACTAAAAGTGTGTCCTTAAAAGGCTGAAAAAATAAAAGTGTCTGAAACTGCAAAGCTGTGATTAGGAGGGAGGAATATGTACAAAAGAAAGATGAGGGCAGTGCTGTTAAAAGGAGTATTAGCTGATACAGATAAATTTATTTTTGTATTTATTTAGCACTTTTGTAGACACCAAAACATCACAGGTCTACAAGCTTTCTTCACACCCCACATCCAGCTAAGCAGTAAACCGATGAGCACAGCTGGAAGAAGCACTGTCCTCTGCTGGAAGGAATTCACATGGCTCAGCTGTGTCAGGAGTCCTTGAGTCAAATGTTTGAAAGGGAAAGTCCTGTAATTGGTGACCTCCAACTTAGTGCCAAAGCAAGAGGGGAGGGTGCTCCCTTGGGCAGCACTGCAATTCTGAGCTACTGTGTGTTAACACTGAAAGATGTGAAGCAGTCTGTGGGTACAAAGTTGTTTAAAGACTTTTCCCTCTTTCTTACTGATGGGGAAATGAGATTAAACACTGAATAAATGGCAGAACTAAGACTAGCCCAGGTATCCAAATTCCTAAACAGTATCCAAACAGCCAGACACCACCATCCCCTGCAACATCAGACTGGGAGCCTCAGTAATACTGATAAATCACTTGGATATTGTTAGAAACGAAGACACTGTTGACATTGAACTCTGTCTTGCTGCTTTCCTGTACTTACTGTAAGCCTTGGCTGATTTAAAGGAAAATGTGTGTTATACTACAGGTAAAACAGGCTTGTGAGTAAATACTCTTCCCAGAGGAGCTCATGAGAATAAGCAGAAAGGTCTTGGGACTTCCCAGATTCTATTGCCAAGTGATATTCAAACTTTGGATAAACCTGAGGACTCACATAGAACTTAAACCTTGCAGAGTTTTTCTGTTCATGTCCCATTAGTACCACATGGAATATTCCCCATATCAGTATGTGGTAATAGACAATAAACTTTACTCTTTAGGCTGCTCCCGAATGTCATAACATAGCCGCCTATCTTACAAACTGGAAAAAATGAATATGTATATTTTTCTCCCTTTTATCTCCCATCTGCATGAAACATATGCCATGTACAGTGGTTCCAAAAGATCAGAACAGGGTCTATAGTCCAAATGCTAGAATTCATAATAAAATATGCATGATAAAACCTTGCAGAGGAAACCACATTTCAAACTAGGAAAAAAGCCCTCCTTTTTAATGGGGGTTTAATTAATGTCAGATGGGCTCAGTTGGTAACATTCTTGCCTCTGGTGTAGAAGGTCATGGTTTTGAGCCCTACGTTAGGCTCTGGGCTCATAACCAATGCTGACACTGCAATGTACTTCTGCTACACTGTTAAAGGTTCTGACCTTCAAATAAGGTGTTTAAACAGAGATCCCTCCTACTAGTCTCTGGTGATTCTTCCAGCTGGAAACTAAAGATGTCCTGGCACTTTTTAAGCAGCACAGGGAATAGCCCTTGCATCCTAACTTACCCCAGCTGAATAAAGTAGGTTATAATATACAAAGCTGCAACTCTCAGCCATTACTGACAGTTGACGATACACACTAATGAGCCTGCTCTGTTTATTTATGTGCTGACTCCACTTTGTCATAAAATGGTGAAGGTCTTTTCCTCAGTGCTTGAAGAGAAGGAATGTAAGGAAGACATTAAAATAACACAAAAAAGGGTTGATTTCCAAAATGAGAATGCCCTGTGTATTTTCCATGAAAAATGGTATCACTTAGAATATGCTAATATTTTAGGCAAGGAGAGACAGAAGAGGCAAGAAGAACATGAGCTTTATGAAGTAGATACAGTTTGCAGGAAGTCTTCAAATGACTGTTAAGTTGCACTAAAATCAAGACTGACCTTCAGCAGCAAAAGGGTTAAAAACCTCACAAACATTATTCATGAAATAGTAGTCAGTTTGGTATCAATCTATGTGATCCTGTTAATCAGCTGAGTCATCAAAAAAGACATTATAGGAACCCATCTGGAAATTAAAGATCTTTATGATCTGTCCATTCAGACTATCACATGTGATTTAGAACTAAATATCACAAGTGCTCCATTTCCAGCCTTGCCAGTTCTCCTAGCCTCTGCCCTCCACCCCTCCTCCCACCACACACTATTTTAAAACCAAATAAGGTTCTAATCTCAGCTCCAAGGTAACTCTCTTACCTAAAGTAGAATTAAATTTGCATCTTAAGGGAGAAGGCACAAATATGGTTCTTAAAAACAGTCTCTTTATGCAAAGTATAAAACTATGAGTATAAAACTATAATGAACTAGTAAGACAGAAAAAGCAACAGCAAAGCCCAGAACTTTATCTTGGTGTTTCCCACATGCCCTCCTGAGAACTTTAGCTACATCCACTTAAAAATATTAGATATCTAAACTACTGCACATTCAAACCTAATAAAGGCTTCTTAACATGAGCCTTACTGTTTGTGCCTCTGAAGCACCCTGGTGTCCCCTGAAT
This sequence comes from Falco biarmicus, assembly GCF_023638135.1. Lineage (NCBI taxonomy): Eukaryota > Metazoa > Chordata > Aves > Falconiformes > Falconidae > Falco > Falco biarmicus. The sequence continues at coordinate 7,264,838 of NC_079298.1, read as the reverse complement.
GGCAGTCACAATGCCGTGCTGCACGACCACCTTTCAGCAACACCAAACTTATTCTATTTACTCTAGCTTGGCTGGGGACGAAAACAAAATTGATTACAAAATAAACTTGTGTACAATGTGCCTCACACAAAACAACTTGTTGAAAGTAACTGGATATAGTGCAACAAGCCAAAGCTTTGATTATATAGAATCTGGTTTATGTCTGGGTAAATAAAATACAACCAACTCACATACAGAAATTGAATTGGATTTATTTTTAAGACATCCTATCTCCTCCCTTTTGTTCACTCTGCTAGGCCTACTGCCATTTGAGCAGAGAAAAAAATTAAATGATGCCATCTACCTTTATGAAATTACATCTAAGATATTTACAGAGGCACACTTCAAGAAGATGGCCTTTTTTATTCTTCAGCAAGTCATTTCTGGTCTTCAGGTAACAATTTTAATGTTAGAAAGGCCTGAAAAGTCATTTTGGCTCTGAAAATAAGAGAAACTTGAAAAGAATATATTTATTTAGAGAAGAAGGTAAGATATAGTCCCATGGAGGCCAGCTGAGCTCTCAGTCAGCCTCCCATGGGTACTCAGTCACAACATTTTTGTATGGTTGTGTTATTCAAGACCCTGAGTAATGATAGTATTCTAATGTCTTACATGGCTAATAGCATCTGTATAATTCTAGGCATAGTTGGTCTTTCCTTGGTGCAGGAAAAAACTTGCTTCCAACTATATTTCCTGTGATTTTATATGCAGTTGAACGTTGAAACAGCTTCTAAAAAGGTACAAGGTTCAAGCATAGAGCTGTACTGCAAGAACAAGGAACTTAAATGTCCAATTACAGAAGAAAAACTAATCCTTAGTGATTTAAGCTTAACTGGTTGAGCACAAATGGCATTATTGCTGTCAGAGAGGAAACGAGAAAGCAGGTTGCTAAAGCCACACACTGCCCCTCTGAGCAAAACACGCACCAAACAGCTTGTGGCAGGATGTGGCCCCGTCAACAAAATGCCGACTGGCCAGCTAGCATGGGCATCTCGCATGGGATTTATCTCACCTGGTATTTTTAGTCTAACTTCAGTAGGGCATCAAGTCTAAGTTAGTTGCCTCTGTTCTCACTATACTTAGTGAAGAGAGGGTAGGCTCTTCCCCAAAACACTTCACAGTCTTAAAATGAGTGGGATAAATCGTTCTACACAGCCATCTCCTTCCACTGACTCTAGGGGGAATCTAAAAAGGTGAATCAAAACCTTAATTGTAAGTCTGAACACAGCACATGTCCTTGGTCCCATAATAAAGAGATGCTATTGAAGATAAGGCAGGAAATTATCAGTAGAAGATGTCGCCCTTCCCTTGCACTCTTTACCGCATAATGAATTCAATGTAAAAATTAGATGAAATACCAGAAACCATAGGATTCTCAGATTTGGACACTTGTCCCTTTCAACAGTGACTCTCAGACTATAGCTGATGGGATCAACTAGGGGCTCACAGATCTACTTTAATCCTTACAATGAAGTCACTTTTAAGCAATGTCTCATCCTGCTCAACTCCAGCCAAGGTTTCCCAAGGCTTTTCAGACATCGTAGCTATAGCAGCAGGAACCCAAACAACTTTGTTCTCAACATGACATGACTTTGTTGGGTGTTTCTTACAGTTGGAATTCAACTGTGATCAAATGCACAGGTGACAGCTCTGCTGAGGAGGTATAACACACACACAGCAGGACCTAATCAAGCTGCAAAGTAACCTGAAGAGATTAGAGCAGTGGGAGCTGTAGGCAATACAGACAAATTCAGAAGTGATGCCAGCCCCACACCACACAGTGAAGAAATCAATCATACTGCCACAAAACAAGGATTAGAAATGGGAGTTTCTTCCTCCATCAAAGTGAGTAACATTAATCCTCTTTATTGTGTCCTTTCATGGAAATGTGCTCTAGCTTTCTGTGGGTAGGTGCTACACTTCTTACAAGGGATATATGGAAATGCAACATAGTATTTCTTTGGTGAAAATGTGTACATGGTTCAGGAATCTCTGCTTTGGTGACTTTTTCCTGAAGGCCACCATCCTCACCCTGCTGTCATGGCTCACTGGCACTACTTGCAGTAATGAAAAAGGTAGTATCTTGAGTTTGTCTCTTGGGAAGAGATATTTATACAAGTATTGATTGAGCAGACTGAAGGGCAGACAGACTGATAGATGGCCGCAGCAGCAAGACTGCTTTTATGGTATGGCTCAAGCATGACAGTGAAACCTTTGAAACCTTTTTTTATTCCTTACAATTACCTCTGTCAATGCATTTTAAAACAAAGTTACAAGATTTAGCATTTGATTGCCACAGTGCATTTAACATCTATATGCCAAAATAAAAATCCATTTAAAACCATTTAGAATAAACAAAGCCACAAACAGAATCTCAAGTTACTTCATCGTTCAACCATTCACTGGCATGCCTCTAAACACACGTACACTGCCTTTTGCTTAGAAATTCTTCTTAAATGGAAGCTCATATTAAAGCTGAGCAGTTCTTCCCAGGCTTTGGGAGCATGGCCAAAGGCTGAAGAGACTCCTCTCCGGAAGATGTAGCCACATCTAGGCAGACTATGGTGCAAACAAATGAAAGTTTGTTTTTTAAGAACATAAGATTTTGTTTTCTAAGGTTTCTACTTGAAGTTCTTTGTTAAGAATTGAATGGTCACACATGCAAACATCCAGCCCTGACCAGAAGTCTGAAAAAGCACAGTTTCAGTTTGCCCATGGCTGTGAAGAAAAATTAGATATACATCCTTGGAAATAGGAAAAAATGGAAAGAAGGTATTATGTCCAGAAGCCCACAGACCTTTTGCCTCTGTTGTTCTTTTGTAATCCAAAGAGATCACAACTACCAAGGTCCAGGATTAAATCCTAAATTATACTAATCATCCTCATCAAAATGACATTTTTTTGGTTTTAATTTTAAAACTCCATTTTCAAGAACAGTTTATCTATGTTTCAGTTTTAAAAAATTTAAATAATTTGGCTAACCTGACAATTGTTTTTAACTTGTTTTTCCTTTCTTCTATTCAGGGGACACCTGAAAATTAAATTATTCATCTGGTTCTAGCTTTCAGAACAATAGTTCCCAAGGAGCCACAAAGCCCGTCACTCAGAAGATTTAATCTGGAGTCAGGTGTCAGAACGGAGACATAGAAAAGTTCAAAAGATTGTGTCAGAGTGTCATGGTTTTTAAGCCCTTTTCTAGAACTCTGGATCCTGAAGAGTACATAAAGAAGGGCTGCAGAACAGGGCAGCTGATGCACTACAGAACATCCTGCAATACTTCTAGTACTTTCCAAATCACAAATAAAGATATGGTAGTGTCTGACATTACCGCTGGATAAAAAACTACTGACCAAATCTCAATGTATTCAATTACATAGCTTCAATATAGATTCCACAATACAATGGTATGAACCCACTCATTAAGTACAAGCACTACTGAACCAGACTCTAATGCAGCAAATAATACCAAATTGCTCATAATTGCAACATAAAACTCCTGTTATGTTGTGATTAATTTATTCTTCATTCATATTTGTAGCTAATGAAAGTAACTTACACTGATGAATAATTCCTCAAAAGTTCACTCCAGTGAGGAACAAAACAGGTGTGGCCCACTCCCTATTATCTAAATTGTTCTGGAGATGCTTTTTAATTTGCCATAAATACTTGATGCTGCATCCTTTACTACTGTATTATTCATTTTCTAGCAAAACGGGAGGCAAGTAATCCCATATGAGAAAAGAGAGTAGACAGACATTAGCAAGGATTTTTTTCCTTTTCCAGTCAGCTTCCAGGGTTTTCTGGAGAGCAGGGAAGACTGCCATTACTGAGAGAAACTGGCAGTATTGCCAAGAAGTATGTAGGAAATATTTTTTCTCTATTGGGAAATACTTCAAGATTTTTTTATTTTGCCAATTCAGATAAAAATATAAATTCAAAATGTAAACTCCACACAAATATATTCATTTCAGCCCTGTGAAACACTCCATATAGATTTAAAATATTCTTAAAGTTACTCCAATAAAAAATTCAAAAACAGTCATCATTCGATACTAAAAAACCTCAAACCTATTAATTTTCAAAAGTATTCTATATTAACAGTTTTGGATTTCTCCTCAAAACTTTACCATAAGAACAATTATGTGCTAATAAATTGCCACTCCAAAAACTTTCCACCATGCTAAATCTTTCTCATATGGTGAAAATATAGAAGATTTTAGGGTGATTTTTTACAATCACTCCTTGAAGCATCCCCGAAGCCAACAACAATTTGAATCTCTGAATCTGTTTTCTTCAAATAATTTAACTCCTTAATCTTCAGGCAGCTCACAGTGGAAGAGTACTGTCTGGCAAACACACCCCTAGGCAAGAAAGTGGTCCAGTTTCTTCAGGAGAAAGTTCCTGATTTCATATTAATTTATCCAGACAAAAAGCACGTTAGACCTAGCTCAAAGCATGCTGAAGTTACTTAGAACTTCTTTCTATCTAATTATTGGGATCTAAATGGACTTTCTGAAAAAATAAAATAAAAACCTAACAAAAAAGGAACTTTCAGTGGTGGGGTTCAGAAAATGTATTATATATTAGACCTTACAAAACACTTTCAAATCTCCTGGTCTTTCTCCTACCATGCTCAGATCCTTCTCCCACCCCCACTCTGAAAAATATGTGTAAACAACCTTGCCTACCCTTAGCAGTGTATCACAGAGTCCATCCTTGTAGCTGGTCTACAAATCTGCACATCTCAGCCATGCTGCCTTCGGAGGCAGCTAGGAAATAAATAGCAACAAAAATGGAGTCCAGGATCCTGCTCTGGTCCTACTGAAATGTGTTCCTTTTTAAGCTAAGGGTGCAGGTTTCCTCTGTGAGCTTTTGCAGAATAACTGACAAGAACAAAGCCCACAATTATTAACCTTTCCACTTGTTCCCATAGTTTATTGTGACAAGACAATGCAATAAGCTTGAAGGTAATCAAAAAGCAATTTTGTAGTAGTGAGCTTAAAATGACAAACCTTTCCTTTTCTAAATAAATCACCATTATTCCCACATGGTCCATGCTTGACAAGTTTGTTTCCTTAGTAACAGAGTACTTAAACAGGGTTTGTGTGCAAAGATTATACCTTTAGCAACAGAAGTGAAAGAGGAGACAATAGGACAAAAAGTGGTCCACCCACTTAAGTCTGTGATTTAAATATTTATCAGCTGGGTAATGACAGAAGACAGGGATGTGCAGAAGCCCAGGTATGCCTATTCCCTCCATGCATTATGTGTACTTAGTGGAGTCTATGGACTCTGAGGGGTTTTCAGACTACAGTGCCTAAACTGAATTTAACACTCCCTGATGTTTGTTCAATAGCTCACCTAATGTTGAGGTCAGCTGTCTTATAAATTATTGAGCAGATTAACAGTGTTAGGACTACAATATAAATAAAGGGTATGCACCAGACAAAGACGACACACAGCGTGCCTGGCTCAAAGACAAAAGAGTGAACAGACAGAAAAGATTAATACGCTATGGATACATTTAAAAGCTTTCTGTTTTGTTTCATCAGTAACTAAATGGCTGACTGCTTTGTAATAGTAAACGTGTTTGACTGGATACACAAAACCTGATGTTGGGTGGTACTGAGCTCAGTCCACTGCTGGAGAAAATCCTTCAGCTCACTCCATTTGTCGATGCCTAATAAATTCCTAGTACTCTTCCATCAAATGCAGACAAGTCAAGTAAACACTGGATGGGCAGGCCTTTGAAAAATTTAGTTTGCTCTGTAATAATCAAGGACAGCTCTTCTAGCAACAAGTTAAGTTGGTGCTAGGCAGATTGATTTTAAGTCTTTCAGCAATATTTTTAATATATTTTCCCCCTTGTCAGCTGATGGGTTTCAAATTCCCCATGATGAGAAAGTGCCATAAAAGGCTCTACACAGCCAGCACATTGATAACTTTAAATAGGATATTATATAGCCTATCATTTTTACAGTCCTAGATTCAGCTACCAGCCACTGATACACAAAAAACACTGAGCCAATGTTTATAAACAAAAACCGTGTGTATCCAAAATACAATGCCACTTCCTTTCTGACCTGACCATTTCAGCAGTTGTCCTAAAGAACTACATTACCATAGTGCCAAATGACTTAATTCGTTGGAAAACAAAGGAAAGAAAAAAAGAATGTTTCTACTTCTTGCATCAACATAAACACTTGAAAGGCAGTGTTGCTTGCTAACCATAAGTAGCAGAGGCCAAGATCATTTCTGCACAGAAACTATCTCTGAATGAGTTTAAGACAGATTCAAAACTTTGAATAAATCTGGTGAGACTGTAACTGTGATGAACTATATCTGTTGTTTACAGGTAAATTTTCCTCAGCATACATAAAGGGATGTTTATAAAAGAATATTAAATTTGTGATTTATAAAAAAGGCAGCATATATTCTAGCAGACATAGCTTACTTTAGATTTCAATCAAAAGCAACAAACTCCAACATTCATGATGACTTGAAGTATGATTTATCAACACTTCTAGGTTGCCAGGACAAACAGAAATATTCACCTACTTCCTTACACTTTGCAGCAGCCATACAGCTTGCTCACAGGTTTGACCAGGCTCCTCAAGGTTACAAAATATGTTGCTACCACCAGAAATATCACAAAATGCTACTGGCCAAGAGACAAGCAGATGGGTCTTGAAGATCACCTGACAACAGCTTATTGTAATGAATGAGAGGATGAATATCGATAGTTACTTTTGAGGAGAGATTTCTTCTCTTCAAAGTCATCTGAACTATAGAGCTGGGAAGGATTTAGGCAATTCACTTTTGTTCAGTCAGGAGTTTCCTAAAAGTGGCCCAGAAAACAAGGCTCACATGCCAAAATGTAAGAGGTCTGGATGAAATCTGAAAAGCTGGTGGTTCCATGAGTTACTGAGAATTATCAAGAACAGTTAAAACATACCATTTTACTTCATTTGTTATTGGCTTTAAAATAGTGGCCACAACAACTATGAGTCACCATCAGAGGTATCAGTAGCATAGGGATGTTAGTCCCATAATCAGAGAGCTCTTTTCATTTATCTCCTGCCTCCTGAGCACCCACTCATCCTCTTGCAACTTTTACTGTAAACAACATTCAATATTGAGATGTAGGATGAAAATCAATACAAGAGTTTTGCTAGTAAAACAATTTACCTCCATGCACGGGAAATAATGAGCCCTATTCCTTTAACTCTGGAAATTAGGCTGTCTTTTTTAAAATGTACTAAAATATAAAACTTGCTAAATCTAAATTACTGGCTTAACGTATTTGCCCAAACATTCTTGGATGAAATATCAATTTGGAAGAGGCACCAGATTAGATTCATCAGAAAACATGTTGCAGAGTAATTTAGAAAATATTAAAATGTCAAGTTCTCTCCAATCCTCCCTCTGAAATGGAAGAGAAGATATTGTTCAGCTCAATAATTCTATAGTGTTGGGGCTTTTTCCCTTCCCCCACATTATGTTCTCTTCTAATTGTCACCTGCTACAGGAGAGGAGCAAAATGATCCATTATTAAATGTTTTTGCAGAGTGCTTTGTCTTTACCCTCTCTGATCAGGAGTGAAACCTTCCCCGCACAAGTACAACTTCCATCTTCCCAAAACATGTTCAGAGAATAAATTCTGTTGTTCTACACACTCAGTGAGAACACAGCAAAATGAAAAATGGTTGCACAATTTTTAAGAAATAAAATTTTTATCTTCCATCTGTAACAACCCAATGTCTAGCAAGTATTTCACTATGAAAGTAGCATTCTGCATTACAGGACTGAAGTGGATAGATATATTTGCAAAAAAATTTACTGTTTGCACCAATTTCAAGAGCTGCAGTGCAGATTTATGCATTCCCTACTAGCAATTTGCATTAGCAATAATCAGATGAAAAAGCATGAGCCTGCAATAACAACATTTCTTTCTGCACTTAAGAAATCAAGCGCGCAAAGCTATTTCCTAACATTTTTTAAAGTATTTTTTCTCATCCCATCTATGATAGTCTAAGTTACCTGCAAACTACTTATTTAACCTGTGGTTTAGAATGCTTTCCCATTAACAGCTAATAAGTTGACATGGTTTACTTATTTACAATATTTTAGGGAACAGGATAAAGTGAATCTTGCTGCTAAGTAAAGACTCCAGGTTACCATTCTTGACTTTTATGGCTTTCCTGTGTGATCTTCATTAGATAACTTACCTTATTTTTAAATAAGAATATCTATGCCAAATAACTGTACAGAGTATTCAGTACAGGTTATGACCAGACCACCAAAGTAAATCTTTAAGCATGGAAAAGGTAACTCACATTCGGATGTCAAGGTCATCAGAAAGTCTATGAAGTATACTGGCAGGATTTAACCTCTGACACATAGATCCTGAAACAACTGGGAAAACAATAAACTACATTAAAATACTAGGCCTGAATCTTTATCTTTTGACTGCAAACTGTTGATGCCAGTAACTTATTAGTGTCAGGAGAGATCTCTCATCCACGTGTTGACCAAGCCTATTCTCACGACACTGATTAAATCCTGGAAAGATTCTGACTCTGGGAATAAGGTACATTTTTACCACAACCTGTTTGTCACTCCACCTTCTGGCACTGACAGCGCCCCTCCTTACTCTGGTCTCCAAAATTTAGTCTGTACTAGACTGTACTAAACTTATACTGCATTACAGACACACACCACACCAGCATCACCTGCAGCCACCTCCCAGCAGGTCTGCCTGGTTGCCAGGTGGAATCCAGCACTGGAGCAGGAACACAGGGCTGCTGAGGGCTTCATCTGCTCCGGGACGGGCATATCTGCCCTAAGCAAGTCCTGGTGCACAGAAGGCAGCAGCCTAGTTTTTAGGACACCCTTCAGGGTGCCAAAAGGTCTGTGCTGAAAATCAGTCACACAGAAGAGTCAGCATCTGTATTTGGGCCTCTGAACACTCAAGTTACCGAGCAGCAACTTCACTGTCCCATGCTGTGTTTTGTAGGTTCCTGTGGTAGAAGCCTGTCCCTCTCCAGTCAGTAGGAAATAAACTGCTTATAACAGTAGTTTTTCTGTCTGAGTGGTACCTAAGGAGCATCATTCCCTTTGCTTGCTGGCCAGAGAGAGGATAATGACTTGAAGCTTGGGCATCCTGCTCCAGCTCTCGGAAGACCACAAAGTCTTCTATTTACGCTTTAGATCTCAGACATCTTAACTGCACTTTACAAGAAAAAAGGTCTGTGACAGGAACTGAAGTTTATAGGCAGATCAGTGTCATCAGGCTATTAATTACCTACTGTCTGTAAGTCTCTTTGAAATGCAATGTGTAAGCTCTAAGCATTATTAATAAATTCTCAGTTACCATGATGATGTGCAGTTCAAATGGTTAGAATAAACTGTTATTCTAGTCATTATTCAAATCACTAGAATAAACTGTAAAATCCTAGAATAGCATTACTGAGTGTCTGGCTGAAATCTAATATCTTTTAGAACTGAAAATAAGGTCCTGATAATATATTTTAAATGCAACTGATATGGTGGTGTCCATCTGAATTTGCAGATACCTTGAGACAGTAATTCTGAGAGATGTGAATATCCACAGCTTCAAGACTTGTTACTCTAAAGGTTCATCAAGAGGACTAGCATACACATGGGAGAGCACACTGACAACAGCACAGCCAGCCACATCTGAATGGACAATTTTTGGCTATTGGGGTAAGTCCTGGGTCTCTCTGCTTGCTCCTGAAGTCAGGTCAGTGAGCACAAGCTAGAGGAGGACACTGCAACACTTCCTCTGTTAGTGAGCACTGTGGCAGGGAAGAATCAGACAGGCTTATGAGGGCTGAATCATTGCAGAGACCTACATTCTGTAGAGTCCCTGATGGCCTGAATTGCTTTAGTAATCACTTTAGGCCCAACTGCTTTTAGTGAGTACTTCACCCTCCTGTGCCAGCATTTCTTACGCAGATATACAATTTTAGATTAATTTCTTGATTAGAAGCTCATAGTTATCCAAGTCCTTTGCTCATCAGTAGTGTGACATTCACAATCTGCCAACACACCACTCCGGGAGATTAAGTAGAATAGATTTTAAATGGTATGTTATTGACATTCCAATTATTTAAGCTTCAGTAGAAAGTGACCAGATGAGGTTTAGATTATATGATCCATATCACAAAAAGTTCTGCCAGAACAGAGCAGATGAAAAGAAGGGGTAAGGGGTGGCTCAGGTGACTATAGATCACAGCTGAGAAGAGATAGGCAAGTTGGATAGATCCAAAAGCTTTATCAAATAGTCAGTGCTACAAATGCTTTTTCTAAATATCCCAGGAAGACAAAATACCTCAAGGAAGAAGCATGAAGCAAAAGGGCATTAGCAGAAAGCATGAAATGGAAGAGCATTATCAGCCCAAAAACTATCAATATCAATCAGCCACCAGCAAAATTAGGAAGCCAGTTAGGTGGTTTCTAATCACAAGACCACCAAGATTCTGGAAGAGTTCCAGTGGAGGCAAGACAACCTAACTATTTGTGAATGGAATTACAGCATATGCTTGCCAGAGCCAGCAACAGCCAGGACTCAGGGACCCAAGAAATCTTCCCTAACCCCATTTTCCAAAAGAACACAGCACTCCATTAAAAGCAGTCGTCATACTACTATAAAGGTGTAAGATATAAAAGTCTAAGATTTAAGTGATGTAAAAGCCTAAGCTTCCTGCTCATAGAAATTAACAGAGGAAATCTCTGGGTTACACAATGTCCTCTGTGACAGCACCTGCATCTTGGATGGAAGGCCCTGACCACAAAACGTCAAAAACATTGAAAGTCTACCGTTATATGAACGTCTCATATAACAATCTGCCTCAGTTTGCTTAAATCCTTGTTGTAAACGTTCTGTGTTGCAGAAGGTCAAAACAGCTGGCCAGGAACATTTGTATTCTTATTACTACTATTATTTTCACAATAGCCAGACAGAATCAGGTGAACCCTCTAAACAGCAATAGAAGGTATAAGGTTTTTGATTTTCTTCTACTAATGTAAACTTTTCATTTCCAAGTAAGTACAGACACACTGAACCTGTTGATGATGACTGCAGAGCAGAGAAGAAGCAGTCAAGTATTCAGTTTTTTGTATTCGTAATTATAATAATTAAAACTGTCACTGGTAAGCACTGAAAACATGATGCCCAAAATGTTCAGCCATGGATGTCTTAATCCAGACATCTAATTTCAAATTCAGCCACATAAGCAAGAGACTATTTTAGCTGAGCATATCTGGCTTCTAAGGGGTTGATCTACTCAGGAACTTTGATAGTGACCTCAGTTATGAGCAGCTGCAAAATCACTTGTATTTTCAAAAAAACACTTCAGCACATGCTTAAATGCTGATGTAAACTGGGATATTATTTGGGAAACTAAGCAGAGCTGAGTGCCTAATTTAAGCATACAAGTTAAAACACCAGCATAAATTATGCACTTCTGTAAAGATATTCTCTCACACACAACAAATCAGACATTTTCCTTACACTATAAAACCTCTAGGCAAAGTGTGAAAATGAGGTTACTCTCTTCAATTTTTAGAGCATATCTGAGGCACATTAACTGCCAGACTAGGAATAGCACTCTGCCAAGAAAAAGCAAAAGATTTACCAAATTTTATTCCTAGGGAAAAAAAAGTCTGTCATACTACTTGAAGCCATGAAAAAGAAAACAGTAAATATAATGAAACATTAACACCCGTCAAGCAGCATGTTTATAGACAATTGCCTACTGCACACATCTCGAATTGTATAATGAGACCAAGTTACTTTTACTACCTATGAAGTAATCATCCTCAAACAAGGTGCCTGAAAAGTTTTATTGTTGTTATGAAATGGAATTTATACGTAAAAATAAAAAAACAGATTTAAGTAGGTCCTTATTGACCAGATTCTACCATCCATGCTGTTTTTCCATCCTCCAGAGGCCAGACCACACTGCTCCTTCTCTCTGCTACATCCAGATTCTTCCCTCCACAGGCTCCTCCTCCATCCAGCCTCCCCCCCACACTCCTCAGGGCTATTTAACCACTCCGCAGGAACAAGCTATAGCTGCACATTGTCCATGTCAATCAACCCCACTGCCTTTGAAGCAAGGCCACAGTGGTATATTATCAATGTTAATCAACCCACTGCCTTCCATCCTTTACAACTGGAAACAATGCAAGCCAACCAGAAACTGCCTGTCTGACTTATCACAAAAGAGAGTGGGATCTAGGAAACTGCTTTTTTACTCTTCTGCAGATCTGAAACAATTTTTTGGGGATTTGAACCTTCCTTGATTCATCACCCTTAGGGTACCATAAAGTTTCCATTAGTAGCTAATTGCAAACTTGTCCCTACCTTAAAATTAGGGAAATTTCTCTTTGGTCTTAGCTCGAACTGAATACTTGGAAGCCTTAAAGTAGGGATCATAAAGCAGACAGTGAACCAACTGCCAACTAGAGAGGCTCAGTCTCAAAGGAGTGCAGAAAACTGACCTAATATCCCCATCTGGAGAGCCAGAAGCATGCCACAGGCAGCAGCTCAACACCAATTCAAAAATGGCAGCATTACAGAATAATGAAAAAAGAGTGTAAAACAAGATCAGGCATGAATATAAGATAGATTTTGGCTACAGGACCAGACAAAACTTGTACAGCAATGCAGGGGTGAATAAATAAGGGGTCTCTATGTGACAAACCAGCAGCTCAGATGTTAAAACCACTCTTCTCCTCCCCCTTTTCCCTTGGTGTTCCTCTCCTGAGGCTTAGCTAGTTCACTGTTCAACTGGCTGGCTCAACAAAACAGCCCTTCCATTTGACAGAGAGCCACAGATTTCTGGGTATGAAGATTTTCAAAGGTAGTAAAAAACCTCAAAACAACCATTATTGCTCACTGAAAAGATGGATGGTTGCAGCTCTGAGAGGAAGTGATGAACATGGAGCTAAGTGACATACCCTTTATGATCCACAAGAAAGCAGGCTTTCCAGACCTAGGCCCTTCAACACTAGTCCCTTTCCCATCAGACTGTAGCAGATCTCTTGGCTTGCACCACTGGAAAAAGACACTGCTAGGTTTACTCTACTGTAACAGAAAGCCCAGACACAGATAACCATGAAATGACTACCCAGTGGTTAATTATGGTGTAAAGATGGTAAGCTGTTTTCCTGCAAATTCTTCCCTTTGTATGTGCAAAGAAATAAAATCTTTTCAGACAGGACAATACATGTCTGATTCCATCTCCTCTTTGGTAAGCACAGTCCAGAGAGCATAACTGAGAAGGGCATCTCTACATGGAGAGAACCTGACTAGTAAATATGAAAAAGTGGTTAAATTATGACATTTTGCCCCACATGTGGCACCTGCCCAATTACAGATTTTATTTATAGGAACAGAAAAGGAGGAACTGGAGTGTTTTCTGAGTTGGGCCAGCTGTCATATGTAAAGATCTCATACATGCAGCCCAGAGGATCTGTCTTCCTAAACAAACTTGCAATCATCTATCTTTTTAAATATAACTTCTGTGACACACACAGGAAAATCAGAAAGCAATGCTGAAAGCTTTCCATGCTCTACTGATTTTGTTATGTAAATCCACTCCCCAACTGATATTTTCATTCAAAACTATCACAAGATCCATCATTATTCCTCGACATAAAGGAAAGCAAAAGAAGTAGTATTCAAGCAAGTATTCTCATTTAGATTATTATTTTAATACAGTAGTACTGTCTGTAGGTAATTTTTAAAGCATGTTTGTATAGCAATTCTAGGCTGCTCCTTCCCAGAGGCTGTTTAGCTTTGTCAATATTTATTACTATTACTTTTGTAAATACAATAGAAAGCAAAAATGTTTGGCTTTAACCTAATAAGCAGATTTTGAGAAACGTACAACGAAATCACTTTTCTGCTTTTTGAGTTATCTGCCTCCATACCTAATAATGGAGCAAGAAAAGGGAAGCGAAACTCACCAAGACTGAAAACCCATAGAAATATGTGCAAAGCACGCCCAATGCTTTAACATCAGTTCTACTGCCATAGATGAATATTAAATAGTTGGTAAAAAACTGCTTTTAAGGTAACTAATGCAACATACACTCATCTAGTCCTATAGATAAATGTACATATTTCATTTAACGGCAATGTTTCTTAAACTTGGAAGGGGTGTTCCGCAATGGCATGGTCTATGAATTGTACTTGGTCTAAATGGCAAACACAAGGTTTGACTCCACTGTGAATACTGTAGCTCAATTACTCAGACCTAAAAATACAGTAGTTAATCAGAATAGCCAGTAAGTCAAAGCAACTGAAATTTTTTCCCTAAAGAAACACGTAAGTCACGTTTCCTCCAAAATATTATCAAATTATGATTTATAGTACAGAAGCACCCAGCATTTTCAGGTAAAATTTCTGACTAAACACTGTAAATACACAGCAAGAATTAATCCCCAAAGCAAAGAACTTACAAGCAAAAAGGACAACAGTGAGGAAATCAAAGCAGCATAAAGGTGATGTGATTTGCTCTGGCTAGAAACAAGCCCACACACCTGTTCTGTGCGCTGTTTGTGACAACTTGGGGAGTCAAAGTACAACTTCTGAATCACATTTGCCAGTTTAAAACTCTTACAGATTTATTGAACCACAGTATGACACAATGTACAGGTTTACTATTTCCTAGTGGAATTCACCACTGCCTGGCAGAGACCCTATCATCTATCTGTTAAACTGTCAGGGCACTGAGGGCAGTAGAATCCTTAATGGCCATTACCAGCCTCACCTGGAACTTCCACCTACACCCATGAAACCACAAACTCTAAGCCCCTTCCTGAGGCGGAGTAGTATTGGTTTCCAATGTAACTGCATTTGTGCCTGTTCCTGGCTTTGCTGCTCCTTGATCCAGACCTCAACTTGCAGACTAACTTCCTGGCTTGACCTTGGCCCTGCCTCATCAACATGGGCCCATGTGGCAAGCACTGATCCTAACTTAGAGATTGACTTCCTGGCTTGATCTCAGGCCTGTCTTGTCACCATGATGTCTTGTGATCCAGACTCCTGCCTGGACCTAGCCCCTATCTTTACATCTCTGCTGTTTGCCTGGCATAGGTACGGTGGGATGTGGCTCTGGCTGGTGAAGCCCTGCTCTGCTGGTTGTTACTACTTTTGGCTCCCCATCCCTCAGGGAGCTGCTGGCTTTTGCTGTTCTGTGAGCAACCAGGTAAAGATGCTGTAATAAAACATTAATTAAGATATAAATGATGTATGGTGAAGTATTTTCTGATAACAGATTGGCTGAAACTAAGATAAGAGGGTTTTATTAATATCCTCACATGTAAGAGGAGTTTGGAAAACGGAAAATTTCAACTCCAGAGCCAAGCAAAGAAATACACTGCTTCCAACACTGGCATTGTCATTTAGAAACCTTCTAAGACAGATATTCAGAGCTGCTGAACAAAATAGGAGGTGTTTGAGGCCAGACCTGGAAAACTTCCCATTCTATGTGGGAAGAAAACGGTTGTTTCTATATAGAACCTTTGAAGGCTGAATCAAATTGATCAGGAGCAAAAATAAAAAAGCTAGGATTCAGAAAAAAAGCCAAAAGCCTGCATCCAACTTGACATTCAACTCTTGACATGGTTGTTCACTTCTCAAGGTCCATTACACATTTTCTGACACCGAACAAAATTCCAGTTGGGGATGGAGGAAGAGTTTCTGAAAAATCACATGGAAAAGCATATGTCCCTATTTGGCACTGGGGAACTCAACATTATCATATCTTCCACAGTTCTGTCTTCAGCCAGTTTTGAGTAGGGCTAGTTGCTTATAGTTGCAATTTGCTTATCCTTAAATGCTATGAGCATGTTTTGGGTGTCTGGATTTTATGGCTCAATTATTTTACTATGGAACAACAACAGTGTCTATGTTTTACCAAAGGAAAAAGGCAAGTAAATTTTCCAATTATCAAGGCAATGTAGCACTTGGTGTATATCATTATGAAGCTGTTAACAAAAATGCTACATTTTCATTAGCTAAAAGGCTATTTATCCCTAATGAGTTGTTAAAGACTAAGGGCAAAATTCTGCTTTTGGTTACACCAGTGTATATCTGTAACCCATTTGAGTGCCTCTGGATTTATATTGGTGTCAGTGAAAGCAGAATTTGGCCTGAACACTCTTGGATTTCACTTTGTAATCTGCTTCCACTTCAAGAAAGTCATTATTCACTAGTAAGGACCAATCAATAATAGTAATACTGGGGGGAAGGAGAAATCAAAGGGACTTTTTTTTTTCCCCTATGGATACTTTAGAACAAAATACATCTATTGATGAAATACAAACTATGGCCTAAAATGTGTAAAGCAAGAACCTATTTCAAGACTGCTTTGCAGCCTAAATGCTGATGTGCATCTACATCTGAATGACAAACACAGAAATAGAAGCTGGCCAGTTCCTAGGACTTCCCTTTTCAAATAATAGTAACTGGTAAGCAGAGAGTTGACCAACAGTAGGAATGTGTTGTGGGACCAGTAATAACCTTCTGAACTGTAGCCCACCCAGCAAAACACCTTTAGCACAATATTCAGTGTTATTGAACATTTAAGAAATTTTCTGAATTGTGGCCCTTAAACTGAAGAAAACTGACATTTGGTGAGTTTGCCACTAGTCTCAGTGAAGCAGGGATCATGCATTAGAAAATTCATCCTAAACCGATTGTAAATGATAGATTTACACATACCACAAATTGCATCTGTATAAGGGCTTTACAGGCTGTAACATGTCCATTAAAGTAAAACATGCTATAACAATGAAGTTCATATGACTAATACACTTAAATATTTCAAGTGTACAGATTTTGAAAAATGAATAGAAATTATAAATTTGAAAAGCAAACGTACAACAATAGCAGAGAAGCTGTACAAATTATCTGAAAGTAATGAACATGCTACCTCCCCTATGGGAACGTAGCTTTGCTAGGGGCTGAGTACAGAAACCTTAACAAAGTATTTGTTGATAGGTAGTGATACCATACCATATGTGGTATGGACCAGTGATCTTCACATCACATAACCTGGGTTTATTTTTCACCATATTTCTTTATGTTGCTTCATAACTGTAGCATATTGTACCTAATTACACAAATGTTACATCTGGTCCCTTAGATGAATTAATACATCTGATTGGTAAGTGACCTTCCATACCTATTAGTGGTACTTCTGCAACCCATATTTTTGCTGCAACTCTTTAAAACATTTGGAGTAATAGCTAAGATTTTAGGGCAATGATTCCTTACCGTTATAGATTTCTCCCTAATTTAGCATTACATAAAAACAAGAAAGTTGCTCTAGCCTTTATAGCTGCAAAGGTAACACGTGTAAAAACACAACAGAAGTTAATATTAAAGACTTGGAAATAATAGAGATGGGCATGAGCTGTGAGATTGATCCCAGTGTAATACCTTCATGAAGCCTTAGATTTAATAGGTCAAAGTATTAAAGAGAAGCTGCAATGGCCAAGATTTTTAAAATCTGCAAAATAGATCAACTTTCTTATGGTGTGAACGCTATATTTCACAACAATATTTGTTAGGAAGTCTGTTTACCCTACAGATTACTTAAACCAAGGCTATTTGACCTAGGATTCCAGGCTGCAGTTTTGGTCATCAGTGACTCCTGCAGAGGGCAATGTAGCCTTCCCTCTCCAGCCTGACCCCCTTCCAGCTAACCTAATAGGTCTGTTCTTATCTATAAAGTTTTGGAGGCAAAGGTAAGTTGTGTTTGCTATACTGTATTCTTGCTCAGTAACAGTAGCAAGTGTAACCAGAAAGTATCCAAGTTCTTGTTTGCCCTAGTTTTTAAAGTAGATTGTTGCGAATACACATTTTTCCTACCTTATGTTGATTGATTCATCTATTCCTTTTATCTACTTTCATCTATGAAAGTATTTGCCATCAGTAAACAAATACTATAATTAAATACATGAAAGAAGGGAGATGCTTTGCATTGGATGAATTATTATCCAGGAAAATATTACAATAAGCATGAATAAAACAATATTTAAAAGAAGTAGAAACATGCAGCCATATAAACGCTTCTCAGTATTAGTATATGATTTCTCACTCTACTTAGCTGAATTCAACTCTATAATCCTATAAGCTACTAAACCCTGGAGAGTATAAATAAAAGTAGAGTCACTGAAGGCTAGCATTAATTCATATTACATGGTAGACAGCTATAGGTAAAATACTAATTTACAATGAAACAGTCTTTAGGAATCAGTGAGTCCAGTCTGAATATCTGCGTGGGAAAAAAAACACCTTTTAAAGTATGACTTAAGAGAGGAGGTTCCTGTAGTGACAATGACAATATTTCAAGATGAAATGTTCTAGCATCTTCCTTCCAAAATACTCTTACTTTCTCTTGTTTCGATCAACAAGAACAAAAAATCACAAACTACTAGCAGGGGACTAATGTCATGATACCACCAAACCCATTTTGGTCCTTGCCCACATCAACCAGCTCTGCAGTTCATAACACATGAATTTTCATATTCTTTGGAGGTAAAGAAGCAACTATATCACTTCACTACTGCTGGACTGGAGCAGAGTAAAGGAACTGACCTTCCTGGGTCATACAGGAAGCCTGTGACAAAGCAATGAAATTAACCTAGGACTCTCAGGTATAGTCCCTGGTCTCTGAACTATTTATTCTTCCACACTTTAGGGTTAAAGGGTGGGTAAGCAAATCTATTTCTTTGGTAGTCTCTAAAGGAGGAAAAGGGAACGCAGTACACAGGTTCATGAGGTTTTGTTATTTGGTTACTTGTGCTACTGGACAGTTTGTCCACTGCAGCACACATGTTAATATGTCACACATTTTCAATCTTTGCTGAAATTCTCCATTTCTTTTGTTTCCACTTGCTTGTTTCCCCATTTTTTATCTCTGCTATCTGGGGTACAGCCTCTTTTCTTTCATTTATTCACTCTTCTCCCTTTTAGCACGTTTATCACATTTCTGTATGGTGCCTCACTGCAGAAGAAGCCACTGGAGGAACTGTGCACCTACTGTTAATGTGTAGTATACACAGAGGATAATATGAATCCAGCTCATCTCTGCACCTTGAGTATCTGAGTAAGGGATCAATACGGACTCGTGATCTCTGGCTCTCAGAGCTAGCTGCCTGGTACTTGTCTATTGAGGTTTAAGGTCCTGGGAAATTATCAGCCACTGTAGAATTTGCTTTCAAATTCAAAGTGGAAAAAAGCAGATTCAGTATTCTGTTTATAAGGATAATGATGATTTCAGAGCTCAAGCCTGAACTGTTTCCAATTATGATGAATATGAATGTCACAGGAAATCAGCAGATATTCTTTGGAAAGCATAAGTGAGAAGTCAGCCTCAAAAGACAGTCCATGAAAGTGTTACTGAGGACAATGCAAGTGAGCAAAAGTACTTTAAAATCGCTACAAAATGTCATTCAATCATAACAGATTTCAGAACTACACTTGTGCCTGATGTGAAAAGTGAAGCTTGGAATCAAACCACCAAACTAATTGTTATTTAAGACTTAGGAGAAGATTTGGCCCCAGGCCTCTCAAGTCAAAGACTAGTACAACGAATACTCAGTTCCATATATGGTCTTCCTTCCCCATTCAGTTTGACTCCCAAGTCTCACCTGACCTTTAAAAAGCATCATTTCTTCATCTCTAACCTTAAAGAACTTGCATCAGCCTGCATGGGTTTCTAAATGCCCTCACTGCTTTATCAGTCAGAAAGACTTGTTCCAAAGCATCATCCCAATCCCTTTTAGTTTGTGGCTTTTTACACTTACTTTGCCTTAAGTCTTCTGGCCAGATTAAAAAGCGGCTCCACTGACAATACTCCTTGCAGAAGTCCATGAAATGAAACCTACTATTTCCCACAAGGATCCTAGCACATTTACTTTAAAATTTCGGAGGGAAGCTGAATCCTATTATTGATATGCCACTGATTTATATCAGGAAGGCTCAACACCCAGATATAATTTATCTTGGCCTAGTGTTTGGAAAATGAAGCATTCAATATTGTGTTCTTTGACAAATGTATATAGGCACTGGATCCCAGAGGTAGCTCTAACAAATGGTTTTACTCTTGCATCATTCTAGAAGCCTAAAACCAGCAGCTTCACAGAATTGCTTTTGTAGGTTCACACTAAGTAGTCTCACTGCTGTTGGAGAGAATTAAAACCAAACCACCAACCCTCAAGCTCAAAAGCTGCAGAACTCATTTATTTTTAAACAAAATAATTAAAAGAGAAAACAGCAACCACGAAGACTTCACCTTTAGAGTCAAACAGCCTGATTGAATTTGTCCCTGGAAATCTTATAGCAGTAGGGAAAGAAAAGCACATTAAAGCTAGGGTTTCCCTTCAAAGTGAACGTTCCACCAAGACAGTATTTCTTTATTTGCTGTGGATGCCGTCATGTATCTAATCTTACCATAAATACTATGGTATGATACATAATACATACAAAAGTATGACTATGTTAGAATGATTTAATGGCAGCTCTACAAATAAAAAAGACCTTGACCTAAAGTACTAGCTCTGCTGCCGCCACAAAGTCAAGACTTGCTGGAGCTGAAGGTGTGGGGCAAAGTCCCAGAGCTGCATCCTGGCCTAGGAGACATGTTATTGCCAGTTGAAACTTGGATCCCTCCTTCCCCGAGTGGCTCAGGCTGAGCTGGGAGAGGGTGGTCTAGCACAAATTCTCACATGGTAGGACACAACTTGTGAGTTGTTGATGAAATGCAGAATGCAGACAGATGTGCAGGGATTGACATTTACAGTGGGAAGTGCTTTGCTGAATACCCTGTGGTATTCAGGGTACTTGGGGTACTGCAGTAGCTGTGTATATGTTTCTCAGAGGACTCACTAATGTCTAGTTGTTCCTGGCTCCCGAACAGCCAGGTGGTACATTAAAGTCACCTATATTCCATGGCACCTAGGGGATGGACTCACCCTTCCTTGCCCCACCATGGGATCTTCCAGCAGGCAGCTTTAATCATCACTAGACATCACAGCAAATTCTCTGTGAGCCACAGCCATGGGGAAACACTGACATAAGAGAACTAGCCCTGCCTGTGTCCTTCACCAGCTACTGCTGACCTGCACATGACCAAAACTATTAGCTTCCCCAGAAACGCTATTTCCCACACACCATGCTTTCCACCAGTGAGAGAGTGAACTGGGCTCAAAGGATATAAAAATACATTGTGTTATCAGTCCAGAGAACAGGACTGGGCTCAGAAATTGAAGCTGAGTTTACTGTGCAGCCCAGCAATGTGTCTAGCCAACTGGCTAGCTTGGGTAGTGCTGCTTGACTCTGCCTTGGCATTATCACTAAATTCTCCAGACAATCTCAATACGCCTCTGTGGAAATGACATCACGATATCAAAATGAAATGAGACTATTTAAATGCAAGACTATCATGGTGCTAGTACAATGCGAAAATGAAACTAACTCAATGTAACCCCACAGGGAGCAAGTTACAGTTTGAGAGAGAAATAAAACAATGTAAATGGATGTTACACTGGACTTAAAGAGCCCACTGAGGCCAGGGTCTGTTGCTGAATTTGTTTGGGCGTTCAGCTTAATTTGTGCCATATATCTTGAGCTGGATGCATTGTTTTACTGAATAGCTATTAACTAAAATTAACATGCAGGAAAGTATGTTAGCGTTCAGGCAAGGTTTGACCTAAGCTGTGAAAAGCAAAGACACTGTAGAACTCTGGCATTTCCTTCCTAAGTGGGAAATGTCACTGAGACAACTCACTGATAGAGAATCACACAATTGTGAATATTCTAGCATAGTCAAAGAAGAATGTTGACAAACTAAATGGAAACTAAAATGCAAAACCATAAATGATATGGGGTTTCCAGTCCAAATTGAGGCTAGTGAAAGTGCAGTGTCATCATCAAGGATCTGAAGGGTATGCTTTCATACTAGCAAGAAGCTAGTTTTAGTCCTTAGGGGAGCTATCTAGGTGTAATGGCACAAAATTGAGGACAAGAACTATCAGTCTGATTACCAGAAGCAGTCTTGCATTAGTGAGATCTGCTGGGCTGTGACAGTGTCTCGCTTGGAAACAGGCTTCATATGGATCTCTGCTAGGTGTGCTGGGATTCCTAGTACAGAAATACATGTTTATGTGCTGCTTGGCATAACAGCAACGATGTACTCATGAAGCACATGCTGCAGCTGTCCTTATCAATAGCAACAGAAATTTATGAAAAACTTGGCTTTTTGACAGCCGTGCTGGAGGTGATGTTATAGACAGATCACCAGACATCTTGAGGTCTCAAGGTCTGCGTAGGCAAAATTTCCAGCTGGAAAAAGGACATAAGCAGGCAGGCCCAGAGGCATGGTCATCCTCCCACTGTTCTGCATCCACAACTCACCTTTTTCAGATATTTAATAATAAATGAAATATTTAATAATATGTGGAATATATTTAGTAGTAAGGAAAATGCAATAACATGCAAGTAGATAACAACTTCCCAGATAAACCTTCAATGAACTAATGAGCAACAGGTCTACAAAAGACAACAAGATTTTATTATCATTTTTTTAAGAACTTGAGAGTTATCAGAAGTCTCACAGGAATAAGAAGCAACACTAAAATTTCCTCTCTACTTGCTAGTGACAAAAGGAAGGGATGGAGGGATACATGACTGAAATTACCTAGGTCACCCTCATTCTTTTATTGACACACATAATACAGTCACAGAATACAGATGCTCCCAAAGAAGTATTCTAGTTCACAAGGCTTATAATGTCAACAATATTCAGGGAATCTGTAATCCAAATAACCAGGAGTACTTCAACATGCCCTTAAAGAACACTTAACCTATGGCAACTCGCCTTACTACAAAATCCCTGGGAAATTGTGGCTTAGAACTACATGCAGCCACTATACAATTCCTGCTACATGTAAGTTAAACGCATCAGCTATTGATCTAATAAAAATAGTAATGTTAAAAAGACAGAAATCAGAACAGAACTCAATTAGTCTAGATTAGGAATCCAAGACACAATACATATTAGAACAATTTTTAGGATATAGGTGAATAAAATAACATTAAAATTGTGTTTGCTGCCCAGCACCATCATCATGAAAGTCCTTGACTCTGCCAAGAACTAGTAAAAAAAGTACTCAGAAACACAGCAGGAACTGAAAGCTGAACTGAAAGCTGTACAACTGAAAATTGTACAAAAAAAAAAAATGCCCTTTAAGATCAAAAATAGTAATGGTTGCAACTTACCATTCTAACCATATTTAATGAACTTACTAAGGACTAGAAAACAATACAACCAAAGGCATACACAGTTTCAGGAAAAGATGTAAATTCTTAGCTTTCCAGAGAGCAGAAATATGGAAGAAAAAACAAAACCAAACAAAAACCACAACAAACAACAAAAAAACTGCACCCTGTAACTCACACAATTGTTTGGCATCCCAAAGAGCTTGATAAAAAATTCTGGAGTTGGGGCTGGGGGGGTCTGTTCAGGCAGTGCAGCTTTCTTAGCACATTGTTGTGCACAGACCTTGCCTAGACATTAGTCCAAGTTTGTAACACAATTTCCATGCCTTTCCTATAGCTCTTCTAAAGAAACGCAGCAGACTGTGATCCAAGACAGAGAATTCCAAAAACAGATTAGTTGCCTGTGTATTTGGACATCAATGGAAAATGAATACAAAAATTTAAAACCGCAGGCTGGTGCCTGCCACCTAACTTCAACAGACCCACACCTTCCAATTCCATGCCTAGCTTTCAGGTGCAGCACCCTCCCTTCTAACCAACAAGGCCTGCTACGAGGTCCAGCTAGCCTATTTCCAAGCCATCAAAGGATCGGACTTTGGGAAGATTCTGATCTCTGGGTACGTGACAGTTACAAATGATCTGCGCAGGCCCTATGACAGGCTGCTCACTTGGTAACTGATGAGCTGGTGTCCTGGAGAGCAGAGCCCATGTATTTAGCAAATGACAGAACTGCTATGTTGATCGAATCTATGTGAATAGCAAAGAAAAGCAAATACAGGCTTTACACTAAATGCCCATGATGGATAGATTTGTCTTGCTGTGTGCTACTCTGATTCCAATGTATTCATTCAAACTACACATGTAATTCAAAATTTTCCTTGAATTTATTCTTGTTTACAGGAACTCTGAAGCACTGTGCTTGCAAGTGTTTGCAAATGACAAAGTACCATACTCTGCTCCAGGGAAGGATTTGAGTCCATATCCTGAATTAAGTCCACAGCATACTCTTACTAGCTGCAATAAATAAAGGGTAGGCTTTGATTTGTCTATGTGACAGTGTAAATCAAAGGAAGTAGAGGGAACAAAACCCCAGCCACATGGTATCTATGAAATGAGGACAGGTGGAGAAGGTGGCTCTGCTTTACCCACAAAGCTCTGGCCAAAATCTAATTGGCTTTGAAAGGGCAAAAAGCTCAAACCTTTCACTTGGAGGGACCTCAGACCTTTGTGTTCCAAAAACAGTGTGCAAATCCACACGTTTTACTGTCAAAATTAATCACAATACTGAGGTTTAAAAAAATTTTTCATACTAAAGGAGAGAATTCTGCAAGATTTTAAGTTTCCTAGGTGACCAGCATTGGGTCTTTGAAGCCCACCTGTGGGGAATGAAAGATACAGATAGATATTCCCTTTTTTTTTTTTTTTTGGCTCTTTCCTTTCTACAAATTACACACAGCTTTATAAGGTACCTTTGCACCAAAATCTCTAAAGCCTCAGGAAGCCTGAGCAAGCTGTAGTTTTGCCAAAGTTTTTTGGGGTTGGTTTTTTGGGGGTTTTGTATTCTCTATTTAGACAATTTTTGTAGAAGCAAAAAAAACCTAATTAAATTGTCTCAGCATTGACAATTTTTTTGTTGCATTTTTTCTATTACCTTCTCAGTAGGTCAGCCTGATGGACTGGAGCAGACATGTGAAAACATGATCTCATTGAGTTCAATGAGGTACTTGCAGCCCAAACCTATTAGCATGCTAATCTGAGTATGTTCTATATTCAATTTTATTTTAAAAGATGCATGATTTCCTACGTTAGCCTTTTAAACTAACAAAGATACAGGGTAGCCTTGTCTTATTGAAAACACGAAACCACTTCCTTCTGCTTCCAAGACTGGTTTCAGAATTCAGATTTGCACAGGCCAACCTGCCCATCAGTCTCTGTGACCTGGCAAAGGTCATTCTCTTGGTGGATGAGTTTTCTGACCTTCTAAAGATGGGAGAATCAAGTTCAATAAGCAGCTTCAAAAGCAAGCCTTTCATCTCTGACCTCCAGGCTGGATTACTGCAACTCATTAGACTGTTACAGTGAAACATGCTAATAGATTGCACATTAAGAGTCATTGATGTATCAGCACCTGGGGTGAAAGTCTCTATAGGAAGAGTTCAAGATGCCATGCATTACTTGCAGTCACTGCCGTACTCCATGGGTTAAGCCACTTCATCTCACCTAGGCTCTTAGCTGTCAAAAGTTTTTCATATTATTTTAAAACAGAGGCAGAAAAGAGTGGTAACTAGAGCAGCTACCTGGATTTATCCTTATCTTTTCCAGCAACTGAGTTTAAAGTAGAAGAGCAGGGAATAAGAAAGAAGGTTTGATAGAAAAATCCTTAGAGGAAGACAGAGGTCACAAAGCAGCTCTGTTGAGCGTTAGAGTGGAAGAACTGTGCTTACAGCTCCTATAGGAGAGGTTTGCATCAACGCGTTTTGTTCCTGTTGTTCCAGGAGCCAGAATTATGTATGCAGTCTATAAAAATGACACCAAGTCCAAATGATTTTAAGGAACATTTTAGTGGTACAGGGAAACTTGTAAACCATTATAGCAAAGTGTTTTGATGCAGGTAAAGTTATACATGGCAAAAATGCTTTTTTATTAGCATACTAAAATGAAGCAAAACTGGTATAAATGGTTGGGGGTGGGGGGCTGTCCTCTAAAAATAGCTATGCTTTTATTATGGCATCTTGATTGAGACCCCTCAGACCATTAGCAGCCATATCGCTTCACACCCATGCCTGACAACTACACTGCCAGATGCTGGCAATGAGTTACAGCCTGACTCCACATCAATGACAACAAAAGGAAAAGTTTAATGTCCCCAAACCTGCTACCACTCAGCAAACTGACCAGTGTTATCCAGCATCAGCGCTTGAGAACCTTCGGAACACTTCTCTTTGCTAATGCTGTGCTCATTTCATTAACTGCTCTTGTTATCCCCATCAAATTCAAGGTCCTCCTTAAAATCCTAGGTATCAGCTCATGATAGCCATTAAGAAACATCCTCCAAGATGTGATGCCTCTTGACATATATGTCCCACAGGCACTATGAAACATTACAATGATAAAACTGGAAGTCAAATTGAAGAGAAGGAGATTTCCTCAAGGATAGCCTGCTCACAGAAAAAAAAAAAAATCAAAAAGTCCATAGGTCTCAATGGCTTCCATAGCCACACAGAAAAGTAATTTCAGTGGATCCTTTCTCTCGCAATACTGACAACAAAGAGAGGCCAGCACATTAAAAGTAAGGTATTTTTTAAAGCAGTTACCCAAAATGATGAGAGAGACCAAACAGCCATGAGGAATTGAAGCAGGGACACATTTAAATACTGCACCCCGAGACAGCCATGAGAAGTTCTCTAATACCATACAGGGACATGTGTATTATGTATGCTATGTTAGCTATGCCCACAAACACCTCCAGCCATTAAAGCTGCAGCTAAAGCAGAATGCAGCTGTAACAGAAGATGATGCAGGATCAGCAGCATTCATGACAGCAGTCACTACTAGTGATAGGGTAGTACTCTTGGCACAGCCGCAGAACACATCTCCCTTAGCCTCAGATAAAATATAAGAATTTGCCCTTTTAATGCCAGAGCTCACAACCCACCATATTGTCCGAGACTGCGTTCGTCATAGTTATTCACAATAACAAAGGCTTTAGATAAAACGCTAAAGCCATCCAGACTTACCCGAACTCTGGTTTAAGGGCTAGTGTGTGATCAAATTGTGCCATCATGCATCATGCCCTGAATGAGTGTGGAGTGTACAAGTCTTGAGGAATACCTGCTATCTGTGATTCTGACACACAGCAGCAGCACCGTGCAGTTACTTCATCTTCGTTAAAAAATAGTACGCATCATCTGGGGACAAACTAGCTTCCTTGTCACCAAATCATCATAATTAATTTAACCACTATCATCACAGCTGAACTTTCCAGCCCAGTCAAATGAAGTCAGTCAATTCCTTCTGTGTACTTTTTTTGGATGTTTTCTTTCCTCTGTGGCTAATTATTGAACATTTTTTTAAGCCCTAATTCATGCCTCCTTCCTGCTTACTGAAGATAAAATGTCATCTGTGCAGGAGCTCATAATCAGCTGATCCTGACAAGCAGAGAATAAAGCACAAAAGGAAGAATATTGTTTTAAGGAGGGAGAAATCCAGATCTAACTACTGGGACTTTTGCCAGGGATTTAAATGTGAACAGAACAGAGGCCTCATTGTTGACACTTGAAAATTGGACCCTGTTGCTTCTCAAGGGTTTTGTTTCCTTCTAGTTCGCTGAATGAAAAAAATGGTGAAACACAAACCAGTATAGCCTCATCTGTATTATCAAAGTAGTGGGACAGTGATACAGCTGAGGATATAGCATAGTGGGCAAACCCCCACCAAACACAGTGCTAGCCGAGGTTCTGACTGCTTTGAGAATCATTCCCCATTTTGTTAAAGTGCTTCAAAGAAGACACAGAAACCTTCTCCAGGCTCTAGAATTTGAAGATGCTCTTTGTATACCTGGAAGTCTCTGAAATCCAGCTGACACGTTCAGCTCCAAGCTCAGCTATTTCCCTTCACCCTTTTAGTTCATGAAATACCTCACATGGAATGGGGGGAGAGAGTGACCACCAAGTACTGAGACCAAAGAACAAAACCAGAGTCCTCTCATTTCACCCCATCCTGAATAAGTAGGGCTGGCTGATGTTAAGGAACTGCACTCTCTTCCCATCTCCATTATTCCTCATACTCTAAAAACAGAGTTCTAGAGAAGAAAATAAAATCAACCTATCCTAATGTTATCTTTTTCTCCTCACCTCAGATACATATCCATCCTGATACACCCTATTCATTCTTGAATTTATTCTCTCACATTTCTCTTTTACAGAAGAGAAACTGACACACTAAAAATCTATGTGACCCTTGCAAGATGGCATAGGAAACTGAAATCTGGAGTCTCCATTCCTTCGCTAGGAACTTTACCATTACTCCATTATCACATTATACAGTCAAACAGGCTTTCCTATCCCAGGATGGTTCTGCCAGGGACCAAATGCGCCAGCAGGCCTTAATTGCCCTGACCAGCCTCAGCAGGGGCCTCTGCGCAAGTACCCACCACCCAGGGCTCCATTTCAGCTCAGCCTCCAGGCCTTGATGAGCTTTGCTGGAGTAAGCTTGTACACAGCCCTGTGCCCTGCTGATCCTGACACACTGGCTGCACCTTCCGCTCTCACCTTGGACCAGACCTGTCACCTAGAACCTGTCTGATGATCACTGGACTGTCAATCGGACCCAATCCTACCACCAACACTGTGCTGCTCACCCTGTTGTAAGATGACTAGCTGGTAATGTGGTCACCCTCAGCCCCCAGCTCACTTCCCCTCCTCATGGAGCAGCCCCACCCTCACTGCTCACTGACAGGTTGTAGAGGAAGAAAAAAACCCAAGCCCCAGGACATCAGTAGCAAAGGTAGAAGCGTATCTCTTATCTCCTTTGAGCATAGATCCTGCTTTAATCATTGGACAGAGGCAAGCATGCCATCATCACCAAAATAAAAACCTGTCTTCATTTGTTATCCTACTGTAGGAGGATTTGCAATAGTGGCTTAAAACTGGCTACTACAAGTGTAAATTCAATGGTGCATATTTCATTTTTGCACGTACAATTTTTCACTCAGTCACTCCTTCCTGATCATTTCTGCTAAAGGAAAGTAAGGCTTGCCAGACACCAGCTTTCTGTGAAGTTATCTGCTATCCAGATAAAGAACTGAAAGCCTTCAACAGAAGCACATGAGATTCACTGCTGACAAGGACAATGTTTCAAGCTTACTCCAGGGAAGAGTCATTGCAGTTAACACTGAAAGGGAAAATCACCTTGATAATTTACTAAAGCCGGACTAAAAATGAAGGTGTTGCAATGCAACAGTTTCCAGACCAGCTCAGGCAGCCCAGCCGCCATCTCGTGGCTAACAAATCACACTGCTGCCACTTTGCTAGGTTACGCCTTCATCATTTACTCCTTCATTATTTATTCTGTTCACGTATGGAATAAATCTGACAACAACATATCCCAGGAAGGAATAAGGAGCTCTGATTCTCTGGAGTCCAAATATACAATATAGATCAATGCTGCTAGAAGGGAAAAAAGAGATAAATTTCATTAACTCAAGTCTTAAGATTGCAGAGAGCGGTAGGAGGGGGAGCATCTGGGTTGGGGCAGCAGTCATCTAAATTTGGGTACTATTCTGTACACACTGATCTGACAAAAGACGACCAACTTCAATACCAACATGAAAAAACATCCTTTAAAAGTTTGGAGAAAATATTTCATTTGACAACTGGGCCAAATACCCCATTCTTTATGCAATTCTAGAAATTAGGCACTGAGGGAGGTAAGAAATACCACTTTTCCAGAAGATTCTTGCATCTTTTGTGGCCCCTTGCATTGACCTCAACAGCCATTTGTAAAGGTCAAAAGTGGTATTTGAGAATATGAAGAACCTACAGTAAAACTTGCACAAGAACTTTAGAGCCTCTTTAGAAAAGTTTACCAAGCTTTCAGCCCATTTAGCACTTCCAGTAGCTTCTATTGGTTATGCGTGAATCCCCTTACACCCTTTTTCCACAGTGACTTGATGCTGAAATGTTGGTTTTCTTACCCCACTACTGTTGCACTTGAATTTTCTACATTGGATTGTGTAGAAAAGACACGACAAGAACCTGAGAGAAACTGGAAGACCTTGACCACAATCTCACTCATGAACAGGAATAAAACCGACTTGTATCATTTTGATGGAACTCACATTGGAAACAAGTCCTTGTATTTGCCATTACAAACAAAAGAGAGAATGACCACAAGGCTGTTCACAATATGTCCCAATAGTTATAACGAACACATCTTTCCTGTGAAAATCTACATGCCAGTGAAAGCTGAAGGAAAAATTAGGCAGGTCAGATTATACAGCATGTGCCACAAGCAACATTTTTACTTCCACTTGTTAAATGAACTGTTTCCAAGACAAGCTATCAGAGCTGCTTCTTTTCTGTGCCTTCACTGACTTCATACAGGAAGGCAGCCACAAAATTACCAGATTCCAAAGACTTACTACCTTTCTCCTTGCCTGTTCCCTCCAGTTCCAACTGGAATCGCTGTCCTGAACTGTTACATGGAGCTGTGTGCTCTGAAACAGGTGTCTTCCACTAAAAGATCTGCAAGCTGAATGCTACAACATCAATTTGTTTAGCACACCATTTTGGTATCTATCACCAAAAAGTGCTGTAATCCAGCAGTGTTTTTATCAAACTAAGACACAGAAGACAACCATACCAAATAACAAGTTATTCTTCAAACCTCTATTTTCACATCTGTTTTGCTAGTCTGCAGCAATACGAAAGACTGTATTAAGGATATTATACAGGTGACTAAGTTACACATCAGGTTTCTATCAACTGTTTTCCCAATAAATGTTGGTTATGATTTGTTAATTAATCCAGTATTGTCTGAATTTTAAACTAAAATATTTTAGTAAGCTGTAACAAAAGGTTTAGGAACATCATTTTTAGAAGGTGACAGATATCAACAAATAGAAGACTGCTTGAAAGATGTTTATGCTTAAAATATAATGCCTACTACATATATCCTTTTCAACTTTTATGTTCTAGTCAATGCATTATAATTGAGCTCTACTGAATTACTTTTCTAGTGGATAAATACTGTACACGCTGTAGTGTGAAGAGACATCATGTAATGTATACTAATTAAGCCATTATATCTGTAGAGAAGATCATATCTGAAATATCAAATTAGCAGGAATTAAACATCTCTAAGGATTAATGAAATGTTATGGAGCCATTCACTTCCAGGTCAAAAGGTTCAATTTCAGCTTAGTTTAATAGTTATAATGAATTTATGTGCTGGAGTTAACAATTCTCTGCATCCATTCATAAATCAGGGTAAAATCCCCTGGCTCATCCCATGAACAGCAGACTTTAACCAGCACAGCCAGAACAATGCAGTCAGGAATATTGTGCTAGGCCTGTATTTGGCATGTAGCCTTAGGCTTCACGGGATCAAACAGCACATTTACTGGATGGCTGCAATATGCATAGGCAGCAACGAGGGACACCAGAGACACTCACTCGGTCCTCTTTACAGATGTGCCAACAATTGCTAACCCCAGCAACAAAGTTTTATTTTACTTAGTTAACTCTCCATTCTGCTTATCCTGATTCCTCTTTCAGCAGCCCTTGCTGCTTCTAGCAGACAAGCACGGATGTGGTGAGGGCACGGGAAAGGAAGAATTGTAGCCAACTCTTATGCAGCATTATCTTAAAGTTAATGTGACACTAAGTACACAACAAACCCTGGTTTTGTGGTGGAACCACAAATTTGGGATTAAATGTTTTTTAAGATTAAATAATCACTGTGTCAACAGATTTTGGCATCAGCTCCTTAGTGATGATGGGCAGGAAAGGAACAACAACCAGTTTATGCATAAGAGAAAGCAGTTAAGAAATAACTATGTCAAGAACGAGTAACTGTTTTGCAGTCAAATATGCATAAAGAGGTACATCCAGTCTCTGCAGATACACATCCAAAGGTGACAAACTGTATAAATGTAACAAACACCCAAAGCCTATCACTTCAATTTGCTATGAGGACTCCAGTTTTAGACATACTGGCATTATTCAGTGTGCAGTAGTAAGCTAAAGAATGATTCAGATGCCAAAGTTCCAGCCCCAGATTTTTTTTCACTGATCTTCTGCAATGTTTTGCTAAAAATCACTCTGACCAAGCTTCTATCTCCAATAAAACTGTTAGTAAGTTCACCTATACAGGTATTCTGGAAAAGCTTCACTAATATTTATGAGGTGCTTTAAGTGATCTAGAAATGTAAGTTATTAATACCAGTCCTTACTGTGGGTGACTAAGCCACACTGCAATATGGATTGGAAACCTAAAGTAACAGCTGCAGTGTGCAGCTGACAGGAAAGTCTTACCCTGCTCCCCCTACTACCAACCACACTTCGTGTTCATCCTGCTCCCCCTTCAAAAGCTCCCAAGATCCAGGAAAACAACAAGGATTTCCAGCAAAGAGAATTTTGATGGCAGTAAAATAGCTTAAAACAGACTATTACATTGGAAACAATTTTTGAACCAGGGGTATTGAATTAGAAACACCATACAGAAAAAACAAAGCTGTGGCAGCCTACATAAAATATGAGAAAAACATCAAGCTTGCAGGATTTTTAATGACTACAAAAAGAATTCAAGAACAAAGAGCATTCCAACAGCTGTTTGCTTTGCTTTCCTGGCACTTAGGTATTTCAAGTTAAAAAACAAACAAAAAAAAAAGTAAACATGACAAACCAAAAGTTCTAAGGAGCCATTTTTATTACAGGACTGCCTTGAATGCACATCCCCTGCTTATCAAATCTCTCAACATTCAAGTAAATGGATTAAGAGATTTAGTGAAATTTGTACTCTATATTTAATCTTCCAGCAGGAAGCTGTGAAGTACAGCATGCAGTATGGGTGATAGAAATGCAGGTGCATTTCTACTGATCTATCTTACCTTTTTTCCGTTTAGCCACTATTCTCCCTCTTGTACGGCATACATCTGTCAAGTACTGAATTCCTTCAACAATGCTTCTAGATCTGTTTTTCCCATGACATACTAAGTTACACAACTGCAATGAAGTTCCTACAGATCTCAGGAGCTTGCATCCATAGTATTTTCCTAAGGGACATATTTTGAAATTATAATTACTATGATTAATAATCTATTAATATATTATAGTTTATATTTTAATGCATTTTATATCTGGTTATAAATTATATGTATATACACACAACTTAAAATGATTGTATGTTCCTTGATTTACAAAGTGCAATTTTTACTGACTTCCCAAACTGTGGAAAACAACATTTTTGTAATTTTTCTGTTCAAGAAAGAAAAGCCAAAATATTTTAACAATATAGACAAATATAACATATAGTATTCAGTAAGAATTTAAGGGGAAAGTACCCTCCAAGACACAGATAAGCACAAGGCATTTTCTGTGTTGGACACTAGAGAAGCAGAAAGAAGAAACTTCTCCCAAAGCACTTGAGAAAAATATTAGGGATAATTTAAGATGTAAAGTAAAACTTGAAATTTTCAGCATCCCATTTTGGACTTAAAACTATGGTGGTTTAGTGTAGAGGCCTAACTCTTGTGTTTTTATGTGTACTTTATACATACATATGCGTGTGTCTCTGCATGCACATGTAAGCTTTGTACGTTTTATTAGAGCAGTATAGTCAGAAAAAGTACGTAAGCCCTTTGTTGGTCTAATATAAGCTATTACATCTCCCTTGAAACCTTTTCTCTCACATCACCACAGTCATGGTTACAAGACCATTTACATACAAATAAAATAAAGTGAAAAATCTCCCTTGGTGAACTTAAAGACTGCATCTCCAGCATTCCAATGCAATACTTTAAGTCACTTAGAGCAGAAATCCGAAATTTGTGTAGTTTCATACTTCATCTTGAAGGCTATAAAAACCTCTTCTGTGTTCTCCTTAGTCCTAAGAGACACAAGCATCAAGTTGCATGTCAACCAGGAGCCCTGGATAACAAACCAAGCTTTGGCACCAGAGCGAGAAAGCAGCAGTGTTAGGGTCTTGGTGCTGCAGTATAAACTATAAGGTCCACAGGGAAATCTAAATGGTGTATTTTTCTGTTTACCTTCAGGTGACAATGTCCAAATGCTTCAACACATCACGGAATGTCTGTTACAAAAACTCCTGTCACTAAGAATAAAAATGGATGGTTGAATAATGGTCAGGCTGGACTTTCTGCCTCTTGCCAGGAGTACTGAGCAGACATTTAAAAACAGCCTGTAAGCAATATGCAGCCAATCTAGACCTATATAATCAGACCTAGGATCACGAACATTACAGATACATCAACTTACCTCTGAACAGAGATAAGGTAGGTAGTTGCTGGTGTTTCTCAAAGGACCCTGGTTCATTAACTGAAGTAAGTAAAAAAACGACTTGTTTCACAAACTTTTTTTCCAAATATATTCACTGACAACACTGAATAGGGGTTTTTTCATTTTTAAAAGCTTGCATTCTGATTTAACTGAAGAAATATGATGGTCTGTCCCCTTCCATATATAAAACAGAATGTTTCAAAATACAATGCACCGTACAATATTTTGAATGTCCCCTCCATGTAGAGTCCTATCATACATGAAACAGATTTTCGTTTTAATTCAAGTGAGTAACAAAAAGCCTAACAGTAAATACATCTCAACAGATAAAGGAATGGGATTTTCCTTTTATATTTTCATTCACTGTCATCTCTTTCTACATCTTCCTGTAAGATCAGCATTTCAATATTTTCATCAACTGCAAAGCGAGGATAACTCAAACATGTGCAAATGAAGATTAAAACACTGGCTATACTGGTTAGCCCATCATGAAAGGCAGAGATTTACCTATATAGTGCATATTGGTCTCCACAGTATAAAATCTGTGGCTTAGGGGATGGAAGCTCAGCAATAGATGCCAGTTTCCTGAAGAGAAGTCACTTTTTAGGATAAGGTACAGCTGCAAAAGCTGTGCAGTCAAGAAACCTTGTTGTATTTGTCCACTATGTAATATATTCCTGCATCAGCAATCACTTTATCCAAAAGGATATATCCAAATCAAATGCCATTGCATTGAAAATACCCTCCCAAAAGGCACGTCGATAACTTTCAAAAAGACAATAGCCATCCTTGCAAACCATTCTAGTAACAAACTATGGGTTTTATACAGTGTTTCTTTCAGAAGAAAAGACTTCCTTGAAAATTATTTAACTTCCTTTTTTAAACTGAACTTTGTGCAATCCTTTCAGGTTACTTAGAAGAAAAATGTTGAATCAATCCATATTCTGAAATGCCTTAGAAAGAAGAAAAATCCCAGCAGTAAATCCACCTAATTAAGTGGGGGTGTATCTAGCCCATAGGCTATTACCGCATCTCAGCTTAGTATTTTTAAACATACTATATATGGAACAGGCGGTAAGCTCTCCTCATTATTTCTCAAATGAAGCTGAATAGATCTAACCCAAATTACAGCAAGATAAACCAGACAACTTAAGTGATGAAAACTGTACTTCTTTTTTGCTCTGCTTTAGGGACGCTTCTGGCTCATCTGTCCTCTGATCAAGGTGAACCTGATAAAGCTGAAAATTACAATGTGTGACTGGATTGTATGAGATTATCTCTCCCCTGAGAACTGATTTATTTTAGTAACTCTTGATGAATAAGAAACTTTCTGCTTCAACATTCTCTTCTTCCTGTGTAGGCATGGCTCCTTATTGCTTTGAATGACAGATCACATAAAAGAAACAGAATATGAGTGACTACATCTTCTTTATGATTCAAAGACAAATTCGCATTATAAGACAGACCTTCAGGGACCACAAGTTTCATAAAAAGTGAAAATTTTTATAATTAGTTTGTAGGTTTAACTGCAAAAGTTACTGGCATATCTTCCACTTTCTGAGTGTGAGGAAAATCCAGTTTTGGTTTTGAGAGATCTTGTTTTGTAGAATTTGGGGTTTCTTGATCTTTAGACGATTCCAGGAGATGTTGCATGTTAAGTTTGAAAATGAGGCGAGGATCTGGTCCAGAAAGAGATGGGCAATTGCAGCTCTCTCTTATTTTAAGAGCCTGTGAATACATAGGAAAAGAAATCAAGCTCATTTAGGTAAGAAAACAAAAAAGGTTTCAGTCAATGATTTGGCTTTCCAGTAAGGTCTGCACTTGCACATAAAGCTTGGTGAGTATAATACAGACTCTGAGGTCTTACTCAACAGCTTTTCAACAGAAACAAGAATTCCTGAGAAGAAATGTAGCAATATGGTAAAACAATGGGGGAAAAAAATGAAGAATGAAAATCATTTTCCCACATTGTCTCACAAAATGGATACTCTAAAAGGTACAGCAGAAATAGATAAGAAGTTCTTCAACTGTTCTGTGATACTTGTCAACATCAGTACCTTTTAATTTACATTGACACGTAAATTAAAATGACGGCATCAAGAAAAAAGGGCTTTTAATATTTCACTTCATCAGATATGTTCTGTTATTGAAGTAACTATATATAGATGTCTGACTTAAAAAAGGAGGAAAAATCTCCAATAACTAATGGACATTTAACTGTTCGGCACAGAGATCCAGATGGTTGATCACTATAGTTAAAGTCCAGTTACACAAGTGATCTCATCTCCAACAAGCATTCAAATACACAGCTTCCAAGTACTCAAAGAAAATAATGTCTCTAGAATGTAAAAATTTATCTGGATAAAAAGACTAGCACTAAGAGACCAATGTTTAAGTTTCTCCTGTTCAGTGAGTAAGTGCCATTGTTTCCATTCTACAGATTAGAAAGTACAGGCACAAAGGAGCCAAAGAATTTGCCCAAGAATCAAAACCCACTACAGCAGCACACTCCCCCAAGATCACCTTGTCTCGTGAGCAATCTGAGAAAGGTATGACAATGGATCAACCTCATTGTCTCAAAGGCACTGTGGAGAAGTTGATATAAAATTCTAAAAAGTCAGCTGTTTTAAAGGATGCTTAAGTTGGCATTCATTTTAACAAAGCTGAACACACCTTATTTAGTCCATACAAACAGGCAATAAGTTTTAGAGCTAACAATGGATACCACACAACTAAGTCCAATGCATTATTTTGCAAGTGGCTATACACAGACCAAATAGTATCCATGGATTCTCCTACAAGACCCATTTAAACTCAAGAAAAGTAAGATCCTATGTATCATCTACCAAAATATTACATGTAGAATTTTAATGGGTTCTACATCTCCACTGAGAACTATTTTTTCAAGATTTGCAAAGTAAAACACCAAATCAAAAACTAGCCTGATAGCATTAATCAACGGTCACTGTGGTATGGCCACTTCTACGCAATATTATCTGTATCTTGGCCTCAATTAAAAGCATAAAAATATGGGTAGTTTAACAACCAGCTTTATTTCTAATCCTTTCATACGAAAATAAGTTCAAATGTATACTTTATTCCACTTCATTTCATAACCATGGATTCTTGGAAAGTGATGGCCAGACCTGTCCCCAGTTGCAGTCAGGTGCCTCCTGACCAGCACTAGGGAGTGTTAGCGGGAAGCGTGGGTTGATTCACATGTTCTGGATCGATTAAAGAGGAGGAAGAAAGTAACACAGTTTTCATAGCAGTCCTAGCACTGCCTTTAAAAAACTAAGCACAAATTTTTAATCTGCTTTATATACACCAGATTTGGCTGAAGTATCAGACCAAATATTCCAGTACACCTAAGCTTAAGTATTTGCCCATCATTTTGAAGCAATCTGGTATTGTTCCACAGGAGACACTGGAAACATCTTACTAGAGCAGATTTTAAAATAGAAGAGCAGAGCTTCTTAACTCATTTCTTTGTATAAGGAGGTACCAAACCACATTTCTCCCTGACTTTACCACAGTAAACTGATCAAGAGTTTGCTGTAAATGGCTAGGAACAAATAACATTTAAATTTAACAACTGGTTTTGGAAAAAGACGTATTCCAGGAATGCAGCAAGCGCTTCTGCAGCTATTTCATGCTGAAATGTAACATTCAAATTACTGGCTACACAAGTCAAGATTAGGCATGCAAATATTACTCTTGCCTAACTAAAAAAATACAAATAAAGTTTTCAGTATTCCATTTTTGACAGCATGACTGTCCATGTAGTCACCAAATGCAACCATACTGCTGAACATTCTTCTGCTTCAGTGTCCAATTAATTTCTAAACTGACATTTATGACAAACCAAGAGTTTTCTCTTGTTCTCTTCCAGAACATAAGCTGCTGCGAGACTGCATTAATGTCAAGCAGCATTATTCAAGGCAAATGGAAATATAAAGATTTAAGCTGTATCCTGGAAAGGGCAACGTAATCCTCTTTTAAACTAATTTAGCAATTTTTTATCTCTGGTTTTCGTGGCTATATAGCGTCTGGCCAATTTCCGTAGTTTCACTTATCTAAAATAATAAAGTCACAACAGCAAAGACAAAAAACCAGTATTTCAGAGCTAACATTTTCACCCTGTAGATGTCTTAGCGTTCTTGCTAGACGTAAAGCTGTCCAAGTGGGTAGAAGTTATCTATTCAACACCATCAACTCACATGCCATTAAAAAGAGTACAGTTCTGAGAATGGTAAGCTGTGTTGACATGTCATCTCACTGTTAAAGACAGCTATGACTGCGCATTCTAGTGAAAGCAGCCCTCGTACGTACATTTGTGACTGCCATGCAACATTCAACCCTAGTTAGAAAGTGTTCTTTCTCTGGCTCAGTTGACTGCTGCTATTCTGTTTTGTGCCAGTAGCTCCATAACATCATCAAGGTGCCAGTAACAGACTGAGGAGCTTACAATACAGTTTTTCCTGAAAGACAGGGCAGCTCAATGTGGTGAGCTGTACTGTACTTCCAAAATCTCTAGCAACCTCAAATCTAGTAATTGCTCAAGTAAAATGGCTTTTGACTGTTTGGCTAAGAGGATAAGTAAAGCATTCTTAATGAAGCACATGCATATTGACATTATAATAAGAACACGTTTCAATGACTGTTTTTACTGAAGAGTGTTCTCAATAAAGACAACAGACAGAACTGAGACAAGGTTAACTAGCTAGAGAGTACATAGATTCACCTGGGAACTGAGAGTACTTTAATGCTCTCCTTTTCTGGTTATCCTGAAGAGAGAAGGGCTGCTATTCAGACTAAAGACCACCTGCACGCTTACCAGTTCAGGAGATCTCAAATAAACTATCAAAATGATTGCTTGTAAGTAACAAAGTTGAAGCTGTTTTTCTTATTAGTACAATTGCAGTCACCTGCAACATTCTGGGTGGGGGAAAGGTATAAGAATTACAGAGGTCTGCCTCATCCTATAGGTTTGATATAAAGCCTACCAGCTGGGAAAAATACAGAAACAAGTATTTTTTAGCTCTCAGTATTAATCCTCCACCACTGTCACAGATACCAGGCTAACTGCTGCATCTCGACACCTTACAGTCTTTTGGAGTGCACCCTACCTCTCAGGCCATCAGCTCTCTC
The DNA here is from genome assembly GCF_023638135.1 of Falco biarmicus. NCBI lineage: Eukaryota > Metazoa > Chordata > Aves > Falconiformes > Falconidae > Falco > Falco biarmicus. Next base: position 7,225,307 of record NC_079298.1, on the reverse strand, counting down.
AGTATAAAAGCCACATCATTCTCTTGTCAGCAAACCAGGCCAAGGGTTATAGTCTCTTGTGTATTAACTGTGATTACCTCGGCAGGGCTGACTTACACTCTGACCTTGCAAGTCTGACAAAAACTAAGAAACAGCACAAGCATGTAGGAAAAAAAAAGGAAAAAATATTTAAATAAGAAACAAGTTGCAAAATTAACTACAATTAGCAGGCATAGGGAAGAAAACAGGTTCTATAAATGAAGTAGTAGTAAAAAGATGATTAAAAGAATGGATCGATTTGTTACTTAGAGAAGAAAAGCAACTTATATATAATACTACTTCACATCTTTCACTGCTTCTGTTGACACAAAAGAACAATTCTGACAAAACTTTTAACAATTTTACGGGGAGGATAGAAACACAGGTCAGTATTTTTTATTCTTACTTTCCTTTAAGTTTTCACATTGATGGGGCTTAATTAATATATTATATTGCTAGAAGTATCTGAAGCAATCTTCACATCATAACCAAAGGCCAAATATACAAAACTACAAAACCATTCATGAAAAGGAAGTGAAATAAATGTATCTTCTATATCCAAAAGGCAGCAGATAAGAGGAATAAGCAGTAACTACCCAAACAATAATAAAAATAAACATTCAATGTGGATTTAACAGGAACGGATCTTGCCAAACTAAATTAATTAACTTTTTTCTGTTGACGAGTTAATTGACCTAGCAAACAAAAGAGCAGTAGAGATTACATATCCCAACTGAGTATTACTCTTGAAACAATCTCACCATGGCATTTCCACAAGAAAGAGTGGGAAACGGGAGTTACAGTGAATCAAAAATGCAATCTGAGCCAACAACATGATGCCAAAAAAGCAAATGTCACGTCAAGATGAATTTTTGTGTCACAGGCAAGGCTCAGTAGATAACCTTCTGGTTTATTCAGTATTAGCTGAGGCTTCAGCTGATGTACAGTCTCTATTTGAACAGCATACTAGGAAAAAGGAAGACAAACTGTAGAAAGTCAGAGAATGTTAAAATAAAAAAGTTTAGAGATAACGAGAAAATCCTATAGCTGCTCTCTGGCACTACACTTCCACAATTTTTCTCTCCAGAACAATGGTAAGCATCATTCCTGCTACTATAAAACTATTCTAAGATTTCTTTTTCTGAAAATAAAATGCATAGGCCTTCATCAAACATCTCACCACCTTCCATGCGGGAATTCTAAGAGATTTAAGATTCCTAATTAACAGTATGTTCTGTTTTCCTAGCTGACAATCCAAATCTCTCCCAGTCTGAGGGAGAAATCCTTTCAAAACATGGTAAATCTTTTTAATTTCCTTTATTTCCTTTCCAGGACACCATCGCTTTGTAACTGCTTATAGCTCTTTCATTTACTAATTCCTCAGCTTGGCTGTAGCTTCCAACTTGTTCAGGAAACCAGAGGCAAGATCTTTTAAAACTCATTTGATTTGATCCCTGTCTTTTACTTATCCCCGGGAGAATCCCCATGATATTCCTGCTTTAATTTACATTTCCTGAGACTGTTAAGTCATCTCTTTGAGACATGCCACTTCATTACCTGAAGAAAAACTCACACTTTATATGATCACAGCTTATTGTGAACTTGCTTGCACAAGAAGTCCTGCAGAGAAACATCTGTGGCCTGAGAAGTCAAAAAACTTGTCCGTATTTCCCCCACTACAGTAGCTCGTCTAGTAATAGGTATTGTATTGTCCTGGAAACCATTTCAGCTTCAAAACCATGAGCATATGAAACACAACAACACTCACAATGGATCTAATACTGAATCTTAAGAAATACAGTTCCTTCACAGAGAGATACTAGAGATAAAAAGGCCCTTTGTGGCTTCTCCTCCTGGACTCTGAATAGCTAGTGGCCATTAATATATGGTAAACATACTGTTCTAAAAAGCTTTAGGTATGTGAACAATGAAACAAAAAAGGCGCCAATACTGAACAACAAAGCCCTGGGATTCCCTTTAAATGCCTGAGAACTAGCTTCAAGAAGACGGGTCAGATGAAGGGGAGTCAACGCTTCAGACAAGCAGCCTCCAACACCACCTCTACATACTTTCTTTCATTTTTATTCCACTTTTGCAGTATCAACCTCACTTATCTAGTGAACTTCCGTTGAACACAGGGAGCCTTTGGCCCCTGCTTTCTCATCCTACTCCAAAGAATGTTTAAGGTAAAAGGCAAATGAAAACATCTCCTCCTCAATTATCTTTTGGAAGAAAATTTCCTAGACTCCACTGCTCTTGGAAGTGAGAGTGGTTATAAAAAGATGAAGGCTGCTCCACCTATTAAACTACCAGAGATAAGACAGAAATAACAGTTCTACACAGTTGCTCAGTTATTTAACTTATTTGCTCAGTCCTGAGGTAGACCATAAGTAGTAACTTATTTTATTACCGCTTTATAAGCCAGTCAATAACTGTATGAAAATAAAGGATCCTGAATCCTTTATGTTCAATCTAAGTAAACTGAGGCTCCACAACAAGCGTAATTTTCCATTCAGCTGCTCTAATGTGTCAGAAAAATCCATCAAAAGTCTCACACCCTCTCTTTGCAAAGTTTAATAATTTAAAATGTTCAGCCTAGCTGGTTTCCAGCGTCCTACCCCTAATGCTGATTTAGATTTATGCCATCATTTAGAATATTCACTGCATTCATTCTCATCAAAGGATTCATGAAAATCTTTTTTTCTCTTTTGAAAACAGCAAACACCTCAACATTTTAGTACTCCCTCTGCCAATAAATCTTCAATTGTCTTACAGTTTGGAATTCAGAAAGACTTAAGAGTGACTGAGAGTTTTTTTTTAAAAAGAGATGATAAGAAACTATTTCAGATTTCCAAACACAATTTAGGTTCCTGAAAAACAGTACTGTTGTGAAGTGCTTTAACACTATTTTAAAAACAAAAAACTAAGCAAAACCCAATACATGTTAATTTTCTGTAGTTGAAAACCCCACTACTTAAAGAAACACTAAACAAACTAACATTACTAAGCTTGGAACGGTTCTCTGTCCTTCAGCTACCAGTGAGTAGCACATCAAATTAAGACAACCCCCAAGTAGCTATCCACTCGGCATTCCTCTGAGAGGAAATCTGAAAGAAAGAGAAAATACTGCAGACGGATCAGCAACTGTGTGAATCAGCTCAAGTTCCTTGGAGTGGGGTAAAATTTCCTCCCTAATGTGACAGAGATGTGAAGAAAAAAGCAGGCTGCAAATCTACAGAGACATATAATAACTAGGGCTATTAAGAAATCTTCTGCTGGGGATCTGACATTCTTCTGAGGCGCAGCTATTCAAGGTGTATTCAATCCCACATCAGTGAGAGACACAGGATAGGATGGAGCATTCTCTATTTAACAGCCTAGGGCTAGCTACCAAAGCAAGAGAAGTCAAGACAGTTTAGGGATCCAACTTAAAAAACTAAATTCCAAAGTGGCAAAAAAAGATAAAAGAATGGATGAGACATTGTCACTTCTATACCAGGAAGGCCATTCAAAAGCAAAATGCTACACTTCAATCAGAAATCAGAAAAAAAAAATCCAACTCTAGAACATAATCTTATTTTTACCTGTGCTACCTTAATTTTTCCTTATTTAATAAAAGGTAAAGAGCTTTGTAACAGAAAAATTCTGTAAGGAGAAAGATAAGCACAATTCTAAAAGAGTAGCTTGTGAATCAATACCAAACAAATTCTGGCAACCATCTTAAGAGAAAAAGACATACTTCAACTCTGCTCACCTCTGGGATAAGTCGGTCTAAGTGCTCAGCCCTGTTTTCATGAGAAGGGTGTGTGGAGAGCCACTCTGGTAACTTGGGCTGTCCTTGAATGGTTTCTGCTAATTCCATTTGTTGCCAGAATACACTGCTTGCTCTTACATCCACACAAGCCTGAAAACAGAAAGGAAATGTATTCACTGCTCTATTTTTAAAGTAATACAATACACATTCTAATGGATATTGAATTACGAAAGACATCTTAAACTTTAGATCTCTAAAGCCTGTTTAGATGGTCCCCTTCATACCTGACAGGAAAATGCTGTTCTGAAATATTTAAATGCAGTAAAAAAACTTATCCACGTAGATACTGGATTTGTTCCTTTTAACATCTGTATGTAATTCCACCAATCTTAATTACACCTGAATTACAGAATTCAGGAGAAAAAGACTCAATTTCTGGCATGTACTTGTTCTTAAAGAACAAAACACTCAGCTGCACATTCCAAGTCATATTTGCTAGACACTGTCCAGCAGAGTAACAAAGTATTCATCTCCACAGATTTAGACGAAACTACAGGAAGAAATTTAGAGTAAAAAATATAAAGTGATACTTAAATATCTCTAAAAATGAACTGCAAAGGTTTTTTGTGATTACACTGCCTTTTTCAAGGGTGATCTGTATAATCCACAACAGGTTAAAATAGTAATTCTGCAAAATTGCTTTCTCTCTCTCTCTCCATGAAGTATATATTCAACCATAGAAGGTCATGGAACCCTAAGTTAAAAATGGCCTTTGTATATCACCAGACTTCTTTATATTTGAATTTAATTGGAGGGGAGAAGAAAGCAAGATTTCTTCCATTAATTTCATTTGTTTAAGAGAATAAGACACAGGTACTCAGAAGGTAAGAAAATACCCACACACACACAACAAAATATAGAAGTGGTGCTTTATCCTTCGAATTTATTTCGTAAAATAATCATAACAAAAAGATTATCTACACAAGCAGAGAAATACTGAGACACCACTTTGCTTCTTTCTTTCCAGTGTGGCCCTGCCTCTTAGGTATTAGAAAGCAGTGAGCACCCACACAGCAATGACATTTTTTTCCATGGATTGTATTAGTCCCTTAGGTGACTTTAAAATACAAATGCAGTTTCAGTCCCAGAATCAAAGTTAATTTTAAAAATTCTTCCTTGAAGAAATATCAACAATTATTAAGAAAAGGAAATTTTCCCTATAAAATATTAACACTAGATGGTGCTGGTCTCATAGTTATCTAACACTTATCCAGCTCTATCGCGCTTGGCTAGAAATGAAACAGGTGTCTTACTTTCTTAATTTATAATGTAAATCCACAGGGACAAAAAAAAGTGGCTGAAAAAAACAAATTGTGAAAAAAATGCTGAGTAGTTTCTGACCAAATTTTTACCTTACGTTAGCAAAGCCATTTTACTTTTATGGCTGTATTTAGCCTCAATCTTTAAATACTAGAACAATATTTATATATCTTGCAATTATCAGCAATCACATAAAATATAATCACAATATCAAAAGCTCTCAAACATTACTGTATTTTTGTAAGAATAGATATTATAGATCAGAATATTTTATGTGCACTACAATATATAAAGCATTCCTCAGAACTTCTCACAATAGATGGAAACTATTAATGAACCAAAAATCTGAAAAGCGATTTATATCTTTACATACAGTTAAATAAATCCTACTTATGCAAGCTCACTGTTTTGCATTTTCGTCTTTATAAATATGTAGCTTTTTCTCCTAGTAGTAATAAATATACTGTGCAGTTAATAACGCACAACTTCTCAAACTTCAATTTTATTACATACAATTTAGGGAAAGACAAAGTCATTCTGGCTATAAACTGTTTTATTTCTCACTACTTCATTAATCTACATCTCTTCAAAAACTTGGGAACCCTTCCACACACAGTTTACCTCTGTATGAAGTGTGAAACTCCCTCTGCTTATAATGGAAACTGAAAAATGTCTGGTAAATTGCTAACAAAACAAACCAATTGTAGTTACCTTTGCTGCAAACCGAAGTCCCACTTTATCAGCTTCAGCCTCCAATGTTCTGCTGTATGGTCTATCAAACATGAACTGCAAAAAAACACATCAAAGCTCTATTTCTTGGGTTTGAATGTGTACAAAGCTACAGCATTGTAGCTATTTTTCTAACCTAATAAGAAATGGTATTGCTCATAATGTTCACATTGCATGTGATCAGTATTGATTTTCTTAATGAATCTTTAATTCCATTATATGTAATTCATTGATCTGTATTCAGTGGAAATTAATTCATATTATACCTATTTTCACGGCCCCTTGCATCAGCCAGTCTCACAGCACTTTGGCAGCAACTGAAGGGTCAATGACAACTTTAAACTAGACCTTTTCACTTCACTCTTCTATTGGCAATAATATTTTTGTTGTACAACTATACGTAAAAAAACTCCAGTGGTTCCCTTCAACTTTTATGGTGATTGTCTTTAAACTTGGTATGATCTACTTTTGTATGGTAAACAGCCCACAGTATGGAATGTAGCCATAAACATTTTCATGCAGAAACCACTCGTCTGTCATGATTACCCCCCTCAACACAAGTTATAAATTGCTCTTGAGAAATCAAGCTAGAACACATAAATCTGACCAACTCCTCTCCTATTTTTTCTATGGTACAACATTGTATTAACACACACTAGAAGACAGTGGTAGTTTTCTCAAATAGTTATTTAGTCATATATACCACGATCTTCTAGTATATGTAATTCATGTAGATTCGGGCAGCCTTGCCCTAGTATATCAGGTTACAGCAAATGTGAATCAGGACCTGTTAAAGCAGCCTGCTCCTGCAGACATAAGGAACAAGTCACAACATTCTGGTTTAGACATTGATTAGGAAATATCAACTGAAGAATGAGGACGTGCAAGGTTCGCGAAGGTAAAAAAGTTTTATCACCTCTTTATCTGGTTATAAAAATAAGTCTTCCTTGTAAGTTCCAGAGCTAAAAAAAACCCCAAACAAACCACAAAACAGTTACAAATTAAGAGCACCAAAGAAGTGGGCTAAGTGCTTGAGTACATAAATGTTATCTCCAGCTTCTTAGTTCTTTCTAAAGTAGTACCAACAGTTTTTCTTTACTAGGTCAAAAATAAAAGCCAACCAAAGCTGATTCTCTACAGGTTTTTTAAAGCCAAATATGCTGGTTTATAAGTAACCATAGATGAAGTCACTTTCTAAATTCTTAAGTTTCCTTACAGACCACCGTAAACATTGCAATTATAAATCCTCTGATGACAAAGTCATTATTCAAAGTGGAATATGTGTTCCTATTGCCTTGAGAAATGCTCTAGGTCTACTGGAGTGCATATATTCACTAAACAGCAAAGATATCCCTGGCTAGTCTGTCATATATTCCTAAAACACCATTTCCCAGTTAGCCAGATAAACTATAGTTCCCATATAAAATAACTCCTGCTGTAAAAACAAAGCCAACATGTTTCAATTCAGAAATACAAGACTAAAGAACAACCATGCATGAATCTCATAAGAGAACGATGTCTTAAGGCAAGCATACCCACTAGCTTTGGAGAAAAAAGCAGAACTGGAGCTAGCATGCCAAAAGACCTACAGAGTCACTGGAAAGTACTTATAACAGAAAACAAACAAGAGTCAGTAGGTAAAAGAGGTTAAGCCTCTGAGGTCATAAAAAAACCCAAATACTGAAACAGAAGCAAGTACCATAATGTGACTTACATTACCCTTTCATAGAGTAGGATGCTAAAACTTTAAAAAGTAAAATATAGTCATGGAAGAAGAGGAAAAGGAACACCCTGAGAATTTGTGCAGAAAGATCCCTTTTCACATAAGCACAACAGGCAAACATTGAATGGAGGAAGCAAACAGAAATTGCACTTCTGGGTGACAGCAACAAAATTTTCTATTCAGCATCTTCTGTATGTGGGATGAAAGCTTTGCAAGTATTAATCATTTATTCTGCATTATATATGGGTACATTTAATGTTATTGAAGATGATTTGATCAGAGCTTTGAACTAGGACATTACTGTATAATATCTCATATAGGATAGAACTTTCCTATAGCACACCACAACTACAAGCTTAAACTCAGATTCCATTTGCAATCTAAAGCATAACTCCAGCCCACGATGCCAAAACATGAGCTGCAGTTAGACTAGAAGGGGAGGAAAGATGCTGACAGGGAGTTAAATCTTGCTGTCTAAATTATGAGCAGTCTCAGGATTGATTCACACTTTGTTTTTTCCAAATTCAGCTCTTCAAAATGCTGGCTAGCATTCATCAATGTATTGGTTTCTTAGCTACTTGTACAAATATCCAAGCTCTTTAGAGATAATTTATGTTCAGAATCAACACATCTACCTATTAGCATAAGAACTACCAAAACAGATTGCTTATGTTTAATTTCATGTTTTTAAGGAACAGAGGGAAATCTTGGGAAAAGCATCAAAAGAAGTCGAAGAAACCAAAGAGCTCTTTCACTTAAATTCAGATTCAAGTTTTAGGATGTAAGCAAAATTTCTTTAAAAAAACCCTAATTTTTCAAAAAGAAATAGATCAGTAACTGTTCAGAGGCACAGAGTAAATTAGACCACTGAAGAAAAAGCCTCTGAACGTTACTTTATTGGAATATATGCTGTCTGAAAAATTATTTCAGCAAGTTTTATCACAGCATTTATACTTTAAATGAATGTTTAGATTCTCAGTTTTCTTATCTTGGAAACCATTCTTACCGCTAACAATGTATTTAAAGAATTCCATATATTGTATTTGGTTTAGAAACAATTTGACAACTACTCAAAATAAAAACATGGTATTTCAACATATACAACATTAAGCCTGTCCAGCTTGACTCAAGATATCATTCTTTTAGGGAGACCTAAAGTTCTTCAAGATGGCAAATTAAAATATACATCAACTAAAGTAGATGCAGATTCATAAAAACATATTTCATTCAAAAACATACTAAAATATTGATTTTTTGCTTGTAATATTTCTCCTATTCCCTTTTTCCCTCAAACATACTATTTAGTGGTACTATCTCCCCAAGGGTAAAAATGTTTTTCCGTGGATCTCAGAATGTCAGACTCGTAAAATGTCAGTCTTACCTCCTTCAACTTGCTCTGAATCCACTGGGCAACAACTGCCAAACTATCACGAGGACAGATGGCCCAAATCATAGTGAGAAAGATGAGTGATAGGAAATCCAGGAAGTGAACCAGGCTGGCTTTCTCTGCCTGCAAACAAAAAATGTCCCATTTTCATTCCTTGCTGTCTGACATTTCTTTTGAACATAACAGAATTTGGAAACACTTCAAAAATCACTGGGTTTTTTTTTTCTCCTATGCAGCTCCAGGAACAGGGCAAGCAGCACAAGCCCCCTTCCTTGCACAAAACATCCAGTTAGATACAAAGTACTTTCAGTCCAGAATCCATATCAACTGCATAAATACAGCTGGAACACACACATTTTGGCTATCTCCCAATTAGAGAGTTTCAAAGCTAGAGATAAGGTGATGGCAGCATGCAGACAGAGTTCTTTAGCAAGAAGGCCATGGAACACCTCAGCTGGAATGAAAAAATCTATAAAAAGACCTAGAAGACTGTTCTTTACATTAATTGGAGAAGAGATAGACATCATTTAGACAGGAACACTAATGGGATAAGGGGACACTAGGCATAATTTTTTTTCTGTTCCATTCCTTTAATTTCAGAAGCTGAGACACTCTTAGGAAAGGAATTTAAACTCTTCTGTTTTTCAGAGCTCTTATTTGACATGCAACAAATTGATCTGAGCATTTACAAGACAGATCATGCAATACTTTTCCCTATGCTAGTTGGGTGATGCAGGTTCCATACAAGATATGGAAGTTTGGTTTTTTTATTTTCAGAAATACTTTTTTTATTTTTAAGTTTAACAAGTTAGTTGGCTCAACTGAGCCCAAGAAACTATGATGTGAACTGTCGCTCACCCAAAATCATACAAGACACAGTAAAGCATTTCTCCTATATTTCCACTACCTTCAAAATGTATTTACCCACTTCCAGATTAGTTTTGTAATTTTAGCAGGATCTTTATGTTTACAGGCTTCTCATTATGTCTTCTCAAACTGATGGATAGGTAATAAATACAATTTTTTAAATGACATGCACAGAAAGAAATCAACTTGGAGGCAAAGAAGCACTTTCTAGCAAATCATCTCAACCTAGAACAGTATGAGCCATATTTCTATACCATCCGCTTTTTTTACAGTTGTACCTACAAAGCACAACAAAATTAATACATCTATTCTGTTCAAATGGCAAAAAATTACCACTTTCAAGACATCCAGTCAGGATATGGAAAAATTGAGTCTGTGAAAGCAACCATCTGTAAATGCAGAATCAAGCTCCAGGTATTCTAGAACTGTGCTACTTTAATAAAAATATCATTTATTTTAGAATACTTTATTAAAGCATATCTACTTCTTTAGATACTAATGTGTAGGAGTAACAAACCAAGTTGCTGAGGGCCTCAGTTCCTTATGTGTGCACTACAGGAGAGGCATCTGCGGACCAAGTTCTAAATGATTGCTAATGGCGAGCCAGTCCAGTTTTACGGCTATGAAAAAAGTACTGGTCAACTTGGTGCTAACTACTACAGGACTTCTGACAGTTATTAAGTACTACATGAGTAATAAGGATATAGTGTAGTAGAACACTTTCATTTCAAACTCAACTTTTCATTAATTAGAAAGAGTCACACTGAAACTTTGGTCGGTAATGACAGGGGAAAATCTTAAGTAATCAGATTTAATTTAGAAAATTTATACAGCTTTCTTTAAATACTTACTGCATGCTGCAGCACAGCATGAGCTATTTCATGTCCTAAAATGAAAGACAGCTGATGAATATCAGAAACTGCATTTAGCAGTCCAGTGAAAACAAACACTTGGCCATTCTGTAAACAAAGAGAGTGAAAATTAATTAGAAGACACATAAATAAAATGCTGTTTCAATATTACTAATATTTTTTGTATTGGGTTCAACTTACTGGAAGCACAAAAGCATTTACACCTGGTTCGTCCACCACATGGATAATCCACTTGAGCGCCAAGACCTGCGGGATGTCCTTATTGCTTTCAGATAAATGACCAACAACTCTCTCCACAACCTGATAGCGTGCATCTGTTTCAGGTAACATTTTACTTTTGAATTCCTCCATCCACTTTAAAAAAAAAAAAAATCATGATTGCCATGCAGAACACACATGCAGTAGACTAACTGTTGAACAAATTTAGCGCTTACACACAACTTAGTTACAACTAGGTTTTAATACATTTTTCTTTCATATAGCCAAAGCCAATATATTACAGTTCATGCTTTCAGACTCACAAGTTAAGGATTAATAAACTTAGAATGAAGTAAACTGACCACAGATCAAAAATAATATAGCATAAACTTGGTCCTACAGCCTCCTGTATCTGGTATTTTCCTAATACACAAGTTGAGCTTGGCATCACAATTTAGCAAACCTTCCTATACCTTCCTGGATTTCCATCTGAATTTACAATTTTTCTGTATCTGTGTATTTCTGTTGTAATTTGTCAGGTGGACAAATTTATACAGAAGATGTAATTTGAATATATCCTTGTACTTATTCTGTTCTTATCTCACATTCTCTATCAAACAGGAATACAGTGACATTTTTCTATATGGCTTATCAAGTTTCACTGGCTTTAGAACAGAAAGTCATAGAACTCAAAAGTAACAGAAGTTAGTCCAACGGACAGTTTAGAAGAAACCAATTAAAGAAAAATGAGCTGATCCAATGGAAAAAAAAAAGTAGAATTGAATGCAGGTGGAGAGTATTACCTTACAAAGTGACAGCTTAGAAAAGAGGGCCTTAAACAAGTGCCAAAGAATGCTCAAATCAGCATAGAAAATGAGATGGATCTCAACATAAACCTATTGGCTATGCTTTTATTGCTTCTAACAGATTTCTATATTTCTTGTTATATTACAATAACACAGTAACAAATATTTGCTACACTCATGTAACAGTGCTCTTTAACTACCACGTGTCCCTCATGGTCTGCTGACAGAAAGGGAACTCTCAAAAAGGATGGGGACAAAGAGGTAACTGATAGGGAGGTGCTCTGTAGGGTTCTGAGCATGAAGTTCAAAACTTACCAAGGACACCAGTTTGTCCACCTCATTAATTGGACTATCTCATCGCTAAAAGAAAAAGTATTAACAGTTTTAGAGTCGTCTGAACTCTTTAAAATCTTACCATATCATATTCCATCTGTGACAGTTCCCTAAAATGCTCTTTTCCAAACACCAACAGTCGAGCGCGCCCAGTGATGGGTGTCTCCTCCAAGTGAGTAAAGTAAAACATGACAAATAAAACTCCTAAGCTACTCACACCCAGCATTATCTTCCATTTATTTTTTCTTGCACTTTCTTTAAAAAGTTCCCGTTTATTAGGAGGAAGTGCCTTCCACCAATTTCTTATGCTCCTGTAAGATACAAACAGTGTTAACTCAGGCCATAGTTTAAAAGGAATTTGTTAGCGTCTGCCCTTGCTGTACTCTCTATTACAGTCTCACCTCATGAGTTTATGGAAGGTTATACTGTCACTGGCTTCTACTCCATTCCATTTCTTCCCTCCCACAGAAGAAATGCCCCTTAGCACCTTGGCTCATCTCCCTCTACCACATGTAAATGAGAATGAGTAGAGCAAAAGATAACCTCTGATAATGAAAAAACCTTCTTGTTGAGCAAAGCATCAGTTTAGGCCCCAGTTCTACAACATTTTGTACGGATATTAAACCGAAATCACTACAAATACACCTGCCATTCACCACAAACTCATGCACACATCTTTGTATAATGGGATCTTACACTGGGAGAGGATGTAGAATAACGTTTTACCTGCCAAGAATGATAGCAAATAATTTCTGAGCTGGCTTAACAATAATCCAGAAAAGAGGAACTGGTGCAGCCTGTAACGATGGTGATGTGCGAAAAAACCTGATGATCTGAATATTCCAAGAAGAAAAATGACATGGGAATTGCCCTACAGAACTGATTTGCAGGGATGCGAGCTTCTCCCTCAGTGGCCAAGAAGACTGAAAGCAAAACTTTCCCAAACCGTGGTGTACATTCTTGTATACTTTTGTATTTGGGACATTCAAAAGACATCTCAGTCCTTTACCAGTGAAGTTTCTATAGGGGTCAGGGCTTCCAGTCAAAAAACAGATTCTAGTATTTCCACTCAAATCCAACCTCTGGCATCTGTCTCGTGTACACATGACTTGAGTTCGGCAATATGCTCCATAAGACCTACAGAGATTCTTGCACTTCCCCTGCTTGGTCAAAGAAGCCAAACGAAAGAAAATACAGTTTCTGCCCAGCAAATTTAGACCACAGATGATATTCATAACTTCTTTAGTTGGTTACCCTGAAACAAAGAAAAAAAAAGCAGAGAGGTATTAGGAAAACCACCCAAACATGAAACTCTGACACATTACTTTGCTTCATCTGAACAGATACCAGGCATTCGTTTGCCAACAGCTACATTACCCAAGAAGTCACAGCTACAACTGCATCCTGTTGCACTATTACCAATCTGGTTTTGACTGTGGAAAAGCCAATGCCTTGTCACTGAGAATAAAACAAAGGTGGGTTTGGTTTTTTTTCCTTTTGCTTTTATTACCACCAGATCAGAATGACTGCGGGTGCCCCTTGCGGAAGACACATCTGCACCATCACCTTTCTGTACTACTGGGCTACTTACTGCAGGTGCTATTCACACATACAGAGGAAAACAGGGATCTACTGAACATTTTACCAAGACCTTTGCTATTGAACACAGGATGCCTAACTGCCGCACCTGTCCTAGAAACAAACGATTCCTCACGGCGAAAAAGAGTCTCCCAGCCGGCAGTCCCTTACGGAGCATGGAAAAAGAAACGCCCTCCCGCTGGGCAGGCCCGGCCACCCCCGCCTGAGAGGCCCCGCGGCGGGCGTTTTCACCCGCTGGCTCCCCTGACCACCGCCGCCGGCACCGCCGCCCGCCCCTCACGAAGACAGCACGGTCGCCCTCCCCTCAGGAAGGGGGCGCCGCGCCGCCGGCCGCACCCGCCTTCTCCCTGTCCTCCCTTTCTGGCAGCGGCCTGGCGCCCCGGGCCGCCCCTGGGTGCTGACCTCGGCAGCCGTCCCTCAGCGCCCTGCATCTCGCACGCGAGCAACCCCCCGACCTGGCTGCTGTCGCCACTATCGTGATATGGGCTGACGTGAGGAGGGGGAAAAGGGAGACGTGTCACTCTGCAAGCGCCCACCCCGGGCGAGCGGGGGGGGGGGGGCACAGCTCTGGCCGCCATCACAGCTGGACGTCCTTGAGGTCTGCTCCGGGAAAGACCTCTTCTACCGGGCTCCCCTACTCACCACCCCGGGAGGCGGAGGAGGAGGTGGGGTCTGACCGCGGAGACGCCGCCGGTGCCGGGGCGGAGGGCGGGAGGCGGGCCGGGCCCCGACGCTACGGCGGCACCCGCCGTCCCTCCCTCAGCTCCGCGCCGTTTCCCTCCGGCGGCGGCGCCCGCCTCTCGCGCCCTTTCGCCGCGGCCCCCGCAGAGGCTCCGCCCACCGCCTCGAGCCCCGCGCGCGGCGCGAGGCGGCAGCGGCGGCGCCTGTGGCCGCCATTTTGTGGCAGCCAGGGAGGGCTCGGCTGGGCTGCGCGGGGAGGCGGGCAGGGCTGTCCCTTCGGGAGGCGCAGAGACGTGTTGCTGTCGTCTCTTCTCCTGTGCTCCCTTTCCCCTGGCTTCGCCCACGGCGTTGCAGCGAGGCTTGTGTGCTGCCCTGCCTCACCTCAAGGCTGGGGTTGGCCCTTGACGACCCTGTCCCTGGGCCTGGCTGTTGAGAGGTGGCGAGCCAGACCTCAAGGTCCTTTCAGCTTTCAGATCATGGGTTGTTATGCCTTGGGCTTGCTTGCTGCTGGTTTCGGAGTCCTGAAGTGTTGGAAGTGCTTCCTGCTACCAGAGAGGGCTGGTGGCACTCCAGTGGAAGGTGTCGGTTAGCTCTGCTGCAGCGGTGGTAGGTGGGGAGGTGATGTTTGCCTTCTCCCTAATCCAAGAAAGCAGCAAGCTGCTAACCTGATACGTCACTTTTGGCCTACTTGTCTAGCTTGCGGAAGTACATCTTAAATGATGTGATGTGAAAAACAGGTTATTTGCTGAATGAAGTGGTGTAGTAATGACAGGGCAGCCAGAGCTTCATACAAGCCATGAGTCTTTGCATATAATCAAAGGCCCTCTCATTCCAAAAGTAAAGAAGCACGGATCCTGCCTTCAGCAGTCACTCTGTGTATGAGCACAGTCAATTATTGCTCAGTGTTTGCTGAAATACTCATTAGGCCATCCCTTTTTGTTCCTGATGCCCTCTTCTATGACTGTTCTTAAGCATGGATGCCTGCTGCCAAGGAAGATACATAGTGACCAGATCTTGGGAGTCCAGGACGAGGAAACCTTAGATAGTCACAGTTAGGAAATCTGTTTTCATTAGACATAATTCCTTTAAGACCTACCCAGCCTCCGTTATCATAAGCAGGAAGAGTAAAATCTGCCAGTCAGTTAGCATGGCATTAATTTCTGTGACTGTCAGCCCCAGTCACAAAAACAGCTGAACTACAGCAGCAGAAAAGCACTTTGTCTAACCTAAGGCACGTGTGTATCCCAGCTGTCAAGAAATCAAGAACTGAGATGGAAGCTCTCTTGAATGTCTTCTTGTGGTTAATGTGGTTCTTAGACTTTGTATTTGCTTCTTTTCTTGTCCCCTTTATCTAGAATTTTCCATTCGTAAGCCAAGCATGAAGGCTTTCTACCATTTCTTCTGTAGAGCAAATGTATTTCTTCCACCTCACAGAGCCTCCATTTTAAGTCTGCTGAAAATGTCTTTTTTTTTTTCTTTGCATATTTCTTTTTGCTATTATTTGTTTCTCCAGATGCATTATTTAAGTGTCTGCTTAGAGGGTATAGGACCAATGTCTGCATTCCTGATTCACCTAAATTCCTGTTAAACTCAATGGATGTTTTGAGTGTGCAAGGACGGGGCTGAAAATCGTGTTCTACATTCTGCACTTCTGCAGGTCTCCCCAAGCGGCATCACTTACAATTAAAACTTCAAAGCAGACAAGCAGCAAATACAGCACAGGTAATTAGAGGATCTGTCTATCAGATACCATCACTAAATATCTCTCTATATGAAAATCTGGTAAACAGTTGAGCAATTGTATAGTTATAAAGTGGTGTTTCTCTTTAGTAGACATGTAGTGTGAAGAAATCGATCAAACTAGTCCTTTATACCATGGCTCCTCTTGAACTTTTATGAATATATATGCCTATAACCATTTGTTTTTCTGAGGAAATAAGAGAGAAAAAATTCTGTAGAGGTAAGTTCAGACTTGCTTTTTAGCAGAGTTTTCGCTTACTAGCCTCATCTCTTCTTCAAAAAAAGACTGTAATTCACATTTCTGAAGAAGACCAGAAGGTGAGCTTTCGTGCCTTAAGACTGCATAAAACCTACTTAGAGGTCATAAGTGAGATACAGGTTTTCACATGAATTTCCGCGTGGCACTGAATTTTCAATGCTGAAAAACTGCTCTGTAGAGTAAGTTCAGATGGGAAACGTTGTCACAGTTGTCTCTTTTTTTATTATTTATTTCAAAGATGATCTGCTTATGAAACATCTGTGAACTCTGTACATGGTGGGATGGAGCTCACAGAGTTATGTATCATTACTTGACCACACATCTTTGCTTCAAGTTGTTGTGGAGGAAACCACAATGTTAAAACCCCTTGACTGACTAGATACGAGCTTATCAAAGGTTTTGCTCTCCACATACACTGTACAAATACAAATGCAGCAGTCCTTAGTACAATTAACATTAGCACAATTAACAAAAGCTTAACAGGTAGAATTTTCCTGTGTAGATGTGGCCATTAGTATCTTTGTATCTCTCTAAGTCGTTGTACTGAACTGAATGAGATTTTGTTTATGTATGAAGTCATTCACAAAAGCAAATGTCGAATCCCTAAAAGTAATGGAAAACAGTTTAAATGTAAATATAAAAAATGTATTTCTGTATATTCAGGTGGAAACAATTTGGTACTAAAGTCTCCCTGCTACCAATTTTGATTATCACAATTAAAAAGTTGTCAGTTAAAGTGCACAGTCTTCAGCTTCAAATGAAAAAATAATTATTATAAAAGAATAAAATATTTGGCTTTTATATAAATCCAAGCAAAAACTAGTAATTGATGGTTTTGTCATTACAGTTTTGCTGTAGGTCACTGCTGCTCATTAGTGTTGGGCTGAAGTCTTGATAGAAAGAGTGCACTCCATCTGCCTTCTGCAAGCCAGAAACTGGATTTAAAGCCACTTGGCCTGTCAGGCCAGTTGAAATCTCTGGATTTCATGGAGTTCATGGTCACTTAGAAGAGTAGGCAACACTCTTCATAAAGACCAAGATTTTTCCAAATCTTGTTCACTAGAATTTCCTGTCTTGATCCACTGACTCTATTGTATTGTATACTAGCCGTCCCTTGCCTTCCCTTGCCCCACTGACATGCCAGTTAGTAGACGCCACTAAAGAATTTAACAGGTAATAACTATTTCCACTCATTATCTATGTTGTTGGTGTAAAAAAAAAAAGTAGATTCAAAATCCAGAAGATGAAATTACTCAACCAAACAGAAGTTTGCTGCAAAACTGTTCCTCCTAAAAGTTGTTATCGAATGCAATACAGTCCGTCCTTTCCAAAGCGTGTAAAGAAGTTGCAAGTAAGGACTGGTTTTTTCTTTGCTTGCTATTTTTGCAATATTTTAATGAAAGACTCTCAGTAAAAGCCACAAAAAGACTATTGGAACCCTTTCTACTAAGGAATTTATTTTGATATCCCAGATGTCCAGTTTGTTAGTGCCAGTTATTCAGTGCTGGCATTTTGGGAATTACTCAGTGCTGCCAATCTTACATTGACTTGCTGGCCCAGGATGCTAGTCAACCCAGATAACTATTTTAGCTATTTTTCTTCTTCTCTGGGGTAAGATAAATGTAGACTAGATACTGGGGGTTAAGGAACCAAATGTATAAACATGCAGATTAAATACATTTTAGGAATTTCTGATTTTGAGGGCCTTAAGGTGAAGTAATGAAAATTAACTCCAGCATTACGTGTTGGTTTCAGCTTGCCAGATCTGACAACCATTGCACTTTAGAGGGCAACTTGGATGCTTAGTAGTTGCAAAACTGGCAGAAATTTTGAGAATCTATCACTTAATTTTTATTCTCCTAGTTTCTAATTCTTGCATGTGATTTCTAAACTGCTTTTAAAGCAACTGACCTGCATAGAAACATCAGTGAAAATAGGGAATATCGCATAATTCACTAGCTGTCTAAAATGCAGAATTTATTTCGAGAGACTGAAAAAGGGGAACGTTAATTAAGTTTCTGTACTCAAACTTAAGTTCTTCAGCAGAATTGAGGCAATTGGAAAGCTACCTTATTATCAACAACAGAAAAGAGCATGTGAAGATAGGAAGAAAAAAGGAGAACTCAACAGACCTGTGATAAAAATGTGTGTGTCTGCAGTGCACAGTGCGGTGGCTACAGTATAGCCACATCCAATTACTTTTTAGTTGTTCCACTTAGCTTTTCTGTGTGCAACCAGACTAGCAAAAATGCTGAGATTTCTCATTTCAAGCCTTACAAGGACAAATGTTTATTAAAAAAAAAAAAAAGGCAAGCTGAAAAAGGAGGTTGGGTGCATACACCACCAGTACTGTTGGGCCCACATACAAAAATCTCAGTGGAAAATTAGAAATTCATTCTCATTCAGGCTTTCATTTAGATAGTACAAAGTCTCCCTAATTGTTTCTGTGGCACTTGATTTGTGCTGGAGTAGAACTGTTAAGAGTGCAATCCCGCAGGGAATAGGGATCCTCATGAAAATGAGATGTGAATCTTGTCAGGTTGTCTGGCGTGTATGAAATTTTAACTAGATAAATCCTGGTACAAGGAATTTTGTTAGAACTGCTGAATAATAATTGTAAAAGTTCTGCAAGTTGATTTTTCTTGCAGAGATAGCAATTGTAATGACTTAAGATTAATTTTAGCAGTAAAAAAAAAGGTAATTGCAGTACTTATAACCCTGAGGCAAATAAGTGGAAATGCTTTGGAAAGGATAATTATACCTGCGTGAGGAAGACTATCTGTTTAATAGCATTAATTGGTCCAATTAAGGGGAAGTGGAGGAAGGGCATATTTGTTACTTCTTTAACTGTTCTCTGAAAAAGTGGTTACAATATGCAAGCAATAGAAATTGGTTTGTTTTTTCGAAGGTGGTTCCCTGAGGTTTAAACATTTTAAGGACTGCTGGGGGGATCTTGTCTCTAGTTGTCACGAAGTGCTTAACATCACAGACATACTAAAGGACAAGAGAGGGATTGGGTGCATCTATGCAGCGGGCATTTTGTTTCACATTGTTAACCTAATCTGGCCATAATCCCAGTGTAAACATCCGTAAAAGGATTATTCTTAATCAGGGGAAGATGGAACAAGAAGAGGATTCTTTGTTGTTCCAAAACAGCAGCAGGTTTGGGCTATTTTACCACTGATAAGAGCCAGAGCAGACTGCAGGCTGGCTGCGTGCAATGTGGGATCTGCAGCACAAGAGCTTTCTCTAGGGCCTCCCTGCTCTAATGTAAATTGTGATGTGTGTGTCTCCATAGGTGTGGGAATGGACATGTGTGTATACACACCAGTCATCTGCAAATTCAGGGATTTTGTGTCAATGTGTTCAAGAATATGTACTTGCATATATAAGCATGACTGGATTTTACCAGGGGAACAGAGGGAACAGAGTTTAAGAGGGTTTTAATCCTTCCATGAATCCTTATCTTTCATTTCCTTGCGGTAGTGCTGGCATTGCTTCTGGCACAGTCCTCAGATCTTGAGTGGTTAAAAAAGTTTTAACAAAAAGCTGAAAGCAAAGGCCAAAACTTGCTTTGTGCGGGAAAGGGCAGCACTATCCTCTTCAGAACTGTAGCACAGAGACAGGATTTATTTTCTCTGCCAGTGGTTATTTTGAGCTTTCTAAGGCAGCCCTTCACCACAGTTGGAATTGCAGGACATAATTTAGGCAACAGACAGCTCTACCTTCATTAAAGCAAGCATAGCCTTTGTTATGTAATCCAGGTAGGTAATAGCACAAAGGCACTTTTTCATATCAGCGATGGGTTTATTTCTGTATCTACCTACAAGCAGATGCATAAATATGTATGTATTTATACCTACAGAGTATTAAAACTGCATTCCAAAACAAAGCAATCCCCTGCATTCCTTTATGCCTGAGCAGACCCCACAGAAACCCATACAAGATTGATGGTCATCGTGTTGTTCAGGGCACAGCTTGAAAGCTGTCAGCCAGTGCCACCTAGAACATAAAACCACCATCACTATCTCACTGCAAAGAGTATAAAGGTTAATTACTTAAATACAACAAATATGCCATTAAAACAGGATAATGTAATCAGGAAGAGGGTAACTGGAAATTTCAGAGTTAGAAATTTCTAAATGATAATGAATGATAAAAAGCTTTTTAATTTTGCAAAATTCAAAGCTGACAAGCAGTTCATTTTCTCCTTTTCAGTAATAACAGCAGTGGACAGAAAGACACACAAGCTGAACATCATGGGCTGTTATGATAAAATACTTGAGCTGCCATGTGCAAAAAAGATATTAACGTATAGCTCAAGAGCTGGTATCACTGGAGCAGCAGGAGAGGAGCAAGTACTTAGCAGGAGCAATGGGTATGTTTGGTTTATTAAAATCCAGATCCTACAGGGGCTTTGAATAGTTTTATTCAAGTAGAATGATCTAGTCCAAACAGAGGCTCTCTGAGCTCTGCACTACAATTAATTTTCGCATTCTTTTTATTAATTGCAGACACACACCTTATCCCTCCTATTAAATGACCCTAGTGCATTTCCAGTCCCCTGGCAGCATAGTCTTCTGGTGCTTGATGACTAGCAATGAAATAACTGATCACAACAGATGATTTTCATGGGTCAGTCCTTTAATGAATAATATAAATATGAATGGCACCACAACAACCTCTCTTCTCAATCTCAGCTTCTAAAAAGAAAAGCAGCAGCCAAAGAAAGATGCTGAAACTGTTAACTGTTAAGATTTTTTCAACAATTAGTCGGTTTTGCCTCTTCTAATAAAAATTATGCCTACATGTTTATATTCTCTTTTAATACAAACCCGCATCATTCACCTTGAGTGTTTTTTTTTCTTGTGACAGAAGTGAGAAAAATGCAGTGATTTTAAAAGAATGTTGAAAGGCACAGTAGATGCCCAGAAAAGACTGCACATCTCATGGTCTTCGCTGATGGAAGGACAGCAAAAGCCTCTCAAACACATAGCTTTTATCAGGTCTGCGTAAGTTAAGTGGTTAAGCAACGTACTCAGGAAATTTTTATTCTCATCCTACATTTCTTCAGCACCGAAGGTTACTGAGCTCCAGATTTTTAATATAATCCATTTTATAAAAGCCTCATTGCAAAATTGTGTGGAGTTAGGCTGAGTTCTGAATTTTCCTGTGACCTGGGAAAATTCAGCTCAGATATTAAATTCTCACTTAATCTTCTATCAGTGCTGATATATGTACTTGATTGAAAAACAGCCAGCTTGGAGGTGTTTCTGCAAGGCACGCAATAAATTATAGACTCTGCGCCAAAACTTTGTGAATGTATTAATACTGCTGATGCAATTGCAAAAAATTTTGGTTTGGGGAAACATGATGTATATGCCCCATTCTGTGTACCCAAAGCCCAAATTTTTCCAGCAGGTAAGTCAACAAGAATAAGGTTAAATGGAAATGGTGTATGTTGAGCCAAAAATATTAAA
This sequence comes from Falco biarmicus, assembly GCF_023638135.1. Taxonomy (NCBI): domain Eukaryota; kingdom Metazoa; phylum Chordata; class Aves; order Falconiformes; family Falconidae; genus Falco; species Falco biarmicus. The sequence continues at coordinate 7,203,541 of NC_079298.1, read as the reverse complement.
CAAACACCCCCACGCCCTAAACAGCGAGTTTCTTCCTCTTCTGCATAAATAAAGGCAGAAACAGAACCAAAGCATTGTCACTTCTCCTGGTATCCTATTCATTCAGTAGAATCAGAGGTGCGTATTTAATCATTTGCCCTAGAAGCAGCGCATTACTGACTTACTAGAATTACAAACTAGTAACGTTGAAAGTAATTAACAGAATACAAGAGCTGACCCTGCTGCAGTGCCTAGGTGTAGCGGTGTCATTTTGAACGTAAGCAGATTAGACTGGTGGGACTTCAGGCACCCATACACAGCACAGAGAATATAACTGCCAATATTTCAGTGTCTAACAACTAGCATTATTTTCTTTAAAATGTCCTTCATGGTGAATATGACCTCCCAGACAAGGAACGCAGCAGATGAGTAGGTAGCAAAGAAGTCCAATTCTAGTGTCTTGGCCAAATTCCAACTTCAGTAATCGCACTCTGCTCTTAAATTCCCCCTGCAGCTCTACTAGAATAAAGCTCTTTTTCAGCTTGTCCTGAAGCATTGTGCAGCTTTTCTGTGAAGCTGTACAACACTGGAAAATATCTCCTCCTGTTAAAACTAAAAAGGGGAATTTAGGTAGACAGAAAGCTATTACCGGCGTCTGAATTTGGGCAGAACACCAAGGTTAACTTACACTTGCATTGGGATCAAGGGATCCTTCCTGCCTAGGAGTGTCAGAACCTTGTTAAAGAGCTCAAGTGGGAATAGCTCACTGTGTTGCCTGAATACAAACTTGGGATCTCCACATCTGGAAGTGACTGCAGGAATGCTTCCTGACAAATGACTGTATAAAAGCCTCTGGTGCCGCAGAGTAGCTTATCACAACCTTATTTGGTTATTTAGTAATACTTATAAAATTATTTGCTTAAAAAAAGTTCCAGCAACTTTACAGAAAAAAACCCAAACCTCCACATTTTTTAAAAAAAGTATTTGCCAACAGAAAAGCAGCTATATAACTCTATGCCAAGGCAAGTATTTGAATTTCTATAAGTAAATGAACCAAGAAGCACTCAGAGAGTATTTATGCAAGCTGAACCAGACCTGCAGTACTAGTGAGAGCGTTCTGCGTTATGTTCAATAGACAGCTGTAACAATTTTCTTAGCTTCTAAATTAGGATGCATTTAAAATATTTAGGTAACTGACTCCCAAATTAATTTATACCCAAACACAAAAAAAGTCATTCTTACTAAACTAATTTAGAACAATCGCTGTACAAATCTGTAGAAAGGAAAAAAACTCTCCAAATCCATCCACATATGCTGAGTCTGCTTACTATTTGTATTTTGTGCTTTCTTTTTTTTTCCTCTTCCTGTTGTTGCCTTTCTTTTTTTCAGATCGGGACAGCTGTGAGCTTGGTGCGCTTATTTCACCCATTTCTTTAATCTCAACTTTCTCATATTTTTATGTCTGCAGCCACCTCAGAATAACTAGCACAGCGATGCCAAAGCCAGCAGTCAGCACCACCACACCACTGCAGCACTAAAGCCGGCAACCAGCTGTCTCACGCAAAACTGGTGTTTTTTCATCAGCATAGTAAATCTGTATTTTTTCAGTATCTAGAGCATCTCCATTGGCAGAGGCAGTTGATGAGCAGTTGGAATGCAATACAGAGCCATCCATTACATCTTTTTCAAAGTAACATGCTACATCAGCTCTATCTACATCACACCTAGATGCCTCAGCACCACTCCTGCTCAGGCACATTTGGGTAAGTGGGCATCACAGTTAATGGCTTCCATGTACTTGGGGTGCAGCTTGCACTGGCTCTCTAGCAGATGTTTCAGGGCGTACACCAGGAACATCAAAGGCACGGGAACTTTTTTTGTGTTTCAATTCAACTTAGATGCAGCTTGTTCTAACCAGTTCAGTGCAAATCAGGCTTTTGTCGCCCTTTTCGGTTCTCTTACTCTGGCAGTGTTCGCACACCAGCAAGTATCAGTTTGATTGCGCTGCCTGCTTGGGGAGTCTGTTCTCACAGTCTGGATCATAAATACTGTCAGTACCTGACAGCCCATGGGGACGGCCCCAGAAATGGTTCTTCTTCACAGGGATCATTTCTGCCTTCATCAGCGCGCGCTCTGCGGGCAGCGTTGAACAGCCCACCTGGTGATCTGAACCCACCAGCGTGCAGGTGCAGTTCTCAGTCCCTCCTGGGCACATTCCGTCTATTCACGGAGTCTACTCGCTTGTACACACTGGTGTGCTGCAGCCTTCATCAAGGTTCAAATCAGACCCACCAAACAGGTTCTCCTTCCAACACAACTGGCATCTCTGGAGATGTCAACAAGCTGCGCTCTCATCTGTTACTTCTCAGGGAGTGACACCAACTCCTGCCTGCAGATGCCTGCCCTCCCTCTTATTCGATGAGGAAACAACAGGGAAGAGACAAAAGCCAACCTGAAGCACAGGTTTGGCCAACCTGAAGCACTTTGGGCTTCCCTGACGGATTAAAGCACAAGCAGCTCGCCCTTCCCTTTCTTTAGACTTTCTATGAACTGTGTAAATTCACGTGTACAGAATTTCTCCCATTTCTGTTGGAAGAAACCTTACTCCTCCACTTCCATCACGGTTTTTCCTCCATCTTCCATCACACGGCTGCTCTATTACTCCACTGTCTAGATCCTTAACAGTTATGTACTACTTCTTTTCTACTTTCATGTATTTATAAAATAAAGCAATTTGAAGTTTTATATATGCTGCCTGGAGTAGCTGCCAAATCTGGAGGAACAACTATTCATCAGTTTGATGGCTGCTCTCCTACTTACAGAGCACGGGAGCTGTCTCATCTTCCAGCAGGGAGAGCTTCCCTCCCCCCAGGCAGTACTAGGAATGATTTTCATGCCTGTGTTACCCTTACAAAGTTGTTAGTTCTTTTTGAGGAAATCTGAACTTCGAGTAATGCCTTTTGCAGTACACTCCAGTTGCTCCCAGGTGCCCTAATGATCTACACAGCACACGTTACCGTTTTCATGTGTTTTGGCAGCAGCTGAAAGGTATTTTCCACTTTGCATTAAGCAAGGCCCATTCATCTGATCCGTCAAACCGTCAGACATTTTATAAGTCGTTATTTTGGGACCAGTAACGGCCACAGAACAGCGTATACGCCACTCGCCCACCCCCGCAGCTGCGCCTTTCACAGCCGGTGCTGCTTTTCTGGGGGCCCGCCCTGCTTCAGGTCAGCGCAGGCCGGGCTGCTTGTACCGATGGCTTACGTCAGGGAGCCGTGGGGAGCTGGCCGCCAGCGGAGTATTTGTGACACACTACAAGTTTCAAATCCAAGCTCCAGGTGTAAATGCCTTGTAGCCCCTGGAGAAGGGCACAATCCGGAGTCGGACTTTGCAGCCAGGCCTGTTTCTAAGTAAGCCACAGAAACATACACTTCTTGAGGGAGCAGAGATGAGACAAGTTCTTCAAATTACTCCTGGCTGCTTCATAGCACATTGTCACACCTCTCTATTTCCCCTTCCTTCAGCAAAAAATAACAGGAGGTACCTTTCTTAGAAAATAATTGAGAACTACAGCGAAAATTATTATTAAAATTGCTAAGTATTTCAAGTTGGCATATTGATGAATCTTTGCTAAGTTTAGTAACTTCCCATTTTTAATTTCTGTCATTTGTTTACCTATAATAATCTGTTTCTTTTTAAACTTCATATCCCTCCTTCCAAGTCAAGATCAATTTAACTGTCACCTACATACTCATGTCTTGTCTTTATTCTATTTCACATTATGAACTTTAGAGAGAGTAGTTTTGGTTTCCTTCTTTCTGGAGGACAGAGCCTCAACTGCTGTAAACTCGGCAGCTCACAACTGGCTTCAGGGAAGCGATGGCCGTACAGCAACAGTCAAGAGCTGCGCTGCCCTTGTGCTCAGAAAGCACCATATGGACGGGCAGAAACAGGACTTTCAGGAAATAGTACTTTGCTTGTATGTGTACAGGTGGTCATGCTTGGTCTCAGTCTCGTACTATCATTGGAGAGCTTCCCCGAGATGGGCCATTCTCCCTACTGGTGGAAGACGCTCATTGCTCGTACCTTAATTAAAAACTACATTCATTGCCCCTTCCCTCAAAGGTGGCTAGAAGCACCACAGTAGTTTTACAAAATACCCGTCACCAGGCAAAAAGCGTAGAACAGTGGCAAGACAAGGGCAAAGGAGGAGTAATTTCAAGTTTCCCTGCCAGAGCCGCATCAGTTGCCAAAATGAAAGTGTGCTTCTCCATTGACTTTTTTTTTTTTTTTGCTGGTGGATTTTCCCCTCTGTAACTAAGGAGAGAACAGACTTAAAGACAGAAGTCTTCAAATATCTATATAGACATATATATGCACACGCAAATATAAATATACCCATATAGATATTAAAATATCTATATATCTCTACATGTAATGCTTCTATGACATTGAAAGGAAAGTATTATTTCCTTTAATCCACACTAAGCTGTAACGGCACTACAAGAGTTAATTATTCAGAACAGCAGGCTGTAAGAGGAATAATCCTGTAGGAGATGGGGAGTGCGTTATTTCTTTAGTGATCTCTGCTTCCACGGAAACAATTTCTCGGCACAATTCCAAATCTCATAAACCCAGGGCACTAGGTCTATGTAAAACAGCAAGGCATTTCCAATTAAACAACCAGAATGCTTTTATCTAGGCCATTAAATACTTTGTCCGGTATCAAACACAATTACAATATTCACTGGGGCGTTACCAACCAGCTACTTCCCACAGGCCAGCTCTGGGGGGGCCACATGGTCACCCCGCACGCATCCCGACACCCCTCACTGCCCCGGCGGGGTGCGCAGCAGCAGCACAGCACCCTTGCAGGCGCCGGGGTGCAGTGCTCCGCCAGACGCGCCCAACAGCTCCCTGCTGTTCGCTTCCCACCTGCCCCGCCGCTCCCCCTGCGCAACAGGACGGCCTGGCGGCCCGGTACTGCCGGGCAGGCCCCGTGCCCTGCCAGCCACGCGGGGAGCTCATCCAGCTCCTGCGGCTGGCGGGAACCGTGCTGGAACCAACCAGCTTGAATCAGAGGGGGGTAAGGAACATGCTGCTGTGAAAGGCAACCCCATGGTCACCGCGGTAGTTCCCTGGAGCTGCCCGTGAAGACAAGCCCTGACAGCACTGGCTCGGTGATCCTACAGCCAGGATGCTCTCTGTGGAAACTGCGACCTACCCTCCTGGCATCCCTGCCACCAAGTCCCACCAGATAACGTGCCGGAGGAGACCAAAGCAGAGGGTTTCTAGGAGGAAATGAAAGGAACAAACCTATAGCGACGTACACAGCTACTGCCCCGAAAATGTCACCACCAGCCAGAAGTGCCCATGCCCCAGCAATAACCGGTTAGTAACTTTGCTCCTAGTTCAAAGCCCGGTGTTGTACCGGCTGAAACAAAGCTCCCTCTAGTGCTGCTAAACTTGGCAACAACCACCCCGTGACTCGGAGTAAAGAGCGAGCAGATGTGATGATGCTCATGAGACCAGCGGCCGTTACAGACACGGGACACACCTCTCAGGGTACTGCATATACAGTCTTTATTAGCAGACTCGACCACGTCAGGAACACCAAAGCAGCAAGCAAAAGGAAAAAGGTACTTAATAACAATGGCAAGTGTCAACCTTTTTTGTTCAGCTGGTTTGAGGTCTGGTTTTGTTTGTTTCAGGGCTTTGTTTGTTTTCTTCAACTGAATTGTTCTCGGAAAATTACTTATTAAATAAAAAAATAAAAGGGCCTTCCCTTCACCTCCCCTGGACCCCGAGGCACGTATGCCGGTGACGCACTGCTGATACTGGACAGCAAAACTTGACTCAGTCAACACTCACAAAGGATGTCACTTCTGGCAAATACCATGGGGGGTGGGGGGTTTGGGTTTTCCCCTTTGTTTAACTTTTAAACTGTTGGCTCTTCCAGTTTAAACTGTATCATTCTATTTGGTACTCCAACATTTCCCACCTCCTGAGCAACAACTTGGCAAGGCATAACAGCTGGTCTTACATAAAGAAAGGGCAGATTAGTCTGCGAGAGGTACACAAACAAAGCTCGCGTGAAAAGAAAAGCTGGACAGATTCTGCAAGAAAAGTATTTAATGTCTTATATGTATTTGGTAGCAGAACTGGTAATATTAGTAAAATAGCTTTTTATCTCCTTAGAAGCATGCAACTTCCAAACTCATATGGTTAACCACACAGTCAAAATAAATTATGAAAAGCAGGTTAAGTCATTTTCTTACCACGGCTCCTGCCGATAGAATTATTACTTAGCATCACAAATGTGCTACTTCCAACTCACATACAACACCGCGTGACAGTACTGGGTTACGCTGGTACTAGCAGTTGCATTTCCGCTCACACCAGCCTGCTAATGAACTCTAAAATCCGGAGCCTGAGCGTGCACATCAAATGCTCCATAGTGCACCAGGCCTTCTTCTCAAGAGACAAACTGCTTCAAAAGCATGTTTTACTCAAAACTTGCCTTGTGCAACATCCCTGTTAAATCCAATACAACAACTGTCTGTCTTCAGTAATTTTAGTCATTAAAGAGAGAAGCAGCCAGCACAGCTACCACTACCTGAGTAATACCGACCTCCATCCTGAAGTCGCTGGAAACAGACCATATGTGGACAACAAACGTTACCTACCTCATACTTCTGTTACACAAGAGGATCAAAATTATCTTCCTACAAATCAGAACTAATTACAGCTTTTAGTACACACATTTATACTGTGGGTGATTTTTCTAGAGAGTAACCTCCGCAGAACTGCAAAAGAATACCTGACGCTGCAGACCACTCTGAGCTAAGCAGGGAAGGAACGCTGTCTCACCAGGAGCGTAGTTTAAACTAGAAATACAGAAAGCCATGCAGGATTTTTGATTAGCAAGCCCCAAAGATGACACTGTAGAGTATACGCAGACCGAGTCAACATGCCTTCTGTAGATGGATACACCAAGTTTGTACATGATACACAGTAGCGGGATGTGAAGCTGCACCCACCAGCAGATCCGAACACAGAAGAGAGCACAGACCTTCCCCAGTATTTTTAAGCCCGCAGCTCTTTAATCTGCACTGGGAGAACCACTGAGCATCAAGGGCTCACATTTTCCTAAAATTGGGTTCTGCACCATCCACGGAGAAAGAGCCTAACGTTTTATGAGGCGTGACAAACAAAGTCCTGTTAACTTCCTGGGAAGGAGTTCCCTCCTTGGGATGCAGCTCTACAATTTTAAAGCTTTTCAAACTCTTTATACAAATGAAAAGATGAAGTTAAAAATGTAAACATATAAAATCTTAAAATTCCTTTTATGTTACGTAGAACTAGATATACGCACATATAGGTTTTTTTAAAATCTGAACCAAGTCCATTGTCAGCCCCCTCTAGATATAAAGTCAAGGTCTTGCTTGCTTTATCCTTTCAAATATATTTCAGACCTCGCTGAGAAACTCTGCCCAAGATAAATCTGTGTAAATAGTTGTAACTGTGTACAAGTCAGGTTTCCTCATGACTTCAAAAGCAAAATTTAAGCGCATTTTTTCTGTAAAGGTTTAAAGTGATACAGCTCAGGAAACACTGCCAAGCTGCGATCAAGAAACTTCTCGATCAAGATCAATCCTCCTATGACTAATTTATATGAATATATACTTGTACGAAATGCTAACTGAAGAACTGACAAAAAGCAGTGTACTTTTATTGAACTGCACGTTATAGAGAAGACTCAATATAAAAGTTGGTGGGTTTTTTCTTTAAAAAGACAAATACTTTTCTGCTTGTTGCCCTCAGTTTGCCATCAGTCAAGAGCTCTTGTTTCCACAGGAAACAGCGGCAATGAGAAGAGGCCAAACCACAGCGATCTGGCAGGACAACGTAACACCTCCCCACAGAATGGAAGATCAGAAAGATTGCAACCTGCAATAAGACAGGAGTTATCATTTCCACTGGAAACAAGCACAACCACTACTGAGAAGTCAGGAGAACTTGCCAGCTTTTCCTCCCCGATACAGAAGCAAGACAGCAAAGAAGATGCCAAAAAGCTACTTGATCACAGGGATCAAGGGGGGGGGGGGGGATTAAAAAAAAATCAGATGATGTATTAAACAACAACTGAATAAAACTTCAGACCGGATATCAGGAAAGTTTGAAATCAGTGAGCTACAATATTTTCATTTCAGTTTCTCTTTTGTGAATTAATTCAAATTTATAATCTCTAAAGCATTAAGGAAAAAAATCATCCCGAGTTAGATGTGTACCTGTAGACAAAAAACAAGAAAAAATTCCTAAACTGGAAGACTTGAGCGAGGACAAACTCCCCTTGGAAACTAAAGCACAGTATTCTCAACAGGTTGTCCTTCTTCCAAAACAGCAGACTGTTGGTCAATCAATACTGTGGCACTCGTTTTTTTACAAAACATTAGAATTAAGTATTCCTCATGTAGTCAGCCCACACACGTTAGGGGTTTTTCAAAGTATGTTTAAACCGTAACAATAAGATGACACTGGATTCTTTAACAGTTACTACTAAAACAGACAATAATTCTGCAAAAGCTGACATAATGGGGAGGAGAGAAAGAAAATGAAAAAATAAAATCAGAATTCCATAACTGTGTTTTGTTAAAGCCATCAGACTGGCAATTCATTTGAACATGCATCCCCATTTTCTTCGGCATTACTCTTTTGCTCACTCTTGTACGTGGAAAGGAATAAGTTTTCTATCTGAGTCAGGAACTCTTCAGCAATGAAGCAGTTTGTTACCTTGCCCAAAGTCTTCCTCATGCACTCCAAAAGCTAGTCAAAAGAAAGAAGATTCTTTTTTTTAATTGTCAGTTTTCCTGAGTTTATTTTTTTTCCCCTTCTAGCCAGTAAGTTTTCCAAAACTATTCTGATTTATTTATTTAGGATTAACATTACAGAAAGCGTTCAACTGTACAATATATGTTCTAAAAAGGAACAGTCACACAAGAACACATGGGTGATTTAAAACCAATTACACAACAGCTAAATTCAAGAGTATTCTACCAAGTCAATTTTAGATTTAAGTTGTTTGTAAGTAAAGTCATGTTGAGAGGGAAAGAAAAATTAGAAGTGGGTAATTATTGCGTACGTGTTTTCTGTTTATGTCTTTCGCTTTGGGCAGATTTTCTGTCTTGTTTGTGCAATTAATGTTACAGCTGTAGTTATTTAGAACTTGCTAGCAATGACTACGCTGACTGGAAAATTAAAGTTGTCACTTATGCATGAGAAGCACGGCACAGCACTGCCTTCCTGATCGAACAAAGGACTAGGAAGCCCAGATCTGCTCTTGAAATACAGGCAGCTCTCACCACTGAAGGCATACAACACTCAACCATGATTAATTTGCCATCCATTCTCCTCCAAACAGAGGTTAAAACTCAGTATCTGCACTTAACCGCTGCCCCCAACCCTCTCAAACGAGCACTCTGATTTTCACCGTGTGCTTAACTACATAAGCTGCACCACAGAAGTCATTTTTTGTGATTAGTTTACCTCTCCGATTTGTAAAAATGTAACTTCAGGTGACTTCTGCTGATAGAAAGCAAATTTGTATTTGAAAAAAAAAATTAAATTAAAAAAGCTAAAAGTAGAAAACTTACTTTCTGCAAACAAGTCAGGTCAGAATCTCTATGAAAAATTTTATCCATGGGGACGCTGCTGTTGGAAGAAAAACAAATAGTAGTGCTGTCAAAAGCAGCCACACATCTTTACTAAAACATCAATATAAACATGCAAGAATTCTAAACTGGCTATTCTTTATAACAGAAGGAGACATATACCTATGGCAGAATCTGTATTTTTCAATTATCCACCTCGTTTTTTCAAATACTAATTCCCACTGAGGTTCCTCCAGCATCTGCTGTACTTCGAATTTGTAGGGCAGGCCTGTAATCAATTGAACATGGTCATTCAGTGTTGCTGGTACACTCAGCTTTTTTTCTTGTTTAGTTCTAAACGCAACCCCTTCCTTCCCCATCACCATTCATAATTTATTCCTGCCTGCAGAAGGCTGCAGCTCTGTTACTTGCCAGTGAAGTCTGACGCATTTCGGATTCCAAACTTCATTTTGGTGGAGCAGGGAACAAACTTGTTCTCCTCCCTGCCCTCGCCAATTCCTCACGCCATAAGGAAGCCCACAGAAACCAACAATGTAACAGAAAAATGGTGAAATAAATTGAGTTTTTACAACTTAGTCCCATTTTCATACTCTAAGAGCTATGTGGTTAAGTGAATAAAAAAGGTGGGGTTTTTCATGTATGAACTGGCTGATGAAGCGGCTGACTATTGTTCCAGATTTCAGAGGAATTTTTCTCCTAAAGGAAGAAATTCTAGTTTATTGCAGGTGGGGGAAGAGGAATTTTGAAAGTATTCCAAAGGAACACCAGAGTATTACTTGCAGAACACGATTCAGTTACCAAAAATCACGACGAAAGAGAGTGTAAATTTCAGTAAGTCATTAAAAATAAATTAAGAAAAAGCCTTTCCAAGAGCGTAATAATTTAATGAGATGAAACGCATGCTTTCCAACTAGACCTCAGGGTACGCAAAAAGAAAGCAATAAATACAATTTGCTATTTGAACACATCTCAAATGTGAAAAGCATTCAACGCGGAATGCGTTTTTAACTATTTATGGCTCATATGAAATACTCATTCTTATTCATTTGCGGAGTGTATAGTTCTATCCACTGCTGCCACGCTGTAATTTTTCTAAAGAGCCAGAGGAGACACCATTTTGTAACAAGCTGGTTTCAGGAGAGAGACATAAATATGAAGTCCTCTCAGACAATCAAGATGAAGTTTCTACGTAGTTTACCCCCACACCACGAGGGCGGGATGCATGGGGGATGCGGGCGAGATCAGGGGACTGTCAGTACGGCGAACAGGGAGTATTGCACAGATGTGGCCACCACTTCGCTTCCCCTGGGAGGAGGAAGCAAGCCTCCAGGCAGATGGTCTCCCTTGTGTACTTCCACAGGAAAAAACAAGAGGGGGAACTGTTGGCTCACACGGCCTCTGCTATTGCCTTGCCAAGGAAACTGGAAACCTTGGAGTCTGGATGCAAAAATCGTGACAAACAGGTGGAGGGAGGAGGAGAGCGAAGAGGCAGCTACCATAACCATAGACTGTTATCATGGGAATTCTCACATTAGGGAAGGAGATCTGATCACTTGAAACACCATAAATTTTGTGCGATACGTTCTTAACTCTTCAAGAAGGGAAATCACCCCTTTTTCAGGAAACGCCAGTGATATTTTTAATCAAGAATTTGTTTGCTTCAGTTGGGATTCATGCCAGCACACCGTTTCATCTTTCCCATCTTGTGCTTTCCTGGACAGCTGGCAAGTTTGATCCTTTGACCTTCTGACTGCAAAGTTACTCAAATAAGGATTTTTGGCCGCTAGAGCTGCCAATTCTTTGGTATTACACTTCTGTCTCCTTGATCAGAGGATCTGTTCAGAATTCTGTTACACAGCAAAGTCTACGCAATACACGCAGAGCAGGTTTCTCAGCTGTTCATATGGATACTGTGTGTAAACAACCCCAACCCCTGTCCCAAACCTTTAATTTCTTTCACAGATTGTGGGAAATGTTAATACAGAAAAATAATCTTCTATTTATACCTATTTATTCTTGTCATGACAGCACGGACTACTTGCAGGATTACTCTAAGTGAAATTCCTGGTTCTGTACAGCAGAAGTTACCAGCATAAATCTACAAATACCTGTTTCTCAAGTTCAAGAACAGACAAAGTTTCTCCTCTTAGTATCCAAAAGGAAAAGAAAAATGAAGTCAGTGGATAAAATACTGATACTTACGGTAGGAACCATCAGAACTGATCTCGTCACTAATGACTAGACAAGTAATCTGGGAATATGGAAGAGGATTATTTCGGTTGTAAGGACTTATAATCATTCCAATGAACATGGCACCACCCCTGGAGAAATAACTCTAGAAAATACAAAAACACACACAAAAAAAAGACACATACAAGAAATACAACCTTTTTCAGAACAGCATTCTGACATTACAAATGAATTAATGTCAATTTATCAATAAACTGATTTTAAGATGCATTACAGTGAAAATGGTATTTGATCATAAATGCCAGAGAGGCTTTAGGGTGGTTGGTTGGGGTGGGGTTTTTTTTCCTATTTATTTATTTTGAATGTACACACCAACAAGTACCTGGTATTTAGCTTGAGTGTCAATATCTCGTATGGAGGGGTTGGGGTCAAAGGCCGGGTGGGAATGGTACCACCCGATAACACTGTACCCTCTGGCAGCCAGCGTTTCCGAGGCCTGCGTCTGAGATACGGGATCCATCTCGCACTGCAGTCCTGTACTGAGACTATTGCACGGCTCTGCTGCACAAACCTGTTAAAAAGGTCTCCAGATGGATAAATGCAAGAAATCTCCATCAGTTCAATAAAACTTAAAGAATTTTAAGAGTCATATACCAGATCTTCCTCATGACAGAGGACAGGCCATCACTTGAACATAAGCGTAACTCTTAACATTCAAGACTACAACAATTAACTTCAACTTTCATATATTTAAGTTGTTGCCCTTCAGAAGTAATATTTACATCTATTCAAATTATATGTATTATCATAACAGTTTTAGTATTTTAGAGAAAACATAAGAAGACAAACACTTACTTCTACAATTTTATCAGCTTCAGAGTATCTTCCACCTAGCAGCCCTATTACTTCTGCCATAGATACATGAGAGTGCTAAAATGATATTAAACAGTAATTAAAGTCCAAGTGGTATCATTTCTCCTAGTTTCCCTCTGCAGACAACAGAATACATTGGCTTCACTGCAAGGGAGTAACTTCTCAATGACAAACAGAAGGAAAACTTAGGACAGCTAGGGATTCTCAAATACCCAGTGTTTCCACTTAAAGCAAACAGAAAAGATTACGCTTGATTATATACACGTTACACAAATACACTATACACTTCCATACATGCAGCAATGCTAGCTTTAAATACTGAACCCTGTGCAACGCTGAACAACTGCACAAATGTTGGTACAACCTCTTGTTCTTAAGATCAAACAACACCAAAAACAACAACCACCCCCCCACATTGCTCTATAAACACAACATCAATTCCCAGACTAGTAGAAAATTAATGTACAGGATTTCAAAATGGCAGTCTATTGCAGAAAGTAGCTTTAAGCGAATTATATTTCAAGTATGACAGACTGTAGTAGGTAGTAACACTCTTACTAGGTTTTCTAGAGGGTAAATGGTTGTACATTAAGCACAATATAAAAAAACCCCATGCATCTTTAGGGGTTTTTAATCTTTATTTAATACTAGATTCTCGCTTTAGGTCTGAATGCAAAGTACTGCATTTCTCAAATTTCTGGTGCTGCCCATTAAAAAAACAAAACCACAACACAACATATACATCATAGCTTTTTAAAAGACAAAGCTTAATCCTCACCAAATCCATTATTAAAAGTGCTTCGGAAGACACTTTCACTTGAAAAGGTTCCTGAAGTGATAAACACAATAATGAGTATAAGAAAAGTACCGTAAATAATAAAGCATTCTTGATTATTCACTCATGGGTACATACCTGTTTTTCTTCAGTGAACAAACAGCACGGTATCAGCTGAAAGGGATCAAAGGAACTATAAAATGAAAGAAAATTTCTCTAAAGATGTAGGACAATGAGGGAACGTTTCAAGTTTTCCACTGTCTCCTGGGCAGAGGAGGAATAATCTTGGGTTTTTTACTGGATTTTCCCATCCCATACTAGGATGACTTCCACCAAGTACAGAAACTTCACTACCCACACTCATGAATTTCCATATGAAACATTCAAACTGCACGTGTTATTTCAGACCATAACACATATAAATGATCTGCGGCGTTCCAGCCTGACACTATGCAAGACATTTTTTTCACTTCTAGAAGACCTATGTTTAAACATGATGTACATCAAATAATACCTTTTTATTTGTCTCGAACCTTTAGAAGATTTTGCAGGTTTCAGTTTTTCTTCCTCTCTTCTTCTTGCTAATTCTTCGGCCGATAGATGCTAAAAAAAATTTAAAAAATTAACTCTACCTTAATGTCTTAAGTGCTCTTTCAGTAGTGATTGCAAAACCAGCCCAGAATAAATTCTTAACACCAGCATCCTCTCGAGATGCTGTCGATTTGCGTTACAGGACTACCCGAGCCAGTGGGCAATAGCCCTAGCAGAATTGAGCAGTGTGAAAGTAATGACCGTCAGAGATCTAGTCCACAAGACGCCCGCTGAGAGAATTATTACATTCTCCAAGTCAATGAAATTCAGTAAAATCACAGCCTGTACAGCAAATCATGCACAAATGCAAGTGTGATTGGCGAAGGAGAAAATCCACCCTTACAATCCATGCCCAGAATTTCTCATGACCCTTCGTTAGGGGTGTTTTCAAACTAAATTTCCATCCAAATATGTATTTTGCAGAAAGTGTTGGAATTACTAACCACAGTTACTCAAAAACAGGTATGGTGTTATAACATTATGGAATTGTTACAGATACTCATGACTGAAGGTTGCAAATATAAGTGGGTTTCTAGACAGCAAAACCAGGATGTTTCCAGTTCTTCACTTTTTGTATAATTTGAAATTGTAGGAATGAACAAGTGGATATTTTCTTTCCGAGTCTTCTATGAAATATTTAAACTTGCACGATTTTTCCAAGGACTTAATAAACCACAGTATTTCTGGGGATATTGCTATACCCAGAATGTTAAGACTCAATCACGTGCATTATAAACACAAAGAAACCATACAGGACTGAAAAAATAACATTTACATGTCATTCTCCTATCCCCTACTGTTAGCTTTAGTAAGGCAGTTAACTGAAAACAAAGGGTCATGAAATCTCCCACAAGACAAGGCGAAGAGCTTTATGGGCATAGAAGAGTGAAGGGCACTACACGCTCACAACAGGAACACCTTTGCAAACACCAAAGTACATTTGGATTTATCAGCAGCATAAAGATGTAACAGCTGCTACATCATTTTCAAATTATTGCTTCCACAAAGAGAGGTTAAGTACCTATTACACAACTGTTTCCCTTACCTATTTGATGCAACACCACCTGCTAGCAGTTAGTCAGAATTAATTCTTTAAGGAAAGTTTAAAAAACAGAAGGGTTACCTCAAATGTTTGTCCTTCCAAATCCTTTGCATCACACCAGTTTCCCCAAGGGTCTCGCACGCGCCGTCTTCTTGTACGCTGCAGCAAGCAAATCAACGTCAGTCAAGGTTCTTACTCCTGAAAAAACTGCTTCACTTCATCAGCCGTAAGAACATTGTCCAAAAGGCTACTGCCACACGAATGTTACTGACACTATGACATATTTCCAGAAAAGAAAGAACACCCTGGAGTCCTGCAGAATGAAGTAGTTCACCATCTGTCATGAAACACCTCAGTGAAATTTTTGGGTTTTAAGGCTGTAAACCATAACACCTGGTTGATGTTCCATGGATCATCAACATTTCTGACAGCAACAGCACATTATTATCCAGCTCTGATTTATAGCTCAGACAATACAAAAAGCTATAAACCCAGTATGTTTACATCTAGTGTACATTACAGTTCTTTACATTTCAATTTATTTTTTTTAGTGGGATTGATTTAGTTATCCTCTCACCAATCGATTTATATTGCTGTGAAGTACTTTAAAATTGCTACGTTAAATGTGAATATGAAAATTAAACCTGGCAGGCCTTGGTAGTTCATGTGGTTATAAATGCGTTACCATCGTACTTAACTGTGTGCATAAGGCTCTCTGTAAGCCATATCATATACCTACCGTACCTAACAGTTAAAATGGAAGCAAGTTAATTACATACTACCACTGCAATCCAGTAGTTTCTGGCTAATTCAGGCTAACAGATTACAGAGAGGTGGGGAGGAACGGGTGAGGGCTGAGGGAAAAGACTGAAACACAGTCGTAGTGAAGTACCTGAACAGAAACCAAGCGTGTAAGATAGCAGACATTAGGGCAGACACCTCTCAGACAGCAGAACTTTTACTCAGACTGACACTCAAATTACAGGGCATACCAATGAAACTGCAAACTGAATGAGAGGAAGATGTTTCCTGACATGCCCTAGCTTGAAAATGAGAAGACCTCCTTCACACTGAATGCTTTCTGCTGCCCACCGCCCCTTTACCAGAACGTACCATGGATTGCAAGCGCTGAGCAAGCTGGTATGCCTCCACTGTGTCTTTGCCTTCTTTGGATCGTGTTTTATCAGCTGGTTGGGGCCGGTTATAGACAGCCTGTTCTACAAGATACAGAAGAGAGATGCACTGTGCTTCAGTAAAGTATGTAGCCACTTACTACTGGTACAGACCCAAGAATGACATAGGTAAGACGTTAACAACAAATGCCATAAAGAAAAAAGCAACAAAAAGCCCACAGTGAATAGACACCTCTTGGTCACATTACTGACTGATGATATAGCCCTCGCCCACTACCACAGCATTTTTAAGACAGGAAAACCTCCTTCCTTATTGTTATTTTTAGTAACATTTACTTCAGACGAAATGTATCTGCAGGACATTGCTACTCTCCTAGGTGACTGTCATTCAGCTTCAGGCCAAAATCAACCCAGAGACTCTAAAACTACATATAAGTTTTATAATTTACATATAAATATTTTATAACTCTATGTTACAGGTGTACATATATGCTTTTAACATATCACCTAATTTTAATGTTTGAATCTTGTAAAAAAACTAGCCCTGAGGATGAAGACATTGGTTTTTATTTAGGAAGCAGTTATAATTCAGTCGGCAAAAAGAAACAAAACTTGAATTCTGTCATATGTGGAAGGAGGGCAGAATTTCAGATACAGCAAGTATCAGGAAAAAAATCCACCAGACAAAGAAAAGAACAAAACAAAAAAAATGCAGCTGGCGTGTGGTAAACAGGGGGCGGGGGGTGGGGGGAAGAGGAAGCAAAGAGAAAAGGTCTTGTGTAAAACCAAAAATCCATAATCTTGTAAGCAGGTTACAAACTCCTTAAGATTTTCAAAGGTCATGAGAGACAATCTTCTCAGAAAGTCCTTCCTAGTAAGGATTAATGCGTATCCTTCTGTGTCAGCAGTACACCCTAACATTAAGTAGTCCTTCAACATTAGCACCAAAATGGGCTATGGCCATATAGGCTGGAACACAAATATACTAAACACAGTCCAAAGAAAGATTGTCTTCTTCACAACTTAAATGTAACAACAAGTACTATTTAAGACATTAAGAGTACAGAGAATTTAGAAGATTATCCACATGGATACTTGATTCTGATACAGTGCAGTCATCCATGCTTCAATGAAGTGAACTTACGACTTTTCTTTTAAAGACACATCTACTAACCTTAACGTTTAGCCTTCACATGAAAACATTCATTTTAATAAAAAAACCCCTGACAGTCAAACAAGAGATGCGTTCCGAATTGATTCCAATAAAAATATCTTTACCACAGCCAAAGTTAATTGCTCCTATTAATTCCAAGTAGGTGTGGATCCGTCCAATGCAATTAACATCACCGCAGTTCTTCAGGCCTGGACGTACAGAAGTCTTATTCAGGTATTTGGGTTTACATCTCTCCCTAAAATAAAGCATAGCACATTGTCAAATAGTAAAACAAATCATGGAAGGAGGAAGGAATTGTGTGGCTTAAGCTGAGGCTAAGAGGAGCCACTGAAGTGTTTTTTTTCCTTCCACAATGCACACCACTGTGCAGGGCAATCACAGCAAAAAAAGAAACTTCACAAAACGCAATTTATTTTAGGGTTATTCACACACATCCGTAATTATGCAGAGTGAAACTTATGTCCCATGTGTTAAAATAAACTCTTTGACATGACTGGTGCCAGGAAGCAATGAATTACTTGGAAGTTAAACTGATAGAATGTATTCATTAGATTAGTTTAAATAGCTCATATAATCACAGGATTCCTCCATGTAATAAATAAACCTGTTTTCACTCTTTATGCACTTATTACTTGCTTTTAAACTGATACTGAATTGTTTCAGCTCAACACTTCTCTGGTACGGAATTCTAGAGTTTCTCTGCAACTAGAATAAGCTGTCAATACACAAGATAAGTGAACAAGGGCAGAGTTAAACTCAGCAATTCTGCCTACTTAAAAGCAAGCTAACAGACACAAGCATGCAGAACTGAACTGCTAATAGAATAACCTGTGTATTGAACTGGCTCCCACAAATCACTACAGTTCCTTAAACTGATTCTTTGAAGATGGAATATAAAATATTCAAGTGTGCAAGCACTACTCCAAACTGATTCTTAATTTGAAGCATTATTTTGGTCAACATTATTGGCTCTAGCACAGACTATTTCTTCTAGCTGCCCTTCTGTAAAGGCAGTACCTACAATGCTACAGACCTCATTACCGAATTAATTTAATCAGTTATTTTGAGGAACGATTTATTAAAACCATATATGCATTCTTACAAGACGATAAAAATTGTAATAAATTAACATAACTAAAACGGATGCAGCCTGTTCTGGTATAGGACACTACTCATTTTCATAACACTTTAAAGTATTTTTATTTTTTAGCTTCCAGAATGCCAGAAAAAAAACCTGGGAAGACTCAAAAGAAGCATTAATAATCAGAGCTGTTCACTGGCAATCTTTATAATGCCACCATAAAATTAATTTTACTCTTTTCAGAAGCAAGCTGTTAGTACTAAGCAGTGTTTTAACTACAACAAAGCAGGACACAAGTCATCCTCACCACTTACTTCAATAAACGTAATTATTGCATCTTACCATTGATCCAAAATATAATTCCTAATTTTCAAATAACGCTCTGGTGTTTTGGCCTGACGCCCTTCAAAAAATTCAGGAATAGCTTGCTTTTCTTCTTCCAGAATGATGCTTCTGTCAACCTCCACTTCTTGATCAGGTGGCTTAAGCTCCTCTGCTTCTTCTTGATGATCCTCATCCACTTGGCAGGGAGAAGGAAAAAGCAATCCATTATCAGCCAGGTCTCTCTGTTCCTCATTAAGCTCCTGGTCAGTTACCGGTCTAGTACCACGAGATGTTACTAGTCTGCCTTGTTCAGCTTTCTCAATAAAATTATTGTATTGGTGGTAATCTAAACTCACAGATTTATCACCATTCAGGTGCTGAGAACATGTTGCAGCGACACCTGGAAATACTAAGGCATCCACTGTATCTTGCTTGGTATGTTGAGGATCTTCTTTAGGTAAAGAAGCTGCAGAACTGTGTCCCACAGGTGAAAAAGCGTGTTCCACTCCCTTTGTTTCTTCAACTGGACTTTTTGAAATAGATGATTCAGATTTTCCAGTTTCTTGCTGGAAGGTAGGAGAAAGTATTTCATCCATGTCATCAGTTATGTCTACTTCCTCATCATCTGACAACTTCTCAATTTTCACGGCATTCAGATTGGGGTCTGCACGGCCTCTCAAGACCCCAGATGACCATGCTTCTACCCTTATCCCATCTTCAATGGGAAGGCTGCTCCCACGCTGACTTTGCTCTTCTTTTTGAGAGTCACCATTTTTTGCCTTAGGAAAATACAAAGTATTTTTAGGAGGGAAAAACAAAACGATCCCCTCTGACTCCCAAATAATTGGAACTATTTTACTTGAACAGCAGATAATCTGAAGCGTTTCTTCCTCATCTCATCCTTTTGATACATTTTAATCTATCACAATTGACTTCTACACAGCATTATAGGTATACTTCTAGCCCAAGCGTGAATTAGTATGTATTTCTATTCAAATGAAAATAAATCATTAATAATCAAATAAACCTAAACAGTAGTAATTCCTTCTTAAAACTCTCCCTAAGTCTCAAATAAGGCTAAAGCTAAAACTACAACACACAGCTGTATAGTGGAAAACAAGTATTTTCAGACGAACGACCAACAGCATAAGAGACTACAAGTGTATACATTTATTTATTTATACCAACAATAAAAATAATGAAGCCATTCTAGGAATTTGCAATCAATTCTGACTTCATATTTAAGTCTGCAAATAAGCATATTCCACTTCTCTGAATATGGGAATAAATAGAGTACATACTTTTAGCAGCAGTACCTTGAGAAGACAGATTTAAACCAAGCTATGTGTACAACAGCACACTTGCCCAACAGCCCTTTTGCTAATACAGAGATAACGCTGCTTACCTTGTTCTTAAAATACTGCCGAGCATAGCTCTTTACTTGTAGAACAGTACGACTTCCAATCAACTTGGCAATTTTCGTCCACCGGCGGCCAAACTTCACCTAGCACAACAAAGCACATTTAAGTTACCCAAACTGTAACATACCAGACACTGCACTTTATGTGTCAAAAGAGTTTAAACACTCAATTATTCAATTCAAAAAATTCAAAAAAATACATACAAATGTACAAACAGTAACACAAACCCACGGTAAAGAACCTCACTATCCATATTGTACCAAGAAAATTGCATCCAACAGTAGGAATTATAGCTATTCTGCCTGACTAGATGATCATCTTCACCCAGCTGAAGTACATGGTGAATTTTGCTGCCTACTAACCCAAGGAATTCTACTGAAACAAATTTGTGCTTGACAAAGCAAACACTCCGCACTGTACCACCATATACTCTAAAAACCTTACAACAGTAGTTAAAGGACTTAACTTTATTAGCTGATTGGCCTCAAGAACACATTATATTTCCTGTAGTTAACTAAAGCATTATGATTGTAAAATCCATAAAGCTGTGTACTTGAAATAGTTTGTGATCTCAAATTGTAATCAGCCCCACATGAACAAAATCTGGTAAACAAAATCATCTTGGGGGGGGATTCATCAATATAAGTCTGATTTATCATTACAGCCTTTGTAGATGGCAATTATTTTTACACATTAGAAGTATAAAAGCAGAAACAGATAAATAAAACATGCTTATTTATATTAAATATAATTTTATTTAAGATAAACTAATGACTTCTATTCAAAATACTACCTATATAAAGAAACTTACCAGTCCTTGTTCAAACAGTTCTTTCTCTTCAGACGTCCACTTCAACGAGTAGCTAGCTGATTTTGCAGGTGATCGCACCCTTGAAAAACAGGAAGCAGAAGTTAGTGCTTTCTTAAAAACATATATTCTCAAATCCCAGCAACTGAAGGCAACTTCTGGCAGGAAGACTACTCCCCATCTTCGGTAAAACTCAAGGTAAACGTGAATGTGACTGATAAATAAAATATTGAGAATTATGTCAGCATCTCCATCACAAAGGAAGATGGCAAGGCAACACAATATTCACCAGCAACTAATGGTATAGAAATACACAGAAGCAGCAAACAGAAAAGTTCAGGCAAGAAAGCTGACTAGAATTAACAAGGGTTTTTTTCAGAAGGACCACTGTGCTACAAAAACCAAAATAGTTTACTACAAGCCAGTTACTACAGACGGCAATATTTCTTTGCATTGAAAGGTCTCTTAACCAAATTTGCACAGCCAAACAGAAAGGAACTAAGGAACTGTAAGGTTTGGGGTTTTTTTTAAGTAGTATCTGTTAACTTAATAAAAAACAGATGCCACACTTAAAAATGCAACACACTCATTAAAATGTACATACATGACTTTTCCAGTTTTCTTATGTGGGCTGCAAATAAAAAAAAAGTGAAAATAAAAATTAATAATTGTGATGCTGTTGTGTATCTCAGCAAACCACCTTATTCTGGAAGGACTTTTCATTTCTTCTCATCCAACTGATAATTTTTGCCAGAACACAGCTTACCTTTTCATAGATCTTTTCTCCACTTCCTTTTGATTGAGCCATATTTTTTCAGAAAGTGATTTATTAGATAAATAATATCTGAAATAGTTAAGTTTTCAAAACATCAGAGATATTTGTACACATGAAAATTCTAATAATCATATAAATTACACTGGTTCATAATTATTCAGCATGTAGAAGCAAATATGCACTGCTTTCAAAACTGAAATAAACTAGTAGAAGTGTGTGAAATGGTCTAACGCACAAGGAAGTGACATTTGACTTCTGAATCCCCACACTCATTTTACCTGCAGTAAACTGGGTATCCTGTTTCTACAACAGCATTTCTCTTTTTTGTCTTAGAATATAAATAAAGTAATTTTCATTGTGCTGGTACCTTATCTACTTTCAAATTAAGTCTCAATAATTCATTCTATTAGGAAAACTAATTGCTTTATTTTCTTGTTTCTCTATTACTGAATATTATTACACGCAACTTCAAAAAGAGCATGAAAATAAATTAGCCCATGATTTCTATTACTATAACCTACCTAGCAGCTGGCAAGGCCAACTTAAGCCATAGAGGCTACTACTGGTAAGACTAATTAAGCAAACACTGCTTAAAAAAAGAGAAAAATAAAAAGCAGCAGCTCCTCATTCCTGTTTTCATCTTGCACACTGGCAGAAGTATGAATGATGCCAGACAAAAATCAGACAGTAAACCAGCCCAAGTGAAGAACAATTCAGCAAAAAGAACTAGCTATTTTTAGCCAGATCAGCTGTTTGATCAGGTTCACTATGAAGCCACACAAATAGCCGCATCAGCACAACACCAGAGGTGGCACTGAACAAGCAGTGGAAGTGGGGACAAATATTGCTGGTTTTGGTGCCAGCGCCAGCTTAAGTCTACAAGCTTTGGACTGATTTTCTGAAGAATCAGAAGCATCAGAGGAAGCTTCAGGTAGCTAGATGATTAATACAGGGGTCCTCCCTGATTTCTGCAGTCTACCTACAAGATGACAGTGCTTCAGTGATCTTAAGAAAAGGTTCGTCCAGTTCCTTTGGAAACAGGGTGTTTTTTGTTGTTCTACGGAAAAACATACAAGCAAACTGGCAAAAGGATACTCTTCTTCCATCAACATTTTCTCAATGACAGCCCTGTTTTCTTCACTAATGCTGCTATCCAACGTCCATGGCTGCAAACAATGCAAGTACGTTTTAATACTTGAATTCTGTCATGTGTTACTTGAGCATCAAGAATCAATACATAACAGGACTGCTTAAAAACCTGAAAGACCACATACATGGAGAGAAGAGAATGGAGGAAACAGAAGTTCTGATAACCTTGCTAGAAGTACCATTCATTTAGAAAATACTTACGAGACTGTTGTCAGTTCTCCAAGATGAATCAAGATAATGATCCTGCAGCAGGCCTGAAGCTGTGTTTTCATCATCTCTGAAAAAAATTCCAGCATTCAAAACAACGCAAACATATTCAAACAAAATTAACACTGTCAGAGTTAAAAAAAAGATACAGTAGATAACAACAACATTAACAGAAGATGACAGAACTAGGTATTAAAACTAAATTATTATATTGCAGACTTATATAACGTTACCCTCTTATTGTATTCCATTAGATGCAGCATAAATCCCCCCTTCAGTAAATCATCTTTTTTAGTAATCTCAGTAGCAACTCCTCACCTATCTCACTGCGGACTGTACAAGACACCAGTGAAACCCTGAATAGTAAAAATTCTCATCCAGAAAAACTAAAAGCACAAGTGACTATGTAAAAAATACACACATGAAAGAAAACAGAATTTTACGGACAAATAAAGAACTGCATTTTTGAATATTAGAAGTTTTATTGAGTTGTATTATCTCCACGTGACATTTCTGCTTTTTTCCCCCAATAAGGTAAAACCACCCTGTTCTTAAGACAAACCTGTTTTCTTCCCGAGGAAAGCTCATACTTACATGAGGTTTAATAGAATCCTACTGTACAGGGTTGTTAGTGCTCTGAGGGACTTCAGATCATACTTGATCTTTTCTGTAAATAACTACTTATTAGTTTTAGAAATTTGTCACCGATTAAGGTCATTGATCAACTGTCTCCTACTTTAATGCAGCATAAAATCTCCTTAGTAATTCATGTAATTACTCGTTTTCAAAAATCTTTTGCTTCTAGAACATTCAGACTTCTCTAAAGACTCGTTAGCCCTATATCCCTTCCAATGCTAGTAAATTAAACTCAGCTGCTACTCCAAACCGCTTTGCATCAGCAGTTCAAACCCCTCTTTAGAGGTAAGGATAAATCCCCATGTACAGCCAGAAACCAACACAAGTCCTGTTTGTTGTATTTTGGAGCATGTCGAGAGATGGGCCAGATGAGGAGTGCCCTTTGGCCAGCAGTCCACCTCCTGCGGTGGCAGGTGCTGCGCTAGGATAGCGTGCGAGCGGCCACTGCCTCTGGCACAATCCCTCAGCCTCTCCCAGCCTGTGTAATAGCCAGGTTTGGAGTTACAGCTGCTTCACTCACTTCGGCACGTTTACAGACCCCTTACCATGATGTTGTCCAACCAGTTTTCTGAACCTTCCCACGTCCAGCTGTCTGAACCCTCTGTGCCCACAAGTTCACCACCCGTTATGCCACGCAGGTTCTTCCTTCGGGCTGTGTATCCCAAAGGATTCTCCCAGCACTCCCACCGAGCGCCCCCATTTCGCGGGCCGCAGGGCCCACGGCGCCGGCTCTGCACTCACCTCAGCGGCTCCGCAGGCCCCGCGGCCCCCGCTCTGCCCGGTGACGCTCCACACCGCCACCCCCGCGCCCCGGGGCCCCTCAGCGAGACCCCTGGGTCTCTCCCCCGAGGCGGAGGGAAGGCCCGACGGCGGCCGGGACCCCGGGCAGCACCTCAGAAAGTGGCAGCCGCCCCCGCCGCCTCCTCAGGCTAACTGCCGCCGCGCTCGCACAAACCCTGCCCGCCGCGGGAGGAAGGGGCAGCGCTACCGCCGAGGCAGAGCTACCAGCTCACCAAACGGCCCTCACTCACCCGGGCGCCGTCTCTCCAGGCACAGCTGCCGGGTCCCCTTCGATATCCACCTCCAGCTCCTCAGCAGCCGCCGCCATGACACCGGCCCCGACGATCTCGCGAGACGCGGCGGCGGCGGTTGGGCGGGAACGGGGCGCGGCGCGTGCGCGGTAGCCCTTGGTGAAGCCGCGCCCTGAGGAGAAGCCGGGGCGGAGGCGGAGAGATGGCGCAGGGGTAGGCGGGGCGCGCCGAGGGCAGCTGAGGGCGAGCGCGGGGGAGAGGGGTGGGTGTCAGGCAGGCATGGGGGAGCGCGGGGGCCTGCGGGGGGAGGAAGAGCAGGGCTGCGGCAGAGGGAGGTCGGAACCCGCCCAGGCCGCTGTCGCCGGGGGGTCAGTCCCGTGAGGGTGGGCAGCCCTGCCTCAGGGCCGCGGGGCGGCGGGACCCGTCCGGCAGTCGCCTGTCCCGGCTGGCGGCGCTTTAGCCAGCCGCCCGCGGCGAGCCCAGCCCGGCCTGGCTGAAGAGGGACCCTGTGGCGGTGCATCGTGCCGCAGGTGTCGGTGTTTCTGGCCTCTGTGTGCCTCCCAGCGTGCGGTTGTGGCTTTTCGTTCATCTGGAAGGTGACAGCAGCGGGATGTTGTGTGGGTCGGGTTGAAGTGTTGTAAATACAGCTATAAAAATCACAGGTTTACTCTCATACGCTCTTAAGTCTGTCTTTCACCTCACAAGAAGTATTTGGCCCTTCGTGGTAACTGGCCTTCTAATCGTGTACTGAAGGGAGGTGTGAAGAGCCAGGAGGGCTGATTATCGCTGTGTAGAAAATGACCACAGAGAATCTTCCATCGACTCAAGAAAGCTTTTCTGTTTTAAGAGATGACAATACGAGTATTTTGAACCAATAAACTCTGTTGCAACCTTTTTATTCTGAACATCTTTGTGCTGGAATTGATTTGAAGGTGAAATTAATAAACAGCAAATATGATTGTTTTCATTATCTCTACTTCAAAACACAAAATCTAGACATACCATTGCATGAGGAAAATCTAGACATAGCATTGCATGAGGAAAGACAGAAAAATAATTGTTACAATCTCAGGATCTGTCAATGCCATGTCATAGGGTATAATACAGAAATGTCTAAAGAGGGTCCAGTCCAATACTGAACCGTAGAATGGTTTGGGTTAGAAGGGACCTTAAAGATCATCTAGTCCCAACACCCTGCCATGGGCAGGGACGTAATAGTGTTATTAGACATCATGGCATTAGGAGAGTTCTGAGCACGCACTACTCTAGTTGGTTTATACCAAGCCTCTTGGTAGGATTTATTAGCATGGGGAATGAATCTAGTAAAGCTAGAACAGAGCAACCCCACACTTGTAAATTTGCAGGGAGATGTCTTCTGATCTCCAATTAGCTCAGAGAGCAATACTGTAATAAGCATAGGTAGAGGAATGAAGGCAGTGGGTTGATTAACATTGATAATATGCAGCTGTAGCCTTGCTTCGAAGGCAGTGGGTTGGTTGACATGGAAGATGTGCAGCTGTAGCTCATTCCGCTAATAGCCCTGAGGAGTGTGGGAGGGGAGGCTGGATGGAGGAGGAGCCTGGAGCAGGAAGAAGGCAGAGGTAGCAGAGACAAGGAGCTGAGTGATCTGGCCTCAGGACTATAGAGAGGGCATGGACAGTAGAACCTGACTGATGGTAAAGTCTTTTGTCACTCACTGGCTTGTTTGTGCTGCGGCAATTGGTGCCCCATGTGAGGCAAACTGATTTGGACTAAAATTACAACAAGCATAAACCAAGCTAATACTATATTACCTCAGGAGAGCCAGTGCTGTTCAGCTCTTTGCTACCCTGCTTCTCCTTTGGTTCAGTTACAGCTGTGGAATAAGTTGGATCAGCTCAGGCATACAACCCTGGAGCAGGCATGCATGGCTGGACTGAAAGGGAGAGCAAATCAATCTCTTTTTGACAGCACCTT
Source organism: Falco biarmicus (assembly GCF_023638135.1). Lineage (NCBI taxonomy): Eukaryota > Metazoa > Chordata > Aves > Falconiformes > Falconidae > Falco > Falco biarmicus. The sequence continues at coordinate 7,176,722 of NC_079298.1, read as the reverse complement.
TGCAGTTAGGTCTGCACAAGCTAAACAAAACTAGTGTTATCGACTCCAACATCTCTATGCTCTATATCCTTAAGGATGCAGATGTCTCCTTATTCATAATAGATGGCTTTATAAAATTTGATTTTACCAAACAATGCTTAACTAAGCTACCTATACAAGCTAATAGCCGCATATATATAAAAAGTTATTTTGCATCTTTTTTTCTGTAAATCTTTATTTCTACTAGTGGATGTCATACACAATGAGTTTAAGACTGGTGCTTTTTAAATAGGTTCCAAGTATGAGATTCGTGAGAGAAGCAAAAGGCTAATCAATACTTAGAAGTTCAACACTGTCTTTAAGATCCTTTTTTTCCATGGCCTGCTTTGATTGTTAACTCTGACTGCCCTAGCAGAATTCTTAATCATACTGGGCAAAAGTACTATCCAAATTACATTGAGAGAGAATTCTGCATTTAAATTTAGAAGTCTTTTCTTTACATCTTCATTTTGTTATTAACATTTTCTTTTTCAAAAGTGTTACAATTTGAGCCTGATTTTCTGTTTTATTACATTCTGCTACTTGCAATGGGGTCTTTTTGAGACTATTAGCAGCTAGTAAGTTTGCTTTATCTCCTTGTGACCAGTTTATGAGGGAATTTACAGCATTAAAATGACCAGCCTTGCACGCACAATGCAATGGGGTATTCTTGCTGCTGTCTAAGGCATTAATGACCGCCCCGTGGCTCAGCAATAGATTTATCAAGTCGCTGTGTCCATATTCCGCTGCGATATGCAGTGCAGTCTTTCTCCAAATGTTTCTATCATCAATATTTTTATTTTTCCCTGATGTCAGAAGAATTTTTATGATCTCTGTGTTTCCTTTAATGGCTGCATAGTGCATTGGAGTGCATCCATCCATGTCCTTAACTCCACATCTTCCCTGTCTAGCTAACAGAACTTTCACGACACTGAGATGTCCTCTCAGAGCTGCAGCGTGCAGGGGAGTCTTTTTCTCTTTGTCTTGTGTGTTGGGGTCCGCTTTGGCGTTCAGAAGCATCTCTACCATTGTTTTGTCTCCTCTTTCAGCAGCAAAATGTAAAGGGGATTTTGACTGCTTATCCTTAACGTTAACATGGGCTTTGTGGTGCAACAGTTGTTGGGCAACATCAGTGTTACCTCTTCGACTTGCAATATGCAGGGGAGTAACAAACTCATTAGTGACAGCGTCAATTTTGGCCCCAGCATTAACTAAAAGGCCAACTAATGCTCCTTTATTATGAAGTGCAGCAACGTGGAGTGGGGTTTCATTGGCTTGGTTCATAAGGTTAGTTTCCATCCCTTTGTGCAGAAGCAGATTTACGATGGAAGCAGCCCCAGCTTGAACTGCAAGATGCAAAGCTGTGTCTGAAGCAGGAGTCTTTATTCCAAAGTTTGCTCCTTTTTCGATGAGAACTTTTGCTGATTCAAATTTGCCTGTTTCACATGCCAGGAGTAAAGGAGTATACTGCATGTCATTGTAAACGTTTATATCTGTACCTCTGTCAATTACAGCTGCTACGATTCCATGCAGATTTTTCTGTACAGCTCTAAAAAGAGCTGACTCCATTATGTCAGATGACAAATCTTTAGAATATTCTAGTAGTGTTTTGAAGATGGATGGGTGGTTGCTGTTGAAGGCTCTTTCGACCATGTTGGAATCAACACTGGCTCCAGCTGCTAGCAGTACTTTCGCAGTATTTTCAGACCCCTGAGAAACAGCGTAACTGAGAGCAGTCCATCCTTTTTCATCCTTTCCATCAGTGGAGGCACCAGCCTTTAAAAGCATTTTTGCCACACTGCTCTCATCTTTAAGAGCTGCCATGTGCAAAAAGTTGTGCTGGTTCCTATAGCTTCTTGCCTCTTCTTTCAGGAACATCTTCAATATGTGACTGTGGTTATTCTGTGCAGCCAAATGAAGTGGTGTCTTGCCTTCTGCATCCGAACCGTACATAAAAGCGCCATGTCGGAGAAGCACTTTCACTGCATCACCATGGCCTTTCTCAGCAGCCCTGTGCAGTGGTGTTCTGCCTTCCTTGTCCTTCACATCTATCTTTGCACCTTTGCTGATCAAGTACTCCATTATCGTTAGATGTCCATTGGCGGCTGCAACATGCAGAAGTGTTTCTCTTGAAGAGTTTAGTGCATTTATATCATTATCTTTCAATGTTTTCTCTAACTCAGAAAGATAGCCTTTAGCAACTGCATCAAAGACGCCAACATCAGCAGAATTTTTTCTAGGTTTTGCTGCCCTTGAAAGTTGAGTTTCTGCTTTTTCCTTCTTAATAGCCCATTCTTGATTTTTTCTTCTAGGACTGTGGTTTTTTTCCTGGTGCCATTCACTGCTATTTTCAAACCAAAACTTGTCTTTTTCGAGTAAATATCCAATCAGTTGCCTTCTAGCATCTCCAATGCTTTCATTTACTTCACTGACATATTTTCTCATCTTGCTGTAAAGTTTTGGCTCCACTTGCTTTAAACATGGGTAAAAAAAGAGCCTGCAGGCTCGTTCACCTTGAGAAATCAGTATGTCTAAAATTCGTGAGTTCTTTTCTGTTCGTGTCCTGTAGAAATTCATGACCATCTTTTTTTCTGGGCTAAAAATACCATTGTCTATCAGCCAGTTCAGAAGATGGTCTGGGTCGTTTATGCCTTCTGCCAGCTCTTCTTTTTTAGTTCTTAGGACTTCAATTGCATATGGATTTGTAAACAGGTTAGTTGTATGCATGATCATGTTGATAATCAGAACATGAATTGAGCTATTTGGTGTTTGAAGTTATATGTGAAATAGCAAAGCAGGCTCACATCGTTTTACACATTTTTTTTTAGAACTATCAATCAACAACTGTTGCAGTTCAGTGATAAATCTTTAAAGAATGAAAAGGAAATAAAAACTCCCTCACCTTCGGTTTTCTAGTTGTTAGAAGTCCTTTGATCTTCTCTGTTCTTCCTTAGCAACAAGTGAAGTTTAATAACAAAACAAAAATCTGTGATATGTAAAGATATTCCACTTGGAAGACTTCTTCCAGATTTTTTATGCATAATTATGAAAGAAAATAATTTTGTGAATCTGATATTTGCATAGAAGATATTTGTTTATCAAGTTCCTCGGTTCCTCTGGCAAGCTGGTTTTTGTAGGTGCCTAGATGACCAGTCTATTAAACGTGACAAAAGAAAATTCACAGCATAGTTACTGTTGCCATGATTACGTACCTTGTATGATCTTAAATGAAAGAGTACACATTGCCAGCTGTGTAGGTGAAAGCCCTATAATATAATGAAATGAAAACATGAAGACCTAGATAAAAATAAACTGTGTAAGCAGCTAGTTATAAAAAGTGATCCAGCCTTTCTAATATGAGTTACAACTTCAGTCTATGAGGTATATTTAACTTAAAGGCTGTTTAGCTTGTCATTCCTGCTGTAACCTGGAGTCTGTCTGGAACTTCATTCTTTTACGTGAGGTGGATTAAGGTGTGTGATTCAGTATGCAGCATTTTAAGTGTAATTAAATAGAGTTTCTAATCTGTGAGTATGTATAGTTTTCAATATGGGTGTAGGACCTTTGAATCTAGCTGTAATTAATTTAACTTATTGGTGTTAAAATTCCTCCTGGAGAGAAGGAAATAAAATATTAATCATCTACACATTTTGAAACCAATTGAGAGAGAAATTGATATTAGAGTTCTGTAAGAGCTAGAAGTAAAAATGAGCTGAAAAGCTGAAAGCTTGACCTTATTTAAGCAAATGGCACATTTTGCCATCTGTTTCTTAGTTCAGTGCCCTTTCTGTTGGGTCCTGCTGCCTTTGCATGTATTTTCTTTAACAGCATGTACAATGTGACTGATAAGATTTTTAATTTTTTTCTGTTGACTTTAGTTTTATAAGATTGCAAAGCTTACTCTATTAAAAAAAAAAAAGTTTTATTGAAGAAATAGCCAGGAAAGGCAAGACTTTTAATATATATTTTGAAAGCCAGCCAGTTACCAAGTCAGCAAATTTGGCAGCCAATTTAAGAGCCCAGTAATTCCTCTGAAATGCAAAGAAGGGCACTACACCAAGAACAGCAAAACCTTTGTCATTTAGCTAAGGATTGTTAATGCATAACATGGAAAACTATGGTTTATTGTTGGGAGTTAGGAGGTCTGAATTGTGTTCCCAAATCTGCGTGACTGGGCCTGTGATCTGCAAGTTATTTAGTCTTCAGATTTGACTTCAAGTACTGAAAATCTATTCATGGCTTGAGTAAATTAATAGTCCTTACTTAAAGTTTGGTGAAACGGGATCTTTATGTCATCATTATTATTGTTCCCATGCAAAACAGAGATAGCAATACTTGATATCTTCACAAGAAAGTTTTGAGTTCTGGCAATGGAGAATGTTTTGTGAGTGCTGAGCAGTATCGTTAATGCAGACAGGACAAGAATTTTTGGAACTCCTGAAAAATTTAGAAACAGAAATTGTGATATTCTTTACGAGTCTGTTAGTATGACAGTAATGTCCTAGTGTTCTGAATACAGAAATTTTACTAGTAAACAGTACAAATGAAGGGGTGCAGTACTCCTAACTGGCCTTGAGGAGGAACATTTGAACAATATATGCAGGCAGCATCTCTTTCAGAGTCGCTGTGGGACTTTATTTTGGCAAAATAATATGCAGCAAATTACTTGTTACTAGATGCAAATCAGCCTTCAAAATATAATAATCAATTTTTTTAAAAAAAGTTTAATTATGAGTATGTGACTTATTAGGAAATTCTGTCTTAAAACAAGAATCACATTTGACCATAAGATTTTGGAAGCTTGCATGGAGTTATGTTTAGAAACTATGTTTTAAAAGCTTTTATCTTTTAATTAATATTTTAACTAGTTTTAGAATTAAGCTTTTGTTCCAACAATGACTTTAAACAAAAGATTAAAAACCCAAACGGTTGAGAAGAGATTTGGAATTGGCTATTTGAAGCATTCTTTTTGTTTATATTTTTTAAACTTATTAGCTCTATTTATTTGACATGTAAATGTTTTAAAGAAGGGAAATATATTAAAGTTCCACATCTCTTCTCCTTTGATTAAGTGCATGAGACCATAAACATGTGGGATCACCAGGAAGCTCTTCATTAAAAATAACAACGGCAAAATTTAATATTACTGAATATCTAAGAAAAGAAATAAATTGGAGAGAGGAAGAGGCAAATTTTTGGCCTTCTTTGTTGTCTTTTACATTTATTTGTTTTCTGAGAGGCATAATGTGGTTTTTCTTCTTGCTAAGTACTTCACAATCCACTTTTATTTCCGCTGGCTTCTTTAGCTCTGTGTATCCAAGGACTGTTCCTTATTACGTTATTTTGAGAAAAAAGTGGTGGCGGTTGCTTCCATCTTTGTCAGATAGCACTTAAGGATCTTTGTGTTCTGCAGTACGGGTGTATAGCAGATAAGCTTTTATATGCATTGAGGAAATGGTATGTTTTAGGCTAGAAGGATGTAGTAAAGAATTGTGATTGGTACTAGTGCAGGTTCAGCTTCAGCAGTGTCATCCACGAATCTTCACACTCTAGGTGTGCTGATTGTATTTTAAGTCAGTGTGTTGTCAAGAAGCCTGTAGTGAATACATAGTTGTGACAGAGAAATACTGGAAATGTTCACATAGACCACTTAAGCTCTAATATCATTGTTAAATGCAGGAGGAAGACTCTGTGTACAGGTAAGACTACCTTAATTCAGCTAGATCTACATATACTCAGCACCGACTTTGTGGGAGGATATTCAGCTGAAAACAACACGGTAGACTTTAGGGCATGCCTTAAAAAGGGACGGTGATGCTACTGATAGGAAAGAGCGCTCTCTTGGCCTCCACTGAGTAAGTGTCCATGTAGGGAACTGATTTAACCCACCTGTAGCTGGGAGACTCGAGCCAGTTATTTCTGACATGCAATCTCAGTTTTGCTACTAACTTGTGTCCTTGGGCAAATCACTCAATCTCTGTGCTCTGTTTACACAAGCATTTAAAAAGGAAATCTTTTTCTACCTCACAGACATGTCCTAAGTGTTTATTAATGTCGGTGCAGTGCTTTGAAGTTACAGAGTGCTTTGAAGTTTTTGTCCTTTGATGTATTGTTTTCTGACTTCTCAAAGATGAACGTTTATTTCTGAAATTAACACGTGCCTGTGTTTTCTAGTTTATTTTATGTTGCTATGTCATCATCAAATACGCATCTAATTTTCTCTGTTTTAATTTCTGGAAGATGAAAGCAGAACCCAGGCTCCAGCTGGCGCAGTCGGGCAGGAGGCGGCCGGCGCGACCTGCAGAGGTCACCGTTCCTCCACCGGCTCCCGGCCTGCCTCCTGCCCAAGCAGCCTGCAAGGCAACGCAGGGACTGCCAGTCACTCCTCACCTTCTCTGGGGCATCTTCTTGATAACACCGAGGGGAAGCCAAACATTAATAACACGGTTTCACTCACCGTGATATTTTTATGTTTCCCAAATGTGTACTTTAATTTCATTTTAAGACAATCGTTCGCAGTAATGCCAGCTGTTTACTGGCAACGTAGCTCACTGTAGAAATGCTAGTCTGTAAGAGATAATAAAGCCAACATCATTATCTAAACATCATGAAGGATGGAGAAATATATCTGGGTAATCAAGGCATTTTCATTAATAAACATGGCTCACAAAGAAAGCTTTGTTTTGGATAACCAGAAATCTAAGTGTGGCCTAGCTGGCTGAGGTTTAACTATATTTAGGTATAGCTAGATTGAGAAACAGCAGTGCTAGAAGTGTTCATGATGATGATTAGAGCGTAGTTGGCTTACTGTAACACTGGAATAGAAGCTGACTCGTCAGAATGTCTACAAGAGAGACAAAATGTAGTGCTTAGTTTTGCCTAAAGATTAACTGCAATAAATTAGGGAAGTCAAAAGGGGAGCTTTGGCACTGAGGGGTCTTGTTTGCATTAGTCATATTTCTGTAGAGAGTAAGCTTGGGGCCTTCCTGGTGCTGAGAAATCTCTACCCTGGCTGGTATTTAAATGGAGGTGTTCCCTAGAGTAGTGATGTCCTCTGAGTGGTACTGGCAGACACAGAGGGTGTATCAGCAGGAGCCTGAGTGGGGGCCTGCTGGAGCTGGGGGGAAGCTGATCTGCCCAGGCTCATGTTTTGCACCTCGGACATGCGTGCTGGGCTCCCATCTTATCCTCTCTGCAACTTAGGCATCGACATGCCATAACCACCCCTGGAGAGTCCTGTGCTGGGTCCTACACTTGAAAGAGGTACTTTGCAGAAGTCACAGCTTCCCAGCATTGTCCACTCTTCATGGATGCTTTTGAAATACTAAGTACTAATACAACAGCTGATTTAGTAACTCGGGTATTTTACTGTATTTCTAATAAAAGTCACAATGTTACCCCAACATTATAGTACTATTTCCTGAAGTATAAACAAACAAAGATCATGTTAAGCGCTGCACTCATACAATACAAAATGTTCTTTTTTTCCAGAGATTAGTATGTACTTTTATGAAGTTCCTAACCTGGGGTAATTTTAAGTGGGTAATATACATCTGCAAAGTGCCACTGGTGGTTGTAAATGCTGACAGAGCAGGCTGTCTATCTGGATTGAACTGTAGGAATGAGGTTTAACATACATATCTCAGCCAAAGCAAGGATTAAGATTGTTTTTTCCGTTTACCATGCATTTATTTCAGTTTACCATGCAAATATTAGTGAAGAGTGACCAAATTTATTTCAGTTTACCATGCATTTATTTCAGTTTACCATGCAAATATAGTGAAGAATGACCAAGCTAATTAGAAACCATTTTTTTGCCATTCAGGTTTTTGCATACTTAAATCTAAGTATTTTTCCAAAGTTCTTCATGGAATTACTTGCCAGGTAGTTTTATGAGAAGCTACATAGTGGAGGTAGAGGGAAAACAAGCTTTCTAATTTAGCTTCACAGAGCTAAAGAAAAGCAATGTTCTTGTTTCAGAACATAATAAATAAAATAAAAGTTGGTTTGAAACAAACAAAAAATGTTAGTGGTGATATGATGAAACACATACTTAGTTACTGCAATTTTCATAGTGCAAATTAAAACCAAAAGAAATACTGCAATTTTTCTAAGCGATAAGTATTACTAGGTTTTGGTGTCTATACATACTTATTCTGCAGAATTCTTTATTGTCACAAGCTTAATTTACATTTAACAACTATTGCCTGTTGATCTATTGACTAAACCTGGACACTGATACTGATTTTACTATGAGGAGAAAACATTTTCCAATTCATTGGCTTGAAGTGTCATGATTTTTATTTTATACCTTTAGAGGGAGGTTTTAAATGTGTCCTTTCAGACCAATGCTAATAGAAAGCAGTTCAAGTAAAATGCTACCCTTCATCTCATTAGCATAAGATGCAAATGATGTAAAAGTATTAAGCTACTAAATACTTAGGCAGCTTCAAGGATCAGCAAAACTAAATGCAGGGAAGGCCAGGGTTGTTCTCCAAAATTGGCAGGTTTTTTTTTTCCATTTTAAACCAAACAAGCCCTTGTGGTTTTGAGTCAGCAACATACACTTTGTCAGTCAAATCTTACAGAAGAAAATACTTTATAGATCTTTAACTGCTGAAGACCAAGATCCTCCTTAAATGCCCTGTACTTGTCGGGCAAACCTTACTGGTAGCATTACGCCCAGAAGGTGAATACGGTAGTGCCAGTAAATCTCCCACAGAAGCCTTTTGGCAAAACCTGGTTTGTAGATGTAATTTGTGAAAAGCTATTCTGAATTTGCACCAGTGTGCAAGCAGAATTTTATTCTTGCTGATTATAAAATGCTGTAGATATGACTAGAGACAAATGTGACTTTGAAAGGAAATAATGTTTTGCTGTGTCATAAACCAATTTTAATTGCTATTATTTGTTAAGTTGCTACAGTTAATGTCAAGCATCAGACATAATACGGATATTTACCTAAACAGTGTCTTGCTAATGAAGTCTCCACACACACACTTCGAAATATTGCCGTCTCCAAGGAATCCATTTACAGTAAAATGTATATAAATTTTACTTATTACATCAAAAGAATGTTCAAATCCATTTTAGTTCCACAGCTGGCTTTTTTCAGAACTTGAAGAAATATAAAACTTATTTCAATTTGGTGTGAAAACAATATCAATATTTTTTTATTCCAGTAAGAAAAATTACATTAAATTGCTCTGTTAAAAATGCAATATGTCTGCTGAATGAGCAATGGTAAGCTTTGGTTTCTAGTGACACCACCAGCAGCAAAAAGCTACTGTAGTCTTGCAGGTGGGAGAGCAGATTGAATAGGGGCTCAGTTAATTCCCTCTTCAAACCTGTTAGAGGGCAATTGAAACGGTTGGGCCTGGCTGAGTCTAATTGGCCTTTCTGATAGGCTTCTCGTAATACATCAGAGAAGATTCCCTGCATCTGTTGCATTCTCCACAGCTGTCATTTCAGGCCTCCATAAGATTTATTTATTTATTTTCTTAATATTCTAGCTTTGTTTCTTGTTTCTCTGTCCGTTTACTTTGAACACAGTTTCTATATTCCCTGCTGTCTGAGCTTTGGAAGGCTATTACATTGAGTCCTTTAGATTTTTCTTACTGCCATAGTTTTACAGAAGACAGTAATTAGCACCATTTAAAAAAATTCTGTGCAAGATTTTTCATGACCCTTGAGTGACTGTAATTCCTACATTACTTCTTTGCTACTGAGTTTTTCAACAGCATTGTTTACTGCAGTACGGAAAAGAAAGAAAACTCAGGATTGAGAAAGATTCCCTGGCAGCACTGGTTTAGCTTGTCTTCATTAGTTTTTTCTTTGTCTAGAATTCTGTATTTAGAGAAGTAAGTTGATTTTGGTTATTTCACATTAAATGGCTAAAATATAACATTCATTTAAATTCTACTTGTCTTACTATTGAGTTATCACCAGTACATTCTCACTGTTCTATCTAAATATATAGCACCTGTAGTCTTCACACAATCCAAGTTACTCAAGGGGCTTGTTTGTAACCACTTTTTTTGTTTTGATTAGCATTTTTTCCTTCCTTCTTCTAGAAAAAATGTGGACACGTATAATTATTTTTTCCAATTACCTTTATTATCATTCAGTTGTACTCTATCCTGATCAACTAGTTAAGATAACTTTGGATTTTTAGTTGCATTCAGTTTATGTTTGTTGTACATCAGAATGAAGTTTAACTTTCCTGGTAGAGCAACGCTAGAAGACCATCGGCATGTAATTGTTTCTTTCCTATTAGTGTTTTCATCTGTTCACAATTCTGTAACTTGTTGAGTACCTTTTGTTCAGTTTCACAGTATTTCTCATTGCTAGAGGGTTTTCTGAGGCATATAGAGCTGATTCTTTCACATGTTATCTGCTTTTTCCAGTTCTGACAGCTTCCACTGTCTTCTGTTTGAATCCTCTGGCTTTGACTGACGATTTTGGTTCCCCCAGAATGTATGTGTCTTCCTGTATGTCACGATCTGGATTCCTGCACTTCACATTAGTTGCAATTCAGCAAAGTATATAATTATGCATCTAACTATAGAGAGGTGCCTCAGTGGAATGTAAATTTTACTCCCAGAACATTTAGCAGGACATTAGCACCTCCTGTCTTTTTCTGAAATATGAATTATGCTTTAGCATTAAGGAATTGATTAATTGGAACACTGAATCAGGACCTCAGCTATACTCCTCTCTGTTTGACTCCATGAGAAATACCCTTGATTTGGATAGCTCCCTAAATCACAAAGGCCTGACAACTCCTCCAGATTCGTGGTGTTTGCTTTCCTTGGCATATCCCAAAACATCCTTCTCTGTTCAGCTGCACCTGTGATATTCCAGCAGCTCTCTTTGTTCCCAAGCCATTATGTCTTCCTACTCAAATTTCCATTCAAAGAATGATTCATGCAGCAGGGGAAAGGCATGACCTAGCTGCCCCCTCAGTTTCCATTGCTTTGCAAATCATGTGCATTCTCATCTGAAGCTTTCATTTCAGACTTCTCTATTCCTGTTCCTGGAAGTAATTCTTTTATTCCCTACTCCTGTAGTCTGCACTGTGAACAGAGAAATGGTTGCTGCATAAAGAGGCTTTTTCTTATTTTATTTTTTGTTGAACTGGCTTTGGTCACAGCAGCAATGAAAACACACGGGCATGGATTTTCTTTCCTCTAGGAATGCCTTTTCTCACAGCACGTGAATACATATGGTGGTTACCTGTGCCATAGCTACTCTACAAAGTGCAAGCTTGACTCATTTTATCAGCATCCTTTTTTTTTTTTTTTTTTTTTTTTAATAATAGCTTTCGTACTGTGAATGTTTGATGTCAGCTGGAGAGAATTGCACACCTCCACCAACAGTCTTTACAAGACCTTCCTGCTCTTCAGTGATTCTTTCTAATGCTTTTAATGTCTTCCATTATCCCCTGTACTACTTACGTCTTCATCCTTTGAGTATTACTGCCTTATGCCTATTTGAGTCTCCTCTTCCACCATTATTCCTCTATCATCCACACACTAAGTTACAACTCTGTTCTCCTTTGCTATGCAGTAGAAGCATTTGCTATTTAAGAAAGTTTTAAGGTTTTGGGGGTGGTTTGTTTTGTTTTCCCCCTTGCCTAAATAGCATCTCTGGGACACCTGCCAGGTGACGTGGTAGATGCTGAAGAACCATCTAGACCTATTGTAGTCTACCTGTAGATATATTTTCTGCTGTTACGGTTTCCAGTGAAGCAAACTGTTTGGCTCAATGTGTATAGCATCAGTACACAAAATAGCAATGTGCCTGGTAGGGCTTTTAGAAGACACATATTAAGGAAAGAATAGTGGTGTGGGGTTTTTTATTTCATTTGTTTGCACATACTTGTGCCATGAATTAGCTACAGTAAGTAAAGAGATGAGCTAGAGAATCAACCTTCTCTTGTGTCACAAGACATAGGGAAAGCTTAGTTTCAACTGAAAGTTAATATAGCATCATGAAAATGGTATCAACATGACATTAAGAAATAAAAGAAGGGATATTGTAGTGACAGCTCAAGTGCTATTAGTAACTTCATGTTTAATCAAATAAAATACCACTATTTAAAAATTGTCTGAAGCAGTCATAGCTTGCAATATAATTCAGAGCAAACCTCCTAGAGAATATACGTGGCCATGGCATGCTTGCTAGAAATATTGGCAAATTTAGCTTAATTGTAACAGATTACGTCTCAGGTTTGCACTTTCCATACTGTTTTGGTTTGGTACCTGTATTACTTTCTTTTTTAATCTTTTAAATCAAAAACTATAAAACATCTTGTGTGCTCTGTAGGCTTGGTTTTTGTTAGTTTATGTTACAACAGGTTGCATTAATGTTATCTAGGTGTAACTTTCAGTTTTGCATGGACTGGCACCAAAACCACCAGGATAGTATTTTGTTCCCCTTCCCTTCTTTCAGTCAGTAGCATAATTTCCATCCAACAAAGCTTTTCAAAAACAAGGAAGGAAAAGGCCTTCCTGTACAAGCTTCCTGTGAATCCTGTTCAGATATAAAAGACTTGTGTAAAAGCTTGGCAGGCAATCCCAGCATACGCCACTTAGTGACTTCCTTATTTTATACTATCATTCCATGTACAGCAAATGAATCTGAAATTCAGAGTAATTTCCATTCATTTTCGAATAAGAAATTCTAAATGGTAAATTTCCTATCTGTATATAACACCCACACTTTAAATTAAAAATTTTGAATGGTGATAGCATTAGTCATAGGAAATCCTGTATGAACATCCAGCACTTAAGTTGGACCTTCCCCTAGATCACACCATAGAAGGAGTTTACAGGAAAACATTCTGTTACTCTTAAATACTGGACTGATTTTTAACCCTTTACGTCCCATGGCCTCTGGTTTGTCAGTGCTTTTTTTCTACAGCCTGTTTCCCATTTTCTTGTGATTGAAATGGTATTGAAAAGCTATATATTTCAGCGCTAATTTTTTTTGTATTTTTAGCATATCTGTAATATGGTCTATTATAGATACATATATATACATATACACCCTCTCCCATGAACAATAGTCTTCAGTGTACACAATTTGGAAGAAAATCAACTTGAATAAAAAATACTGGTTATAGAGTATTATATTGTGTATAAGGGAACTAAGTGCTTCTAATAGCAGGATGCAGAATGTCTTTATTGTTGCATATATATGGTTAATCCTCATACCAATATATTGCATAAATATATACTATATACACTATAAGTATTTTAAAATATTTGGTGAAAGGATGTTGCTGTTCACAGAAGCACAGTAAGAGCTGTGACACATAGGCTTTCCTGTGTGCGGTTGTGCTGATTAACCCATTACCTTTCCCACCCTTCTGCCTCTGCCTCTCCCAGAGACGGGGCAGTGGGCTGGGACACATGTATCCGGCTCAGCTGATCCACAGCATGGTGTACTGGCACAGGAGGCTGCCATCAGCCTGTGACCTTATGGAGGGGATAGTAGAAACCTCACCTGTCCTCTTCTGCAGCTGTTGTTAGAAAGGTGGCCATCGCTGTCAAGCAACATAATAAGCAATTGGCAAAGGTAAAATTTAAAGTGAGGTATATCAGCTTACATTCATTCTCTGTTCCTGAGATACATACTGTCTTGGATAAAAGTGAGGCAAAATAAGCAGGTTCCCACAAACAGCGATTCACATGCATCCTATGTGCCATGAAAGTAGTCTGTGAACAGCAGTGGAACTACCATTGCGCTCAGAGGAGGATTAACTGGACGTGATCTTCATTGTCAGCAGTATGTTACTACCTTAAAGAACAGGCTCATACCATGATGCTGAGAGGGCAAATATATTAATATTTATGTGTTAATTCTCAGCATCAAACAAAATGTATAGCTCAGTAAAAATGGAAAGCTAAAAAAGCCAACATAACTTTGTAAATGAAACCCTAACATGGTCAAGGCATTGAAGTACCATACGCAGCTGTTCTGCACAGATTCATTTTCACATTACATGGGTGAACCAACTTTGATAGTTTGTCTTTAAAAGGAGCCATCTCACAACGGACATTATATCTCTTTAAAAAAACCCCAAACATAGTTATAATTTTTATTTAGTGGGAGAATCCCACACATGTTGAGTTGTTGTGGAACAGCTGGCTTAAATTAAGGTTTCAGAGTTAAGGAAGGAATCTCAGAGCATAAAGTATCAAATAATACCAAAATTCAAGATTAGGATGAGGCTTGTGATATTAGGCCTGGCAAGTGTATATTAGGCAAATGAACTTAAAGAATCTTAGGGGTTTTGGCTGAGTCATAGTACTCCAGTTTTAGATCAGAGTACACTGATGTTTAAATATAATTTAATATAGTTTAATAAATGAATCGAAATACATTTTAATATATCATTGATCACAGGTGAGAGGCTTTAGATTATGCAAATGCTGATGGATGACAAGAAAAGAAATAGAAAGCCATAAAAAATTGTCAGTATTTGAGAACTGTACTTTTATTCTGACTCTTCTCATGAATTTCAAGAGCCTTTCATGTATTTTTGGAGCTCCATCATTATAAATAATCATTTTTGCTTGTATAAGCAAAGTGATAATTTTTCCTGAATACATGGAGAGTTTCTGTTTGTTTTCAACCTATGCTTATAAAACTTCTCTTTTTTAACTCATAGACTCATGGAGTCATAGAATCATTTAAATCTGAGTGTAGATCTCTGTGACGTCAGTATTATTCTGAAATCCAAACCAGAGGGAGGATTTAGGCCAAGGCATAGTTCTTTGATTTGGGGCTTTTTGGTTTTGTTTTTTAAGCCAAGACCTGGGCTGCCTGGAAAATGGAGAATTAAGGTCAGTACTTCTCTCCTACGCTATAGATCTCCCTTATGTTTCACGCGACCAGCAGTTATGGAAGCTCGTGTGTGGGACTGTGAAGTAGCTCCTTGTGTAAAGCTGTAGGTGGAATTTGAACTCTTAAGTCATTACTTGTTGTGTTATTATCTGATGTGGTATCAGCTGAATCCCAGAAACACTGAGGAATCTGGTTTTATTTTTGTATGTTAATTGCTAGGTCTTGCTAGGCAAGGAGTCTTATTTCTTCTTAATGCCCTTAGATCACTACTGCCACCATAGAAGTTAGACCCTCTCTAAAGAGGCAGGAAAGGGTGAGATTGTTAGTAGCCTGCTTTCACAGATTGATGGGCCTGCACTTCAGTGCTATGATGGGCCGTGTATTCCCAAAGGGAATAATGTTAGCTTTTCCTTCTTAGATTGGTCTGTGGAAGTGTGAAAATGCTTAGACCTGAATTTCAGGAGAAAGTACCATTAGAAAGGCTACAGAAAATAACATGGCACTATTCTTCAGCTGAGCTGCTGGTGTTCCTATTTGCAACACATTTGGGAATGGAGCTGTTTCTAACAGAGAGTAACTTTGTAAGGTCTTTCATTCACTGAGCTCATTACTTTCTTGCTTTTGTCACCATAGTTTGCCATTGTTACCCTCAGAGTTTGATTGGAAATGTAACTGGCTTTGCTAGTAGCAAATAGGTATTACAGATACTAACTGTGAGAGCATTTCGTTAATCAAGATGCCACATTCAACCCATAGACATATAACCATGGAAGCAACAACAATTAACATTAAGTTAAAACCCAAGCCTTCCTCATATTGCCAGTCTGGCATTTCCTGTCCAGTGAAAAACAGAGAAGCAATTTCTGCACATAAGAATGATAACAGTGAACAGAGGGGGGCAAGGAAATAGCATGAAACTAATTTTGGGTGTGGTAGTGTATTTTGTAAGTAAATTCAAAACAGACATGGAAGCTGATATCAGGAACATGTGCAAGAAATTCCATTTATAAGACTTTGAATAATAACCTCACTGCCCTTTTAAAGTGTTTTAAATATATATATGCATAGAGTTAGTCATCTAACAAAAACAGTTCCATAAAGCAGGTACACTAAGGACTCACAGTTCTTGTTCAAGTTAATGGGTGCATGAAAAATGTTCACTGTGAAAGTCAAACCACGTTTTATAGTTTTGTCCATATGGGAAGTTGAGCTTGTTTAACCAAAAGTGTGAATTCAAATTAAGTTGGTAGAACTGGTGCAAAATCTGCCTGGGCATTTTTGTAGCGTAATATAAATTGGGAAGAATGAATTTAAGAGCTATGACTCAATCTGTGGTAATTTGAAGATTGCTGTGAGCATTTCTTTCAGAAGATGCCACATCCCTACTGCTTGTACCTATATTTATATTCCCCTGTTGCCCCCCATCATTTCAGGTGTTTGTAGACCTTCATGGTTAACAGAATAAGGGGAGCAATACAGATTAAAATAAGTATCCTGCAATATTCCAAAAAGCACTACCAGCACAAATAAGGGAGTGGAAAAGAAGAGGCAAAGGAGGAGGGAAAAGCTGGTTGCTCAAGCTGGCACCGGTGTGAAGAAAATGCTTACACACATCAAAGCTGAGCTCCCTAAGGCCAGGAGGCGGATCTGTCAGCGCTCGCCTGGCAGCAGCAGCTCTTGTAGGAGTAGTAGCCAGCTGTTTAGCTACTGCAGCCTACAAACTGGCATATAAACCTAAACTGCTTTATTGGTAGCTTCTTTAAACACCACAGCTAAAGCTACCCAGAGTCGTGCAGCAAGGCCCCAGGTTACATCAGAAAAGTAACATGGTGTATACTTGCGTACCAGTTTGGAACCATCAGTTTTAAAGAGCTAGAGCTATGTAACTTTCTTATGAAAATAAGTGTTTAGTCAGAGGGTAAGCAAATTTGTGATAAGAAAAAAACCTCTCAGGACAAAATGTTTTGCTGTTGCTCATTTTCTTTCTTTCTTTCTGCTCTGGAAATTCTGACATCCCTGTTTCCCAATGTAAGAAGATATATGATTTTTAAACGTGTTTTCTTTCCAATATTTATCAGTTGCCTGTTTTCCAAAGCTGGTATATCCAGCATCTTTAGGACTTGTAACTGTCAATCAACATTTTGAGAAAGAATTGAATTGGTCAACTATATTGTTACTTTCACAAAATTACACAGAAGCAAAAGCTGTCAGTACTTGTGAAGCTTAGTCAGGGGCACTTCCCTAAATATACTAAGCTTAGGTGGTTTTGGGGGTGCAGAAGTGGGAAAAAAAATTCAGAAGTCTCTAACCAAGCTGATGGATTAAAAGCACAAATAAATCTGCATAGAGAAAAGCAGCCTGCCTTTTCACAGGTCACAGCCCTGAAAACTGATGTAGTGGGAAATTAGGGAAAGATGTGCTGGTACCTGCACTGCCCTAGAAAGATACGCGTTAGAAACCTCTGCTTCAAGGAGAGGAAACCTGGGCAAAGACCACTAAATTCTGCTTACATTCCATCATTTAAAGAAGGAAGCTTTGCTGTTAACTTTTGAAGAGTTAGCTTTGGTCAGCAACCTTCCTGTAGACTAACTGTGAACTCTTGTACTGTCAGTCCTGAAGTCAGCTGTACTTGCTGTATAGCTTTACATAGTTTTAATGTAATTTTGCATATAAAAGCACTTTGTTAACTAGTTAGAATATATATATATTTAGAAGTACTTTATCAGGAAGCAGGGAGAACGGACAACCTTTATGATAGCAGAACTAAACAAGAAAACTAGAAATGGATTTTGCTTTGAGAATTTGGGTTCTTTTTCTCCTCTTCAGGTAACTGGGTCAGACACTTGGTGATTATTCAGCATGATAAAGATCACATCTTGATTGTGGCCCTAAGACACCACTAGAGGGTTCATAGTAAGTCTTGTTTTTAATGGCTTCTTGTAAGGAGTTTTGAACAGTTAATGTTTGGGGATACCTTAGTATTCATATAGGGAAAAAAGAGCGTACATTATGTATATGATGTAGTAGAGTAAAACTTTGCATACGGAAATTTGTTCATCACTAACACGTGGTAGATGTTTGCAGAACTTTTCTGTTTAGTAGAAGGAAGTCCCTCCTGACTCTAATCAGATAATCATCAAACCCTATAGGTTTCATCCTATCTGACTAGAGGCTCCTAAATTAAAAAAAGTAGACTGCTGACATACAGGCATTTCCAATTAGCAATTTAGTTTACCCAAATCACTCTCTGAAGAGGCCTGTGCTTTTCTGTTAACCATAAAGAGAACTTGTGGTGCCTCCTAACCTAGATAACTTAGGTGCCAGAAGTTAAACTGAATAAATCCTGAGCTGTATCTTTAAAGTGATATAGCTTCATTTAAAAAGGATCTTCTTGTGTTCCATTTCTCAAGGTGAAAATAAGCAACCAGAACTTGCAAGGTAGGTGCAGCCACTCAAAATTTTTACTACCATTAAAAGTTCTAAAACTACTTTTGGACACAAATGAAAAATGAACTTTTTATAGGTGCCATGGCACTTTGATTTGCAGTCACATAGAGGTCAGCAAATTTGAGAATTGCATCACTTGAAAAAAGTAGGCTCCAATTTTGGTAGTGCTAGGCCATGCTTTTAAACCTACCAGTAATCCATTCAGTGGAGATTCAAAACTTAAGTTATCTCTTTTCAATATGAGTGCTATGTGAATGGCTTTGTGCTTTTGAATAACAGCGTTCACTGGATTATACTTCCGTTGTGTGTGTGTTCACAGCTTGTGTTCTGAGACATAAAAGGCACGATAACAGCAGTCATCTAAAAGTCATGCCCACTAATTCATCATCGTGGGTGAGAATTCAGAAAAACAGCCATGGATGGACGGTTTTGAACCCTTAGAGTCCCCTGAAATAACAGTGGTTATTCTATGATTAAAATGATGCAGGATCTCCCTACTCATTGCAGTGATTAATTTTAACAGCTTCCCTGAATTCTTCAGGTATTTTTTTTTTAGTATGTTGGTGTGATAGCAGGTTTCATCTGAAGACTTTTCTGGTTACTACACTATCTGAGCGAATAGCGAAAAAGGCATTCGTGTAGCTTGTTCCAGGACTGTTTGCTTTTGAGCTCCATCTGCTGGAATTGTCCTGTTTCCCACATCTTTGCTGTTATTATACTACCAGGTTTCACGGGAATTGGTTTTAATTTAGAAGAGAGTAAGGAACAAAGTTCACAGTCCAGGGGAATTTCTAGCAAGTTACTGGTCCTTTTGTTTAAGGAATCAACCTAAAGATTGCTTGGAGAATACAAAACCACAAAATAATTGTGAGACTGAGGAAAACAAGTGTTAGTTCTTCCTCCACTTTTGTTTACAGAGTTAGTTTCTAGGTATTTTATGGAGATTTGGATTAATCAGATCAGTCATAACCTATCGAGTTCTGTATAAGATTTCAAAAATAGGTTACTCACTTTACTCATTTTTCTGAATTAGGCTTTTGTTTTGTTTTCCCCTAGTGTCTGTTGTTACTCCATAACTAATAAAATTAGCAGTGTTTTTAATATTTTAATTAACTTTAAAAAAAGCCTTTCTTCCCCATTGTAACTGTGTTTGTAGTATTTCAGAATATTTAAGGACAGAAGGGACCGTGATGAACATTTAATTTTATTTTTGTAGTTCTGTTGTTCCTTAACAAAAATGTCCTGCAAAGAATAATGTGCAAAATTGGAAAAGAGGGCCCTGCTGTGCAAAACCACTCTAAAACTGTTTAAGTCGTCAGAGGCTTTCACGGTAAATTATATGATGATTCTACAAGTTTTCTTTGTAAGAAGCACCATTCTCTGTTCAGAGGCTGTATTATAATGTTCATGTCAACAATGATGTATATGTGTAGAATTACGATTGCCACCAGTCCTTGGGTGCAGACACTGGTGCTGGCAGTGCATGTAATTCTAAAGAACAAGCGCTTCTCTGGAAGAATTACCTTCTCAAGAAAGCAAACCACCTAAGTTTTGAATTTTCCTTTTCTTTAGTTGTAAAGCTAGTACTACCTTCCTTCCCCTGTCCCTAAGCTAATGCTAGATTTTGCTAAAGTCTATTCTGTTTCATAATGGGTTTGTGTATATGTTACTTTAAAATATTATTTGCTTGCTGTCCATCTGCCTGTTGGCAATATTTTATGTTCACTTATGATGTTTGCAACTTTTTTTTCTACACAGCAAACTTTGCCTGGACTGGTTTGCATTTCTTGATGTGGGTAACTCTATGCTGTTATACCTAAGATTTGGGCGTAGGTGTAGGGAGGAAGAGATGGAGAACAGAGAAGGTGCTAGGCTTGATATTAAAGATAAGTGTTCTTTCTTTTTTTTAAGTTCTGCTTTTGTGCTTCTCATGGACACAGTACACCGCACTCCATGGTGTACTCCACTGATGCCCAAGCTTGTTCCAGCCTGAGCTGGTCCATCTGCCTCCGCACTCTATTCAGTAATGCTGCCTCGTTAATAACTCCAGAGCCTTGGTCAGGGTTATTCACTCAGGCAAAATACCATGCTGATCCAGCTCTGTAACTTCCAATTTTGCCACTGGTTCAGGCTCCACACCCCATCATGCAGTGGCCATACGTGCTGTGTGATACTATGTACAAGATGTAAGCCTCCTGTACAGTAACCTAGGTACCTGTAAGTTAGATTCTTTGCTTCCTGCAGCGTTGTGGGGATAAGATCACTAATGTGTATGCAGTAATGTACTTCATTGGAAGTCCTATTTACTTTTTCAGAAAGTAATTATTGTAGTGGATTTCTCAGGCTTCTGTGTGAGACAAAACTGTTGGTCACTTTTCACATAGGTTTGGAGGGATATTGTCTGTATTTGGTCACATCTTTCTATATAATGGAAGGATAGCTAAGATGTCCCTTGGTCGCTAGACTTCATTGTTAAATGGTTATGTGCTGCCTTAGGCTGGTATTTGAAGCGCTGTGTTTTGAGGTTAGTGTTTTTTGGACCTACAGCCGTGTTTTGAGGTTAGTGTTTTTTGGACCTACAGATATGTAGGCAATTGAAGGATCAGGACTCTAAACTGCTACTGTGTTCTGAGATTGAAACTTGCTGGTATGTAACTCTTCCCCACCATAAAATAAGTTAGATTACTACTGTTATTTCTGTAATGACCAGTACTTTACTCACTGTATAATTTTAAATCCAATCATAGTCAAACTCCCCTTGTAGCTTACTTCTGTTCACGGGGTAAAGTGTGAGGGTTTTGTTGGTTTTAATACAGACCCAAATTGTAATTAATATTTGTGTGGCCCAAACATGTTGTTCTGATTAGAGGCTCTTTGCCTAGGCATTTGTGTAGCCTGCCCTGTTTGAAACCCTGCCTTTTTCTGACTTCACTTCCTGAATCCGTTGACAACACTCACAGCCAAACAAAATACATGTTCACAATGCTGTTATTTGCAAAATATTCCCTTGTGAGTACAGCTGGGGCAACAAAAAGAGAGTTTCTCTGTATCTCGGAGAGAACTGACTATTCCTTATAGAAGTAAGGCACATAGTCCATTAGGCAATTTTAATCTTGGCAGTTAAGTAAGTATTAAAACTTTGCATTTCACCACATACAAATGCACTCACATTTTTCATTACAGTTGCGCGTATTGATCACTGAGTGATCTGGTAACATACTCAGATTGCTGAATTTTCATCTATGCTGAAGTGAACCAGATAGCAACAGGCTCACAGCCCACCACACTGTTTACAAAACAGATGGAGGTAGCAGGAATATAAACTTACTTTGCCCTGTCTTAGGCCTGATCCTCAAACGAGATGTGAGACCAAAGAAAGGGTTCACCTAAATTGCTTCTCCTCTCCTTGTGAAACTTCGTAACTGGCACTAAAACCCACCTTGCTTGACAGTAAATTCTCTGACTGGACACGAGTACCTCCTGAACTAGACCAAGTCAAGTAACTTGTGTCACAGAAACCAACCCACCAGATGATGCCCGCTTAACAAGTAGTGCTATTCCTCAGTGACTTTTTAGCCTGAACTACAGAATGTCGAACTTGAGAGAGAAAACACATAACTGCAATGCTAAATGTCTGTGTGCGTATTAGGATAGGGTGGAGCAGACTGTCATTCAGCTGTATTTAATTAACATAGTATTTTATATAATGTATTTATTTTTTACGTAATTAGGTGATTAAGCAAAATGCTTGCTAGTAACATCTATTCCATAACCCGGCACTGTTGAGAGTTAAACATGCACCTTTGCAGGTAATTAATCTCCTTGCCCTGCTTATTTTGCTAGTTGGCACTTGCTAAATCCCTGTAAAACCACACCCAGCAGTGCTGTGTATTATCCCTCTGCTGTCTATTCCTACATATGGTCAAAATCAACTTACCTTCCGGGTTGCTGACATCAGCAAAATGTACTCTTGGCAAACTACAGTATCCTCCTAGTAACCCTTTGTTTGGTTGGTGTTGTTACAATTGTATTCCTCTGACAGCAGCAAACACCACCTGAACAGTGCCTACCTTGACACTTGGATTATGATGTGGAAGGGATTACCATATTTTAAACGTTAGAACGACCCCTCATGTGATAAAATGTATACAAGGGGAGGGAATTTAGAGGAGAAATACTTCCATGCTTCCTGTAAGGAACTGACCCACATTAGTTGCAAGTTTCAGGATAGGATCTTGGTAACAGTGTATCTATCCAATTATCTAGTCATTTTGTGACTTGACCTTAAACAAGACTGTCACTTCAATTAAAATTATGCTTATTCCTATTTTAAGGAAAAACAGAAATTTTTAAGACTGCCTGCTCTGAAAAGTTAGTATTCACTAATAATTAATTTCTAATGTTTTCTGGTTGTCTTTTATAGTATCTATCTTCTCTTAGCTGTTTGGCTCTAAATGGCAAGCAGGAAAACATCTGGTCTCCCTTCAAATATGTTTATTGAACTAAATTAATTAGGTACAGTATTGAAAATCATGGTAGAATTGTTTCTCCCCCACTGCCCTGAGTTAAGTAGCATGTTTCTAAGGTATGTATTTGTATTGCCTTTGTACTAAAAATCAAGATTATCTTATAAAAAAAAAAAAACATGGGAAGCGCCAGAGAAGTTGCTATTTTCAGCAAGTTGCTGAAACAAGCAACAGGAGCTGCTGTTTTTCAGCAAGTTGCTCTTTTGATTTCCCACTAGGTTCAGTTTTCCCAGCTTTTCTATTGCTAAAAAGTTTAGAACCCACAATAACACCCAAAAGAGAAGTGATTTAAAGGTAGGGAGAGGGTTATAAAATTATTTTACTGTTAACAGCAGCATTGTCATAAGTATTAAAAACAAGGATCACCTCCTTTCTGGGAAGGAACATAGGAATAAAGGTGAATGTTTCTATTTTTGAAGCATACAGCCTATTTTATTGGGGGTGGTGGTGGTGTTTGGGGTTTTTTTGTTTGTTTTTGAAGTACAGCTGCTTGCCTTACCTTCTTGAGGGCTTTAATAAAAAGCACATCAGATCAAGTAGCCAGTTGCTCCAGTTATAGAGCTATTTCATACACTGGTTTTCTACCCCTCCACAACTTGCTTGAAGTTAGCCGATTAAACTGGGCCGCTAGAATATGGCAAGCAAGCTAGTCAGGTTATGACTGGGAACTACAACTTCAGGACAACTCCAAAAATTGTATTAGTTGAGCGATCAGGATCTAGCTTCTCCCTCTCCTCACACATTCCTCAGGACATGCCTATCGTTACAGAGTAAGTTTAACATAATCCCTACTCTTCAGAGTTCACCACAAAGGGCACTAGCAAAAAAAAAAAAGTGTGAGGGGGAAATGCATTTTAATGATTTTATTTTTCTTAAATATAATAGAACCATCTAGAATTTTTCCAGAAACAGAAACATTAAAAAATTATACTTTATTACAAATGGTAAACTCAGAGTGCTAAAAAAAAGCCTCTTATTTACAAACAATACTGGGCAGTGCCCAAATAAACAACATAAAAATAACTTACAAAGTCATGAAGTAGTTTATTGACATTAATCAACTTTCATAAAATAAAATAAAAAAGATATGTACATACACAATTTACTTGAAGGCAGGCAGAATAGTTCTTTTTTGTTTATCAGCCTCCCACAAACCTCCCTCCCACTTTTTTTTTTCTTAAGGAATACTACATAAAGCAATCTACAGTTTCTATTGCAGTTTAACCTTTAATACTGAATGATCATCGAATGTTAGGTCCATGCAGGTCTTGGTCAATGTTAAACGAAGATCTGACATCTGATCTGAGCAGGAACAGCACTTCTCGGAGTGGTGCCGGCCGCTTCACTAACTCAAGCTGAAGGCTTGCCAGTCTTTCCACACATGCGCTTTGCAGAGCACAGGCAGGACTCAGCCTTTCAGCTTTTCCCATTAGCTTTATGCATCTACCACTTTTGGTTTTCTGTTTTAGTTATACCACGATATCACAGTTCTCGTTTAAGACAGTCTCTTCAAAACGTTTGCAACTGTTGTGTTAGCATTAGCTGGCACCCGCTGTTGACATGGTTCATGACCTTCTGCTTAAGCTGTGCAACCTGTTCTCTGAGCATGTTGGCAGTGGATGCCAGCTCTGAGTTCTGGGCTTTCAAAGTTTTCACTTTTTCTTCCAACCTGGCAATCCTTTCCAACTTCCTTTTCCGGCATTTGGATGCTGCGATTCTGTTTCTCATGCGTTTTCTCTCGGCTTTGATTCTCTCCTGCGACTCCATATCAATAGGGGACAGGGGAGGAGTTTCCCCTGGCATTTCAGGTACAGTCTGAGGCTCTTCTTTCAAAGCCTGAAGCCTGGGATGCTGCACCGGCATCTGGGGGTTTATGTGATGCTGAGGTGCGTAGCCCATGTTGTTTGTGTTGTAGTTAGGTGCGGAGTTGAGCGCGTTGGGGTTGAAGTTGCTGAGATTAGCGTACACCGGGGGCTCACTGTGCAAATTTGTATTGAAGCTACTGTTGCCGGCCATGGAGGACACAGGTGCCATGCCGCTGTTCACAGGTTGAGCGGCGGAGGTCACGCTGGGCATGGTGTTCTGGTTGTGCAGTTCCGCCAAGGCTCTCACAAAGCCTTCCGCGAACCCCTCTTGCTCGTCGGTAACGTTTTTGGGGCAGAGGAACTGCGTCGGGGTTGGCGTGGTGGTGATTAACCCGTTGCTGGACTGGATGATGAGCCGCTCCAGTTCAGGCGAGGCCAGTTTCAGGAGCCCCACGTCGGGGGAGGTGAGGATGTCGGCGTTCTTGTTCCTCAGGTGCGGCTTCAGGTTGCTGGATGGGTCGGACAGGTTCAGCGTCATGTTCTGCTTCAGCACTTTGGCGTTATTATATCCATACCCGCCGCTCTCCGGCGGCACGAAGCTGGCGTTCAGAGCATCCTCGTAGAAAGTAGGCTCCATCTTTGCACTCATAGAACAGAGTCCGCGGAGTGGCGCCGGGAGCTGCGGCAGCGCGGAGAAGCTGCCCGGCCGCCGCTTGCGCCCCGCTGCGCTCGGCCGCCTCAAGCCTCCCGGCCGCGCGGGGAGGGGAAGGAGGAGGCAGAGCCTTACTGCGCCGGGGCAAGGAGGGTCCTCCCGGCGCGGGCCGGGCCCGCCGTGCCTGGCGCCGCCGCGCTGAGAGCCCGCCTGGCCTGGCCCGCGGGGCTGCGGTGGGGCGCCTCGCCGCCCTCCTGCTGCTGCTGCCGCCGCCGCGGGGCCGCCGCGCTGCTCCGCCGGCACAAGTTGCCGCGAGTACTTTTTTCCCCGCCTTCCTGCGCGCCCTGCCCGGCTCCGCTGCTGTGCTGGCCGTGCAGTGCCTGCTCCGCTCGCCTCCCCCCGGCGGCCGAAGTCGCGCTGCCGCCTGCCTGCCCGCCCGCCCCGCGCTCTGAGCCCGCTCCCGGCGTGGAGCCCTTCACTTATCAGCGACCGGGAGCCCGCTAAAAATAGCCCATGATGTCACCCCGCGGGCTCCCCATTGGCTGCCGCCGCCTCTCCCGGGGGAGGCGGGCCGCTGGCCCGGCCCGGTGCATATCAGCCGGTCGCCATGGCCACCCCGCCCCTAGAAGCTTCTTAGCGCCGGCGCGGGGCCTTGTGGGATGAGGTAATGCTGGCGGCGGCTCGGGGCATTGTGGGCTGACGTCTTGTTTTTGAATATCTGGTTACCGCGTCCAGAGCGCGAGCGGGGTTGGCCACTGTCGGCGCCTCCTTAACGGCCACGTACCAACCGCCCGCCGGAGGGGCCGCCCGCCGCTCGGCCCCCGCCCGCCGCTGCCGCTCCCTGCCTGTTTTCGCCGCCGTTTGTTTATTTGTTTGTCGGCCGTTCCCTGCGGCGGACTGGAGCCGGCAGGTTTCGGCCTGTTGGTTTGCTTGTGTGTGTTCCCCACCAGCTCCGCCCCCCCCCCTCCCGCCGCCGGTGGTACGGCCCTTCAGGTGGCGCTTCGGGGGAGGCCTCACGTGATTTCCCCTCCTCGCCGCCGTCCCGCCGCCCGTGCGGCTTCCAGGCAGGGCTGGGGGTGGTGCTCTGGCCGCGGCGGGGCCGGGGCGGGCACCAACCGCCGCGGGGCGGCCCCCGCCTACGCGCCCGCGGTGCTCCCCGCTGAGGGGGCCCAGCGCTTCCCCGCCCCGCCGGCCAGGCGTGCCTGGGGCTGGCGGCGGCTGAGGCTTCGCCCTCGCCTGCCTTCTAGACGCGGCCGGCGGCTCTCAGGGGAGCCCCGCCGGCCGGGAAGGGCGGCCCGGGCTCCTAGAGCTCCGCCAACGCCGCTGGCCGGGCGGAGGACGCTGAGCCGCGCTGCTGTGGGGCAGAGGACGGCCCTGTGCCCCTCCCCCCCCTTCCCAACGGGACAGCTGGGGTTGGGTGATAGGTGTCTCGTCCGGTACCGCCCGGCCGCGGTGGGGGTGTCCGCGGGGGCATGGCTGTGCCATTAGCTCGGAGATGGCAATTCTCGGTCTCAAAAACATTCCAGGAGAACAGAGCCGGGGAAATGAACCCTGACAGGAAAAAGTCTGGTTCCAGATGGGCTTCTCTAAACTCGTCCTCCAAGGGGAGGGGACAGCGGCGGCCTAATTTTAGAAAGAGTGCCCTAGTATTACTGTGGAAGTACGGGTTAGTGGGGAGGGAAAATAAAAGCTGGAGTTGAAGGATCCTGTTCGAGGAGAAAAGTCTGTGCTGGCATGTTCACCTCGGAGCAACAGATGGGTGACCTGTGGTTTGCTGTAATGTCGTGCTGAGCGTGGCGTGCATCAGCACGGCACAGCCCTAGTGAAAAGCTGTGCCCTACTGCTGGGGGTCATTATTTTTACCTTCCCCCTCCTCACCGAGCCCGCACAACCCCTTCTCTGGGAGGTGTGCATATTGATGCTGACAGGCAGCTACCTCTAGAATAAAGTGCAGCAGCTATTCAAGGCCAGGCAGTGACAATACGGGGTAGGACAAGGACTGAAGGTGGACTGCTGTATCCCTCTATATGCCTGCAACGCGAAGCTGTTACCTGCTGTTGTAGGATGGTCCAGCTTTTTATGTCAGTGAAGAACTTGGTCTACCTGGTTCAATCACTTTGATATGTGAAGCTGACAAACTTATGTCTAGGTTTCAAAATGCACTTTCAAATTCTGCAGTGCTATTTTTTCCTAGACATAATGACATAATTATCAGTTACAGTATAGGAAGCAACAATGAAGCAAACAGAAATGCAAGCAGCTGTGAAAGAAAAGTGAAGGTCTGGCTCCCCTGTTTGTAGTTGTTGATAATTTTGCTTTTCTTCTCTGTTTTCTGGTGTGCCCACCTGACTTCATTCGACCACATGGTGGGCACTAGTGCTGCTTTGTATGCTAACTGGAATTATGCAAATAATATATACACTTCTTTCTAAGTTTGTGTGAACTCCATGACATGAAATACAAAGTTTTGCCTGGGAAAGTGGGGGCTTGCTGTGTGCTGTTGGCATACACGCAGCCTTGACGTTGGCAGTGCCTGTCTGTGTTGCAGGTAACTCGAACTACTCGGCTGCCACTGTAGCTTCAGCTGCAAATAGTTTAGTCAAACAGCAGTAAGTTATTGCATATGCATAAGAAAATCTTTGAAATTCATTAATGCAGTGAATGCTAGAAGTTGTTTAACTCCTTTTTAATCTTTACATGTAAGATAAATAGAGGCCAGCAACTGACTCTTCTGGCAGAAGAGCCAAGGGGCATCAAATGGAACTGGCAGGTTCAGAGTAAACCAGAGAAATGTCTTCACAGAATTGTAGTTAAGCTGTGGAACTCCTTGGCAAGAGCACTGTGTGGACTGAGGAATTTTAAAGTGATTAGATGAAGGCAGTGCATCTTTGACTCTGGAAATCCCAAAGGTACTAATGGCTTGTGCCTGGGAGAGCATCCCGAGGCAAAATGGCTGTGTGCGTGCCCTGGTTTTGTGTGCCTCTCCAGGTATCCGCTCTTAGCTCCTGTTAGAGATAGGGTATCTAGTCAGACCTGATGTGGTGGTCCTTGCTGCCTTAACAATCCCCAGAGATAGTCCATAAATGATCTGTCTCTGTTGTGTCAGCGTGCAGTTTTGATGTTTGTAAAAGGCTTGTCTATGCAAGGAAGAAATTCTGGAGAAATGTAAGACGTGAATTTTAAGTAGTTTGCTGTGTGGAAGTTTTTATTGTGAAATAAGAATTATTTTTAAGTTAAGCTAAAAAAATGTATGTTTTTTCTTTTCAGATCCTGTTATGTAGGAAACCATGCAAATAATTTGTTTTAGTCAGTTTTCTGTATAGACAAATAATACTAATTAAGTTTGTTCTCATTAATTGCTGACATATTTTATTTGTTAGAGTTTTGTTTCTTTGTTTTATCTTTTTGGGGTTTTTTTTGTGTGTTTCTTTAGTCCTAGAAAGCCAAGTTAAGACTACAAGGAACATAGCCAGTATAGCTTTAACCACTCTATTTAATATGTATTTGTATAACCTGAAAAACTGTGCCTTTATAGTCTGTCCAGTTCAGCCCCACTATATCAATGAAAGTTTTTCATTAGCTTCAGTGAGTGTTTGATCGGGCTGGAGGGATTCATTTAAAGTAATTTAATTTTTTTTATTTATTTTAATCCTCCACTCATTTTAGTTTTCTACTTCCTTCCTCTTACAGATTCAGGACTAGACATTCCAGTTTGCTGGAGACATGTTGCTACTGAGGCCTGTAGCTATGGGGGACACCCACCCGTCAGTCCACTCATTATGGTAATTGCCACTCACTTAGAGGTTATTTGGTCGAGGCTAGCAGTACACAGTCAAGCTGGTCATAAAGGTTGTGCATAGTAGGAGAGCTCTGAAATCAAAGACAAATGCTCTTTGCTGCTCCCAGGGGATTTTCTGCCTAATTCGGGACTGACTGGTGAGCAGGCGCTTGCAGAGGTCTCAGCTTAGATTTCAGCCGAGTGCCCCAAGATCACCACCTGAGACTCACTGAGTGCTGCAGATCAGAAGTGGGGCCCATGAATAGAGAGACGGTGATCCTTCGTGGCCGTTAGCCAAGAAGCTGGGAATTTTGGTGACTATGCCCTGATTTATTAAGCAGCTATTACTTTAGGGCTATTTTTTTTTTTACCCCTTTCCTGACATCCTTAAGTAAATATTCCTTTAGTAGTATGAAAGAACACTTACCAACCCATTTATAAACCATAGCCATTTACATGTCTCAATAAACTGACTTGTGGGTAGGGATTGGAAATGAACTATATATCTCTCTTGCTGTGAGGGGCAGATGTGTTGAGCAGCAGTAATGCAGATTTTGATTTATAAAGTTCTCTAATCAATCAATACAAGACTCACTGAGGCAATCAGATAATCTGAATAATTAAATGGCTTTTCAGGGACAAATTAAAATTTCTGATACATACCACATCCATCTAAATTATATTTGGTGTCCAGGATTAAATGGGTTTGTTATTTTGTTTCACTCCTTTATCACAAATGCTTTTGGCTTATTTTTGGACCATTTGACAAAAAAAAAAAACAAAACCAAAAAAAACCCCCGACAGTTTCTGCTCTTTTATATTGGAAACATTACTTGCAGAAAGAAAATGCTTGTTTCCATGTAGTTTTTATTTTTCTTTAAACTTAGATATATTGCATTATCTTGCTTTTTCCCCTCATCAGAGATGTTACCACAATCTTTTTATTATATAGACAATTATTTTTATTATATAGATTTTTTCTTTCTTTCTTTTTTTTGGTTTTACTTCATGCTTTCAAATGTGATATCCTGCCTCACCTCTGCATAAAAATGACTAAGAGTGGGAATTAGTGGATGTTGTTGTACTGCTTTTCACTTGCTGAAGGAATTAGTACAGAACAGGTTTCCCCAATTGCTTAAGGAATTAGTATAGAGCAGGTTTCCCCAACTGAGGGAGACAAGAGTTTGAAGAGTCAGAAGGAGCAAGTGTTTTTCTTCTATTTACTACATCAGAGCATAGTAA
The DNA here is from genome assembly GCF_023638135.1 of Falco biarmicus. Classification (NCBI taxonomy): domain Eukaryota; kingdom Metazoa; phylum Chordata; class Aves; order Falconiformes; family Falconidae; genus Falco; species Falco biarmicus. The sequence goes on along the minus strand of NC_079298.1, from coordinate 7,146,401 downwards.
AAGAAGCTGGGAGTGAGAGGGCACAAGGAACAGAGTTTCTTTAGGCTAAGTGGAAGTAAAATAATTCACAGGTGCTTCTGCTCACAGTTCTTCCCTGGTTCCTCAAGGTGTGTTTTCATAGCCGGCTCAAGTCCACCTAAGTCTGCAGCGAAGCAGCCAAGGTGTGGTAAAGAGGTGCCACCTCATCCACCCCCAGCTTCCATGGCCTCTCCTTTTGCTCTTTGCTCCCAGTAGAGCTCACGTGGCTAGGTAGAGACACAGGAGCTAAATCTGGCTGAAAGCTGAGCTGAAATTTAAAATAAATAAAAAAAATGAGGATACAAGGGAGGGGGTTGGTAATGCACAGGCTGGGGGAAGAGTGAGACTCACAGCTTGAAGCAAAGGACCCTGGAACCAGATCTGTACAACAAGACCGAAAGCTACTCTTGAGCTAGTCTTCGGTTTGCACATGAAAAATGCTCTTCAGAGCTATAGGCACTTGTAAATGAATATCATGTCCATCTCCTCCACCCTCAATTAGTCATCGCATAACCAAGCTATACGCATTTAGTCCTTTTCATCTTTCTTCTTGTCAAGCCCTTTGGCCTGTCCCCCTCACCTACTCATCCCACCAATCATTTTAATTAATCTCTGAATTTCTTTGAAACTAATAGTTTGTGGAATGAAGGAAAATGAGTAGGTTAGAGAGAGAAGATTGTGAACGATGGAGGTGGGGCAAAGCTGGGAGACTTTGCAAGACCTGTTGGGTTACCTCTGGGGCAGGACAGCCGCACAATAAACACAGTGGAAGACTGCAGAAGTAAGGGAGGAACCACTAAAAATATTTTCTGTTTTCTTAAGAATGCTGCCTGAGCAATTCAAACCCTGGACGTTTATGTACAGCAACACACGAATGAAAGATTTGATATGGTTGTCTTCTAAAGTGGATAGGATGATCTCTTTACCCAATAGTTATACTAGGTTTCTGACTATTATTTGTCCCATTCCCAGCTAGCTTTATAGAGGATCTCAGTGGTCACTGCAAGTGCTCAGAACTGTATTTTCAAATAACTAATGAACTATATCTTTTTTTATTCAAACAGCTGTATGTATATTATAATTTTTGATCAAAAAACTGACCAAATAGAAATTAACTACGTTGTTTAGAGATGAATCTTAAAGGAGCCCTGGGGCCTTGCTCCGCATGGTTTTTAGGATGTTACAGATCTAAATGTCACACCATTAATGTCTCTGTGTTCATTATTTCTATGCCATAGCATAGCCGGTGCTCTGAGAGATAGTGTATTGGGCAAAGTTCCCATCCTGTGGAGCTTACTGTCGGAAAAATCCTCTGTGCACAAAGGAGGCTGGCAGAATAGCAGTTGATCCACAGTGGGAGCCCAAAGAGTGAAGGTAAGCAGTAGAGGAGGCGCTGGAGGATGTGTTGCATATGGGAAGCAGACGGCTGTGCTCAGCATTGCGAACTGGTCGCATGAAAAAATTTACCATACAAATAGAAGCATACTAATGCTGAGTGGTGGGAAGGCAAGTGAACACCTTTGAAAAGATATTTAATGTGTTTGGGGACAAAGATTCCACTGCAAGTGTGCATTTGCTTGTATGTTACTGAGGTGGAGTTTCACTTTGGAGAACTGAAGTTAGTTTTTCTGGCCTTTTATTGTTTCAATAAACACAAAGTAAATAGTGGCAACAAACTGCATTGATACATAGTTGCCAATTGTGACTGAAAGCCTCAGAATAACTGGATTTAACCATTCAGAGCCCTTAGTAAAATGGCTCAGTTTTGATTAGGGTCTCTGAATGAATACAAAATGCTTGGATTTTTGATTAATAAAAAATTTGGCATCCTGTCAAAATTGACACCTCACTCTGTCTTAGCAGCTGTTGGAACAGTAGGCTCCTGGCAACCTGGGATAAAGCGGTGCTTGCAACAGGAGAAGGAAAGGAAGCAGGACTGCGTGAGACCAAAAAAGCCTAGTGTAAAGCACCATAGAGCTGAGGGATTTCCAGTGAGCAGTCAAGCTTTCCTTCTCTGTGCTGTGGGTTCAGGCATGGACATAGTGAATTTCTGTTACTGAATGTCACCAGTGGCTGACAGATGTAAGGACACCTGTCTGAATTCATGTTTCTGACAGTAGCAGCAATAAACAGAGAAAGGATGGAATAGTGAAAGTCTTGCAGTTTGTTCCTTCCCAGGGATTATAGTGGCGGAGCCTGTGGGGAAGTTTACAGAGTGCCTGTTCATGTAATTCAAATGGAAACATTTACTCTGGATGACAGTCATTTGTGTTGGAGTCATGGTGTGGGAGCAGTTAGGGTTGCCAAATAGCCAAGGAAGGCCTTGTAGGGAGGAAAGGGCATGGCCTGGGTAGGATAGTACCTGAAAGCACGAGTTGAAGACTTCAGTTTTCAAGAAGATGCTACTAAACTGCTACTCTTCCTCAGTCTTGTCTGATTAATAATAAACAACCTGATCTCTGATCACAGCTGATGTATCACACAGCGACTGCGTAGCTGCTCCCCACTGGTCTGGGCAGCCCTGTCCCTTCACAGGATGGGAATATCCCAGACTTGTCCACAGCAGCCCCTTAGGACTTCTGTAGGAGAACAACCAGGATACTCAAAACTTTCAAAATTGATGTTCTTTCCTCTCTTCTTTGGTAAAAATTGTATCCAGTTGCCAACACTGCAGTGTCTATATGTTCCCTTGTTTCAGAAGGAAACGGAGATGAAAAATTTAGTCCAGAATCAGTATCGATCCTTACCTGAGATCTTGGGTTTTTTCTTTTTATAATGGGTTCAGGACCACTGTTCACATGTGTGCTGAAAGCAGTACTGCGTGAGCAGCCAGCAGTGCATTTGGCAGGCGCATTGGTCAGCTCACAGGACTGTTTACACAGTCTGTTAAGAACATATGAAACTTATAAAAAGCCATAACATTTGAATATATTAGAAACAAGTTCATGAGATCAAGGAAAATTTTTAGGATAAAAGGACAATAATAAAGCAAAGGCCTAAGGGCTGTGATGGCTGCTAATTGAAATTCAGATTTTTTTTAAATTTTACTTTTTTGTTGTTTGTTTTTTCTAGTAAGCACAACTAGGCAAAAATGGCTGTATGGTATTTAGAGATCTGGGTACCAGCTGCGGTGTGCTCATATCTGCAGAGGCTTCTGTTCAGCTAAGAGCGGGCCATGGATTCAGGTAAGTCATGTGAGAGAGGTTATGCACGTGTGTTGTAAGAGCAACGTAGCCTTATTCTATATAAGCATGTTTTGTGCTGATGTTTTCCAGTTACTGCATTCCTTACAGTCAGTATAGGAGAAGCTGTGTGGCTGGCAAAACTGCAAGCCCAGACAAAGCAGTTCTGGGTGTGGATGCTTACAGCCTATTGCCAGGTGCTTCAAATAGGCATTTATGTCAAAGATCTGAGGTCAATTCAATGATAGCCAATTTCAGCCCTAGATTATTATGTAAATATTAATAAGAACAGTGGTATATTTTACATCTGTTATTGGTCTGCAAAATATTTGCCTAACCCTGTAGCAGTAGTGGTGGGCTTATATATCCCTTCAGGACAACCATGAGAATTTACAAAGTGGAACAAAAATTTGTTCATCTCTTTGACATAACCTTGAGAGTTTAATGAGAAGTAAACTTATTTTCTCTATACTAGCAGAGAAAACCAGGAGAACAGAATAAACTCAAATGGGATAGATCTGTAGTCTTCCCTGGTTTTGCCTCCCTGCTGAATGACCCTTAATCACTTTTTGCATCTCTGTGGCTTGGTTTCCTTGCCTGTAAAATGGGTATAATGAGACTGAAGTTCTAGTGAAGCATGCAGATCTATGGGGACTAAATGCTTTACCAGTGTTATGAACTATTTTTATTTAAAGATGCATTATGAAAAAAAGATACAAAAAAAGAATGGAATTTCATCTGGAAGATCTGGGATTAATTTATTGGTATAAAATATTTGTTACTGGCCTCATCTGCTTTTAGGATATCAATGATTGATGTTTTTATTGGTTAATCAGCTTTGTAATGCATTTTGAGTCTGACTGAGGACTGTGTAGAACATATACAGGCACTTAGATTTATGCCATTTTCACCCTCTGACATTTTGACCAAATAGCTTGCAGTTGCTGTGTGTCTGCTTTTTTAGAGGGGTTTTGTGGTTTGGTTTTTTCTTTACCTTTAGAGTCTCTGCTGTGAGAGGCTCTGACAATGATTTGGAGTTGTTAATGTAAAAAATGCTGTGTAGGAGGAAGTATTACATGTTTAGCTTCCCAGAAGGGGGGAACCTGAGGCACAGTGATCAGCACCTCTCCAGTTTCACACAGGTAGATTTTTTTAAAGAAAAAGCCTTGATACTTAGTCCAAAACTTTGACAAGAAGATGATCATGTGAAACACAGGAACTCTTCTACGTTTTACAGCCCTTGGGGAAGCGGGTGGGTGCAACAGCCACGCCCTCCTCACAGGAGTGGGTATTGTCAGTCCTGGGGAGGTGAAGCTTACAGCCCCCCTTGGACACTTCCACCCAATAAATTTGCACCTAAGCTTTCTTGCCTGTTTTGACTTGTACGTTAAGTTTTAAAATGCTATACATGTAGCAGTCATTTTTAAGGAAAACTAAGGAGCGCTTTGTAGCAGATGTAAATCAGCGCAATTCACAATGTCCTTAGTTCCGCAAGTGCTTTCGGCCGGCACTGCTGACAAAAGAGGCAGTCCTGCCCTCTTCCTGCTCCCACGCTGTCCCCTCCCTTGCGCTGACACAGCCATGAGGTGAAGTGCGTTGGGAAATACATCCCGTTCAAATCTATCCCAGCGAAAAACCTGAATGGCTGGGAAGAGAAGCATTTGCTTCTTTTCAGGGTGTCACCCGTATATCCCAGATTAAAGTCCTTGTGGAACCACCGTGTTAGTGCAATTCACTGGTCTCTGTGAAAGCCAGGAGCTTTGCTCGTTTGTCTCAGCAGCTTCTGGCTAAAAGAGAATTGTGCTGCAGCTGGAAACTCAATCAAGCGAGTTGCAAAACATTTCATTCATACGTGGTCCTCGGTTGATTCTTAATACACCTTTACTATAGTCGGTAGCACTTCATAAGCCTTGTCAACATTGCAGTCGAACAAAGGCTTGTCTCAAGACTTTGTGTTGTGTAAATAAACCTTGTGCCTAGCAGGGTGTCACTGAGTTAATGTAAAGCCTGAAAAGGGGAGGGCGTGGGAGCAGCATGCCAGTCTTAACGTTCTGTTTTCTGCACAGGATTGCAACAGGATTGCAACAGCCCAGCCTATCTGAGCTGCTGCACGTACCGTAAACATGTCTCTGCACTTGAATTTGAGATGGGTGCCGACAGAACAATATACCTTTCTGGGAAATGGTAATGGACAGCAAGATTTTGTTCTAAGGGAATTCTGAATAAACAATAGCAGTTTTCTTCTTAGGATGCTGGTGCTTTCCAGGTGGCCCCCCAGACAACCAAACAAAGGAAATGTATATGGCAGCATTCACTCAAGGGTTAAAGTTTCAGGATAAGGTGGGGGGATGTTGAAAATCCCATGAACGTTAATAGTTATGCTTATATCTTTGTGGTAGCTCTGACTCCTTTTTTTTGTTTCTCACAGATCAGTAATTAGGGGACAAATGACAGGAATAACCCCCTTAGTAAAAGTATACAACCATTTCTGAAACAAACAGCATTTCATATGCAAAGCTGTCTGGTGAAGTTGCATGCTCAGGGTGCTTTTTCAGGCCTCATGGGAAGTTTTACAAAGAGCAAGCTATCTTTTAGCAAGTGCTTTTCTTTAGTTTCAAAATCCTCTGTTGCTTTTTTCTAGAATGATTTTCCTGGAAAAGGTGATACAAGCCATAAGAAAAGTCTGTGTAGGGTTTACTGCTCCCCCTAACCCTCCCCCCACCAACACTGGGAGCTCTCAAAAATATTTTAGTATCCTGGAGATTAAAACCAGTGTATTTAATTTGTATTTGTCTTGTAATAGCTTTGACTTTCGCTGCCTTGTCCTCCCCTTTATTGGGAGTACATGTGTGAGCACTCCCTCTAATGTTGTTTATACACTCCCTGTCAGGTTCAATAAGCAGTTTCTTAGCAGGACACCTTCCCACGTGAAAGAAATGTTTCCAGTTCTTGTCTTAGCTCCTGCTTCCTCCATGTGCAGTGTCTTGACAGAGCATAGCAGAGAACAGAGATGAGTATCAGTGGTATCAGTAAGTCTTAGCTGATAAATAGGAATTAACTCTAGAATCTCATCAATTTACTGGGAGCTTAGATGTAGGACAGCTGTTTACAGGACTTTTTATAGGTGTTCCAGTTATGTGAGTTTTATGTAGAGCCTATTTTAAATTTAGGCATTTTATTAATAGTGGATCTGGAAAATCTTACAACTCTAGTATACCAATGCACCTCTTGGGTAATGCTGAAAATAATGTGGTAATCTGTTGAGGGATTCTTTGTGTAAACAGAGATATTGCTAAAGAAAATCAAGATAAAATGTAAATGTGAATAATTGCCCCTAAGACAACGAAAAATTGGCAAGCAGCCATATAGAAATTAGAAATTTAACTGGTTTTATACCATGGGTACTAAATTATACTGGTGGAGTCTCAAGTGAATGGCAAACCCACAGCTGACACGTAGGACCAAGGATTTCCCCTTCATCAATAGGTATAGTTAAGTAAAATTTCCCTGAGCAGAAAAACATGTTACAGGAGTGGCCAGATTTTCAGCTTTGAAGTAGAAGACATACTTTCATTTTCAGTATCTCCATTAGAGCTTCTTTTTGCAAGACCAGGAGTGTTAGCTCTTGTGCCTGAGCCAAAATTCCAACCTAAGCAGAATGTACTCATCTAAATTTCCCTTTTGGTTTCATTTGGACAAGGTATCCTTTGGTGTAGTGTTGCTGTGTACTGTTACAACAGTTGCTGTGTTGGGAGCTTGGGAAGGCGCCCGCATGGAAGAGGTTACATAAAAACTAGACCATTATAAGCTCAGAGAAACCCCTGAGCGTGATGATTAAAAAGAGAAAACGATTAGGGAAAGCACATCAAAGAGTCTCAGTGAGAGTCCTGAAAGGAAAAATACTGATTATATTTGTTTTGATTTTGTCTTACATGAAGTAAAAGATGTGTGGTGTGTCCTGGGTCGCCACCCTAAGGGGTGTGTACTTAAACACAACAGAATCTGAATCCAAGACTTCAGTGTGGTTTGTTTTGGTTGCAGGGCTGGAAAGATAAGATATAATTGTACCATATGCATAGTGGTGCTATCAATCTGATAGATTACACTTCCCATACACCCTGACCACCTTGCCTACACTCTGCCTGCTAATCTGTTTCTAGCAAGATAACTCCTAGCTTTCTGACCTTTCAAGAAACTTTCAACTACGATTTTTAAAACAGTCACAAAAATGTTTTTCTTTCTCCAAATGTGCATTTATTCTCTCTGATGAAAGCAGTCAGAGGCATGAGATGGGTAACATTGATTACTAAAGCTAGTGTGCAAGTTCACATTCAATAAATTTTGAATCTGAGAGGCTAAAAATTGTTTAGAATTCCATTCTGGGTCTGGGAATACGAGTAGACATTTATTGATAGTACTGTTGTTCACACTCCACCAGGTTATAGTACTGTTATTTTAGAACAATGTTAGATTCATTTTTTAAAGTATGTTAGACTTTTTCTGCCCTGGGAACCATGTTAGAAAAGGTTTGAACTAATAAAATATGCAAAATGTGGTTTTAGGGCTCTCCTTTAATGTGGAAAGGGGAAGAAAGGTTTTAGTCAGTTATAGCAAATCCAGTAAGGGAACTGTTTACTTAACCACTCTCACAGGTTGGTTTTTTTTAGTGTGCCTTTTCAGAACTTTTCAGCTGGGTTTAGTTCATGTGGACTAGCACATTAAATGATGTTTTCTACTGATACGCATTTTTCACTTGTTTCTCTGACTTCAGTAGTTAGTAATTTTCTTTCTGGCACACTGGTATAGTAGATCCCAAAAAGCTAAAGGAAATAATGGGGCTTTGGAAAAGGGGGAGTATAAAATGAAATCCCTGTAGACTTAGAATTTATGTAGGAAGGTTGCATCTGAGTGTATTTTTCAATGAATATATCTAGCATATATAAATTGATGTGATATTAAGAGTATTACAGATTCGTGTTTGGTATGGTTTGTATACATTGTGTTTTTCACTTGAGTGATGCAGGCATCCTAAGGAAACTGAAGGTAACAAAGTGTTTATACTGTCCTACTAAGAATGTGATCTGTCTTCCCAAGTCCATGTAGTACTGGTGTGTAACATAAACCTGCATCTAATAGGTGTGTGTCTGAAATTGACAGAAAAAGTGTCACTTTCCATCTCAGGAGTCCCATTGCTTCCTTGGCTGCCTCATATTGGTGATTGTTTTAGGACTTTTTTTCACATCAGGAAAGACACTGGCAGTAGTGCATATTATATTCCTATATCAACAAAAATAATCATAAAATATGCAAGGTACAGGAGCATACTCCATGCTATCTAGGTAATACATTAACTTTGCTGGTTATGCATATTTGGCTTTGGCCTTTTTAGACTCCTCCTGAGGCTGGGTCCAAGAAGAAATTGTCTTGTACATTATGCTTTTGCATATAAACAACAGGTTGCTTGGAACAAAACATTCTAGGTGAAAGACTTTTGCATTTTCCTTGTATCCTTCTGCCATCTTGATTTGGTGACACGTGGTAAAATCCACCTGTTCTCCTGGCTCATTTCGTACTCTGGAGAGCTGTAGATGAATGAGCCAAGCATGAGAAACAGAATGGAGAACAGACATAGACAGCACCACTCTTTTAGCCTTTAAGGTCTGAAGGAAAAAAAATTTCTATGTCTGGGATGTCCTGCTTTTGTGCATTAGATGGATTGACTTTTTGTTCAGGTCAGGAGTCTTAATCTTTTTTTTCCTCCTTAAAAGAAATATAAAGAAAATATTACATCAACAGCACACGTGGAATAATTTAGTTTTGATCTGATCCTCACAAGGCATCAGGTCTGTTTGCAAAGCTAATAGAAGTGTAATGACAAGAGCAGCAGTGGCAAGTACCTTTTTTTCCCTTTTTTTTTTTTTCCTTAATATCAAAGCTAAAAATGTGGTTTTGATTTATATGCAGGAGTACTGATTTGTATACTGTTAAAGCTATATAATAATAAATCTAAAGCCTAGCACAGTTTATAAATACACAAAAAGCATATGCAACTTAATAGTTATTTGTGCTGTTTTGTTGGGTTTTTTTCCTTGTGTACTCTGTCCTACCTTTGTTACTCAGGGCACTAGTGCTGCATTAATGTAAGCAGCAAACAGCTGCATTTATCTTCATTTTATTCTTCCAAGTCACAGCAATGTGCTGGAATGAAAGCCATTGTCTATAGCAAACCTTCTTAAGTCTTTTAAGGACATCCATCTGGATAGATTTTGTGGTTATAGAAGGGCTGATGCTGTAAGTACTCATTCCACTAATGGTTTCATTGATTTTTATTTACACCCTTTGCAGGTTGCAGAGTCTCAGTTTGAGTAAGAATTGCAGACTATCTGCTGAATTCAAGAATTGCAGGCATATGTTAAACTAAAACAAGACTTCTATATCTGTCCTTAGGATCCTTAATCGAAGTGGGGGCTCTGAAGTAGACTATTCAGTCTCCAGCAAAGCAGATGAGAAGCGCGACTGGTAAGCACTGTTAAAAACCAAGTGCGTAAGTTTGAAAATGTTCATCCAAGTCACATTAATATAAGTAGTAGGGAAATGTCATGACTTACTGAGATTAAACAAAGACCTGCTTAGAATCTTGTGACTTCAGCTCATAAATGGATTTCATCACTCATTACAGCTGCATAAACAAATGCATGTGGTATATATGCATGTTTTGTTTTTGGAAGTTGTTGTTTTTAAAATCCCCTCAGAGTTTTTTTAATTGCTTCTAATGAGCCAACATTCCCTGGTTCTGGAGCGATGCCTTGTGTACCTGAGCAGCATAGCACAGTCATTGCTTTTAAGGGAATAGTTTGCCTGCTTTTCTCCCTTTCTGGCAGCTGAACTACTTTGGCAAGCAAGTTATTTTAAAGGATGAATTTACATTATGAAACCTGGTGTCAAAACTTTTATTCCTTTTATGAAAATCACCCTTCCCTAGCACTCCTTTGGAGCTATAGAAATGTAATCCCAGCCCAATCAACAACTGGAGAAAGTCCTACACAATATCTGAGCTCATGCTGAATAAGTTTGTCCCGTATCTAGATACTTTTCAATTGCTTAATGTAATTTTTTTATGCTGTCTCCTGCCTCGTTTCTTCCTGAGTCTCATAAGGAATCCTAGAAACGGATGCCCTGTCATTATCCATGGGTAATTAGTACTTCCTCCATGTTTTCTTGCCAATATGTTGCAAGTGGGATGTGGCAAGATTAATCAAAGTTTTTTTTCTTCCTGCTGCGATTATTACTTGAAGGCATTAATGATGGCAGTAGTTCATGATGTAGAGCAGATATTTGTCTGTGGATTCAAAAAGTAGTACAGATCAAAACTACCAAGCCGTTCTCATATCTCTAGGGTAACAGTTGCTGCTTTCAGTTAAACCTATGCTATTCAGCATCTCAAGACAGGCAGTTATCAAAGTTTAACCTCAAGGAACTGTGATGGCAAAAGGTGTGGGTAATTCTTTGAATTTCAGTTAACCATTTTATATTCAGAAGTGGCATGTTGTATTGTTCCTGGATGGGTAGTGTCTTATTTTAATGTTATACTGTAATTTATGTTTCTTTAACCACATCTATAGGAAAATTATTTTTTTTTCCCCCGCAAACAAAATATTCAAGAACACTCCATTTTTGTTGCCATTTTCTGAGAAAGTTTTAAAAATCAAATTTAAAAATGGATATTGTTGGGGGGAAATTGTACTTTTTTCCTATGTTGCTCACAGCCTTCTCTTTTTACTTCATAAAACTAGAGTCAGGAAAGTAAAAAGAGCAATATGGGACAGTTCATGGGCAGGGATTCTTACACACGTACCCTATATAGATGGATTTGGCCTGAAGTGGTTTTATTTGTTTTGGTCCCTAGAATAATAAACAGGTAATAAAACAAAATGTAACTTAAACTGAATTAATGTAAAATCTTTTTGCTTTTCTGTCAAGCAGCCTTAATTTTTAGGCAACTGAGGAGGAGTCTTAATCGTGTGTGTTCCTAAAGCTTGCTTAAAAAAAATTGCTGAGTGTCTGAGGCTTTGAGTGTTCTGCCCCTTCTGTTAAAGTATTCTGAAAATCCAGTTGCTCATCACCTCCGAAAACCTGCCCTCTCATGCAGGTAGCTAAAAAGATGCCTGACAGTAGAGACTCGCGCTCCAAGATGTTGCCTTGAATGCCTTGAAATGTCACATTAAAATCAAGTACGGTTCACCCACAAACCATCTGGATTCACAGATCTGAAAACGATCTTTCAATTAATTAAGCTTCTCCGCTTCCTAATAAGGCCTATTTGAAATGCTGGGAGGCCAGAGACAGCAGGGGTGTAGAGCAGGAGTGTGGCTGTGGCCAAGGGTCCCCCGGCAGGTGGTGGGCCAAGCCCTGCTGGGGGGCCCTGCCTCGCCTTACCTTGCTGCTGGCTGTGTGGGTGCTGGTCAGGCCTGGGGAAATACCTGGCTTTCTCCTTATTAGGCCAGCGAGCTGCTGCGGGAGCCCCGTTCCTGCCTCCCCGCTTCCCGGCTCTGCTCAGCCACAGTCCTAAAAAGGCAGTTCCTTGCTCCTGCTTCCCACAGCTGAGCTCCCCCGGGAGGACAGCCCTCCCAAGTCAGGCATTTTACTTACAAGGACAGCTGTACTTATGGATTTTGCTTTTGTTTCTCGAGGAAGCTGTTGTGTTTACAAGCACTGCTGGGGTTATCCTCTCGTTCAGTGAATGATGAAAAGTATAATAGAGTGCAGTGTCAGAGCCTGCAAACTTCTCCACGCAGGCACGTTTCTGCAATGGTATAGATCCCTGTAGGGTCTTGCGTAGGGAAGGAGGTGCGCAATGTGAAGCTGTTCAGAGCCATAGTCTTGAAAGCATATTAGGTTATGGTTTTATAATAGAAAGTACTCAGCAGCAATATGAGCTCAAAGCAATTCATGTCCTTTTTCCTCCCTCCGCTGGCTGCCATTCCTGCGCTGCCTCTTCCCTTGTGCTTGCTCAGTTCTGTGTGGGGGCCATGCTGTGCGCTTGGTTTGATTTATTCTGAAAGCCAGGAGAGTGTTTGCTGTTCAGATTTATAGTGTGGCTTCATAAAAAGTTGTGCTGGTGTAACTGAGTGAGTGGTGGATAGGAAAGAGGGGGGAAAAAAACTTGGTTGTTAATGCCCCGTGCTCTTCCTGACATGAAACCAAAGCTGCTGTACTCTCCTCCTGAATAAAACCTTTTCAAATGCTGATTATTTTATTAGATATTTTTACAGGTTTAAGTGAAATTTTCTGAAGGATCTGATTATTGGCTTATTTATTTCACATGCCAAGTTACAAGCTTAGTTACAGTCTGATAGATTTTTAAGGACAAGCTCTTTCCTGGAGCCAGATTTCAGAAAGGCTTGAATATGCTAATTCAGAAGGGGTTTTACATGGGGTTTTTTTCTTTTTATTAAATCAACAAATCATCCTAGCTTAATTTGAAAGAATAGGAGTGTTTTTCAAATTTAAGATCTGTGAAATTCTGGCATGTGCAGTGCACCGTGTGGTCACATACTTATTTCAAAAAGGGGCTTAGAATAATTCTTTTTCAAGGGGGCTTCTTGGGAAAAGTCCCTGGGTAATGTGCTCTTTCAAGTGTGCGAGACATTGGGGTGCAGCTCGTGGCATTTGCACATATTGTACTCGGGCACAGCAGTTTGTCTCTTCAGAGCCACATACTTCCTTAGTTTATCAGACTGCTCCTGGCAATTCTGTTCAACCTTTGGACTTTATGGCCTCTCTCAGGATGTAGCGTTTGTTCCCTAATATCTCTTCTCTTGCCTTCTGCCAAGTTTCCAGCAGGCAATGAGGCCATGACAAGCAGGGTCACAGGTGTTGAAGGAAGTCAGCAGCACAAACAATTATTATTACAAAACTGGATTCCACGGTTACAAGGATGAAATACTGCTCCTCTTTATGAATCTGTCATACCATCCTCATCTTCTCTTTTTCTGAGATTATAAGGTGTTTTCTAGCTCATTTTCCTTTTGTACCAGTGCTAGGTGTGTGCCTGTGGATTTAGTAGGTGGGGTTAACAGTTCTGATGGTATAGATTAGAAAAGAAAAGAGGGAAAATGCCATGTACTCCTTTAATGCACATTGTTGGCTGAGATCTGTTGTGAATTTTCTAACGTTGTTTTTATACTGCTTGTTCTTTCAATACATCTGTCATGTAAAGCATGTTAAAACAAGTTATTCACATGTTTGAATGGTAGTAAAGGAGTTATTTAGGAAGAAACAGAGATCAAACAATAAGGAAGAGGGCAATTAGAAACATTGATTGGGCAATAAGGAAGCGGGTGATAGCAACTCTGGTACAATGAGACAGGAGATGGCATGTCTGACCAACGACTATGGAATTTGATAATTTAGGAGGAAAAACGATTTACAGCTATAGGTTTTGGACACTAAATGTAGCACAGGATTGTTTAATAAATCCTGGTTGGAAAAGGGATGCTCCTGCCTCTGCCAGACAAGGTAGAGGAGTAGTCGGGAAAGGTTGTGCTGGAATATGGGAAATACCACTCAATAAAGAAATTTTTCCCCTTAGGATTTTTGGCCAGCTGTTGGTAGTGGTCCCAGCATACACAGTGTGTCATGTTTTGTGACCCAGAGCTTTGAAGGATGTCTGTTGTTGGGAAGACACACACATGAAATGATAGTGGGAGCACTGCTAGAAGTACACTAGTTATTCTGAATTCAGAAAGTGCCCACATGTAGTTTTTAAAGTGAAGAACATCTTTGCTGCAAAGTGTCCTGTCTTCCATACTGTGTCATTAAAGCAGACTAAACTGTCAAGGTCTTTTAGAAATTTTAGAGAAATTTAGGAATTTTTTGACTGTTAGAACTGAACTGAAATTCAAGGCCAAGTGCAAGGTCCTAGGCACAAATGCAGGCTGGGTGGAGAATGGATTGAGAAGGACCTGGGGGTATTGCTTGATGAGAAGCTCAACATGACTTGGCAATGTGCATTTGCAGCCCAGGAAGCAAACTGAATCCTGGGCTGCATCAAAAGAAGTGTGGCCAGCAGGTTGACGGAGGTGATTCTCCCCCTCTGCTCCACTCTCATGAGACCCCACCTGCAATATGGTGTCCAGCTCTGGGGCCTTCAACATAAGAAGGACATGGACCTGTTGCAGCAAGTCCAGCGGAGGCCATGAAGGTGTGTTGGGGGCTGGAGTAGCTCTCCTGTGCAGACAGGCTGACAGAGTTGGGGTTGTTCAGCCTGGAGAAGAGAAGGCTCTGGGGAGACCTTATAGCAGCCCTTCAGTACCTAAAGGGGCCTGCAAGAAACGTGGAGAGGGGCTTTTTAGTAGGGCCTGTAGCTATAGGACAAGGGGAAATGGCTTTAAATTGAAAGAGGATAGATTTAGATGAGATATTAGGAAGAAATTCTTTACTGTGAGGGTGGCGAGACACTGGCACAGGCTGCCCAGAGCAGGTGTGGTGCCCCATCCCTGGCAGGGCTCAAGACCAGGCTGGATGGGGCTTGGAGCAACCCGGGCTGGTGGGAGGTGTCCCTGCCCACGGCAGGGGTGTCAGAACTTTAAGGTCCCTTCCAACCCAAACCATTTTATGATTTTTATAAAAAGTCCCCTATATACACAAAGCACTTGAATGCACCTGAACTACAGTCAGTCTGAATTAACAGCCCCCATCTCATGCTCAGTAGTGCCATTCTCAACCTGTGATTGTGTTGCTTTTCCTAGTCCAAAACGCAGCAGCTCTGCATGGGGCTCTTGCTAGTCTTTGTTTACGTACAAATTTGTAGCAGAGAAACTCTGTCAGCTTTAGTGATGTTAGTATTTTTTTTATAGACTATTCCAACTGTGTTCTTTTGTTTGAACACAGTTATAGTGAAATTAAGGACATATTCTCCTTCTAGTGTGCGAATTAAGTTGAATTGTAAAATCACATTTCAGAAAATATAAATCTACATACCTCAGAAAGTTTCACTGCTTTAACCATGCTGATAAAACAGTGAAAACTTGTAAAGGTTTTGAAGGTGAATTTTAGAAAACCTGGGGCCACTTCAATCACAGAGGTATTCTGAAGTCCCACTGTTTAATGGTAACCCTTGTGTTAGCCCTGTGTGCAGTCTCAGCCCTTTGTTCATTCTCTAATCATCGATCTCCAGTTAATTCAGTGAGACTTGTTGTGGGAAAAGGTGACTAAAGGTGTCAGAATTTGCCCTTTAACCATATTCAACTACATTTCTGATAACACTGGCCAAAGCACACTTTAGAACAAGCTAATGCTGTTAAAGCCCTGCATATTAAATGTAATCTGTGCTTATAAATGGGACCATTATCAGGAAATGTCACTAAGAATCTAAGGAAACTTTAATGAACAGGTTATTAGTTCCAGGGATGGGCTCTGAGGGTAGTTTATGTAAAGCTAATAATTTAGTGTACTTGGTCAGTACACAAATACACTTTCATGGTATGTGTATTTTGATGTAAACATTACAAGCTCATGTGTTCTAAGCTGTCAGTGTCAATGCCACTTGTGAAAATCAAACTAAGAGAATTTAGAGAATCAGCCATTGCAGCTCAGCTTACTTCTTGTTGCTGAAATAGTACGTAGGAAATCAAAACTCAGGAGTTAGTACTGAGAAAACATTCGTTATTAATTGACTATTGGTAGCCTCTGGATCATATTCATTGGCACTTCTGAGACTGTTACCATTTCTTTTTCACTAAGTGCAAATCCTTCTGTTTTAATACAAAGACCAAACTCTTCAGTGCTTGCAGTAGACATCCAAAAGGCAAATGGACTAGTTAAAACTTCAGTAACCTGATCTGACCTCATAGCTGACCCTGCTTCGAGCAGGAGGTTGAGCTAGATGTCCTTCTGAGGTCCATTTCAACACAAATTATCCTATGATCTTGTGAATTGTAAAAACAGTTAATGCTATTTTTGAATCTCCTTTTGGGGTATCATACTTTGAACCTTTTTGAGATGGTCACTTTTCAGAAAAGGCTATAACACAGATTGCTGTCACCTGCTTAACTCTAATCACACAGTCCCGCTGAAGTGAAATGGTAAGCAGATGTCATGTTGTCTTCAGACCAAATACGCCACTTTGCACACAAGGTAGTGCTAGCCACAGGTCTGGGTGTTCAGCGTGTCCACGGGAGTCCATGAGACCATGAGTGTCTTAACCACTTTTAAAAAAGATTTCATTAAGAATATTTGATCTGGTTTGCCAAAAACTTAGCAATGTATGATTAAGCTTTTATAAATGTCATGGCTTCAGGATTCATTTGGGCTGGGGAGGGAAAATACATCATCTCCAGACGTGTGAGATGTCTTCTCTGTATTCTCCAGGTTGTACAAATTGATATGCCATCTGCATGCAAAAGGCAAAGTAGTAAAACAGTGTCAGGGTGCTTAAACACTCAGGCCCCATAAGCTGTATTTTCATGGGCACTAAGAGCAACATATGATGATACTAAAGGAGTTTACTAAAAGGAAGGGGGCAATTTCTAGGGCTCTCATCACAAATGGGTACAGCCCAACGTTTAAAGGTACTAACCAGTAACACCTTGAAGTGTTGGGCCGTAAGCTACAGCAGGACAGTAGCTGTTGTGCAAGCTGTTTGATTCTTGTGGTGCGGATGGGAACCTTAAAAATTAGGTAGGGTAGAGGGCAGGAAATGGGAGCCATTACATCTGTCCCAAGGGAAGTGGTTCCACTCGTGAATCACAGTCCTGGTTTTGCTGTGCTGCGTGGGAGTGGTGTCCTGGAAGAAGATGCACCAGCTTCTTGGGCCTGGCAGGTCTGACTGCTGCAAGGGGAAAAGAGCAGCAGACTTTCAGTCCCGCAAGCATCACTCATCTTCAGCCTGCTAACCATCATTTGGGCAGCTGGAGCGGGGGAAAATCAGGGCACATCAAGTCCTGTATGCCACATGAATTAAGTGGTATGGTCCACTGCTATTAAGCAGAAGACCAGATAGTGACAAGGACTGCAGTCCTTTACTGAAGAGTCTGAACACATGCCACATAGGGCTTAGGCTGTCCTGTGGAGAACAAAACCTGCTACTGTGTGAGACAGCCCAGGTTGCCAAGTCTTGCCTTCCCTCCCCCTGCCGAGCCACACAGCTCTGGCAGAGGCTGGAGCCCATCTCACAGTGGCACAGGAACCTCCTGCCCTGGCTTGTACTCTAGCCTGTCCTAGAGGAAACCCTCTGTGTAGGCTTCTGGGCCCTCTCTCACTGTGCCAAACAGCTGCCACGCCCCAATTTCTTCAGGCCTTCTTGTCAGGGCACCGCTGACTTACTCATAATGGATACAGACATCGAAACCAAGCAGTCTCTCCTCTGCAATGTGTGCTCTGTGGCTCCTGGAGGCTTTTTCAGTGCTGGAAGGAACGTGCCCCTTCACTTCGTTCTGCCTAGTCCAAAGCATCCTACAGGAGCTGTTTCCATCTGTTCTCAGGAAGAGAAGGAAGAAATTAGGCAGATCCTGGCAGTTGAGTGTTGCTGTTATTTATCCTGTTATTTATTTATTAAGCCAAATAATGAGATAAATCCCCAAACCACTGTTCATCCAATACTTATGTGTGTTTTCTGTCGCAGTACTAGCAACGACTATATGTTGGTAGCACAAGTTTGCTATTTGCTATTTAAGAGACTGTGGGTGTGCACAATGGGTGATGTGGAGAAGGGATGGAGCCGTGTCTTCCACTTCTGTGTCATTCTATGCTGATTAAGTGCATCTTCTTCCATCTCTGATGCAAAGTTGCACAGAGCTGTACCACAGCTCACTCACCAATGAGCAGATCATTTAGAGGTTTCTATTGTTCATAAATAATGGCAGAGAGAAAGCTAACATCTGAGTCCCCGAGGCTTCTGGTAATGTTGTGGCTCACCAAAGATCTTTCATCTCAGCCCTTACTTCTTGCTAAGAACTTGTCATCATCAGCACCAATAATTTTGTGAACACAAGTCTTTGATATGAATTTGAGTTTTATGATATTAGGAAGCTGATGCAATGCGATTTTTGTATCATGAGTGGTCTTTGCAGTAGCAAAGTCAGTCATTAAATCTTTACAGCAATCCAGGAAAGTTCTGTTTTGCAGTTTTGGACAAAAGGTGGCACTTACCTACTGACGTTAACAAGGGAGTGAATGTCTCTAGACCTGATAGGAGTGACCTAGGGCAGGTCTGTTGGTCTTCTATGGATGAGCTTCAGCTTTGTCTGCTCATATGTCAAGATAGCCAGGTGTAAACTATTTCTATTAGAGAAGTTAAGTGTTCATGTTAAAGTAGCTTGTGGCCTGAAACAATAACCCCTGCTAAGGGCCTGAGTTTATTAGGTCAATAATTAGCTTATTAGGCATACAGCTGTGCCTGTGTAGGTTTTTAAATTTCATCTTCTATCTGACTTGCATCTAGTGAGTTCAGTTTAGTTTGCAAAAGTTCACATATACTGTGAAGAGGTTGTAAAAAGGTTTGTTGAAGAAACAAAGCGGGGAACCTCATACAGGAAGTCTTAGGCTGCATGGGAGCGGAGAAGAAATTAATGTACATTTTCCACAGAAGTTAAATTTAGCCAAAGGGTCAGTCTAATTCATAGAAAGCAAGCTGGTCTGAAGGAGCTGTGTGGTTCAGAAGAAAGTCCTTGCATCTGCCAGGGTACTGCACCCTCACAGAGGACCTAATAAAACCCAGAGAATCTGCTGGAGCTATAGAGAAGCTCAAACAAGGTAGTCTGCACACAGTTCAGTTCTGGGTTTTCAAGAGAAGCTTTGCACATACTTCCAAACTCATAGCTGGGCTGCTTGGCTGTGTTTTAACTGTGATACAGCCCACCGGGTTTACACAGTGAGCTGGGCTCCTTCCCCAGTGGGGTTACAGGGAAGAGTCCCGGCGAGTTACAAGCGAGTCATCAAGGTCAACAGATGAAACAACTGGACTGTATTTCTCAGGAAGGAACACTAGAAAAAGGATTCACATGTGTTTAGAAAAGCCAAACTAGGTTGATGCTTGGACCTTATTCACTCCACAGAGGTTCACTGCATGTTGTACCATGTGGGTTTGGAAGTTGATTACATGTTAGATAGGGAAGGATAATCAGCTCTGTTGTTTAGAGACAGTGGTCATCTCTGCCTTCACTAGCATCTCAAGAACAGTGCTTTCAGGTGAATTCCCCACCTACCTATAAGCTTAGGTAAGAAAAAACAGGCATATGATAGGGTCTTAATGATAGGAAGATTAAAAGAAGAATCTTACAGAGAACTGGAAAGCATGGAAGGGATTTCAAGGGTGGGTGTGCCATATCTTCTGAAAGGTAGAAGAATACTTGCAGAAGTTGGATCTATTCAGATGGAAGCAAGTTTTTTAGGGACACCTGATCATAATTTCCACCGTCAAATACAATTTTTACTTTAAAAAGTGTGAAGAGATTCTTCTGCTTTAGGGTAGACTAAAAGTAACTCAAAACCCTGACAATCCCTCAGTAACTGCCATTTTCTTAGGTAGCTGTAACATCTTGGAAGTTTGTCCTTCATGATAAAAAGGGGGCACCATTGAATTTCTGTATAATAAAACAGTATTCCCAAAGTCATAGTAGGGTTGCACAGTATGCTGAATCAAACTATGTACCTGAACACAAAACCCACTGATCTTTCACATTGTTTGTATTTGCTATTTTATGTTTTTGTTAGAGACAAAATAGTCAGTAAAGTCAGGAAGGGGAAGTGAAATTGCTTGCTATCAAGTTTTAGTTGTTATTTTTAATGTAACAGTACCCCATTCCTGGATGGGGAATACGCATGAGGTGACAGGTGGATGAAGATGGAGCACTAGGAAACTGGGAGGTTAGGTCAGGCCACTGACACCAGGAACTGAGCAAGAGCTAGGTCGAAGATTCCTAGTAAACCTTCTATTAGATATTCAGGCTAATGAGGGAGGCTTAACCTTAAAGACATCTTCTTCCTGGTGGTTTCTTGTATTCCTGGGTGCCAAGGTTTGTGGTGTTATAAACACAGATCTGCAGCAGCAGCCTTAATGAAAGTAGTATATACAGCTCAGCTATCTATCCAATCTCACTGGAGCTTTAGAGTGCACATGGGCCAAATTAGCATTTCTGATTAACCTCTGCTTTTTGTGCAAATGTTCCAAGCTGTGAATCCTTATGTTACTACAGTGAGCTGGAAAAGCTTTACGTTCATATCCAAGCAGCATCTTAAAAAGCAACTGATGTTTTTGTCGTTGTCTTCACTGGTAGACTGAACCCTGCTTGGTGTGATTATTTTGCAAGTAAGAAGTGTGCTCAGACTGACAGCTTGTATGTTGTGTTTTATCTTCCAAAAGAATTTTTACAGTCTGTAGTTCTAAGCTTCAAAAATAGTATAGGTTTATAACTGAAAGACTGGCAGATGTTTAGCTGTTGTGGATAAAAGCAAGGTTTAAGTACAGCTGTTATTTTCACATGCTCGTATCATGTAGAGCAGTGCTGAAGACCAATACGTTATAGTTGGCTTTTAAGGATACTAGCACCCTAAGAAATTGTTTATATCTCTCCCGCCTATTCTTTGTAACTCTTTGTAATGCTTCCAGCAACTACAGTGATATACTTAGATAGAAGAGCTGATCTACTGAAGCCTTACCCTAAAAATGAACTCCGCTAATCAACTGCTCATGACTCTAACAGATGTTACTGTTTTTCAGACAATTGGAACCTCATGTTCTACTATATTTTTTGGGTTTTTTTTTCTTCTTTTCATACTAGCAGCAAATACCCCATTACACATGTGAGCTTCAGAAACTTGTCACATGATACCAGGAACAAATTTTTAAGCTAGTCAGCAAAGTTCAGGTTTGAAGTGGTGGTCCACTGAAGGCAACTGGGTCTTAGAAGCTGGAGGAGTGGTTTATGGAACTACTATGCTGTGGTTTTGTTGTAAATGCCAATACTCTACTTCAGCCTCGTTTTAAATTTGGAAATGTCAGATGAACTCAGAGCGCAACTCTTCTTTTCAAAGACTGAATCACTGTAGGATGTGGAGATAAAGTTAAGTGATACTTTTGAGGATATGAGTATTATACTTTTGAAACCACAGAAATGGGATGAGAATTGTTCATATGAAATGGGATGAGAACTGTTCATGTGGTGTTGTTATATAAGGACTTTTCTCCTGTCGCAGGTCAAAATCAGTGAATTTTCAGACAGTGGAAATACAGATGTGAAGGATTTACTTTTTACTTTGTTTAGTCTGCTGCACATAGTGTACTGTTCCAGGTTTTTCTAATTGGTGACCGATGGATCATTGATCAGTTAATGCAGGGGTCCTCAAACTACGGCCCCTCAGGGTCCTCAATCCGGCCCCCGGTATTTACAGACACCCCCCACCCACCCCCCACCCCCTGCCGGGGGTTGGGGGGGGAAACCAAGCAGCCGCAGATGACTGCCTGCCACTTAATCTGCGTGCTGGCCCCCTGTTTAAAAAGTTTGAGGACCCCTGAGTTAATGTCTTTGTGTGGTTTAAGCAGAAGGAAAAATAATGTGGGTAGAAGGGATGATATATTGTCATTCCACAAAGATGCAATGTACTTCACTCTCAACAAGATCAGAACTACTTAGTGGAAGCGAATCACCTGTTAAAAAAATACAATGGAACCATTACAGGTTTTAGGCACTGGAGACACACTTCTTTGATGTAAATAATTTCTAAACCATTTTTCTGTTAGCAGTGAGCAACTAACTGTGAACTTTCCCCTACCCACAGCTCACCCATGCTGAATTGATTCAGGAGCCATGGCAGAGCATGGCTCAATAGGCACCAGGAAGTGTGCCTGTAAACCAGGACGTTTATCAGTATACACACGTTGTTAGCCAAGCAGGATCCTGACCAAATGTGGGATACCATAACCAGAACTTGTTCCTTTCACCCTTTCCCAAAGTAAATATATTAACTTGCTGCTGTTGCTGGACTTGATTGTCATGAAAAACACAAGCATAAAGAGCAGTGTGAGTTGCAAGCTGTTTCATTAAGTGAATGGAAAAAGGCAAGGGTGAGGATAGGGAAGGATATTGACTGTCTCTGCAGCCACTCTTAGGATAATAGGTACTTCTGAAACATTTCTCAGCTGGTAAAGATTTAATCAGTTAAGAATATGGCCAATAATATGCATTGGGCATGTTTGTAGTTGTTTTCAAGCCAGTGATATGTTCTCTTCTTTGAACATCACATTCCTCCCTGTTGTTTTAAAGCCAAACTCTAACCTCCTGGTGCTGTCTGCATGTATTTGATGGAACTTGAACTTGGGTTGAAGGTCTGGAGTGCAGAAAGATTTCTGTCTGTGTAAAAGTGCTGTATGTTTTTCATAGCTGTAGATGAGATTTCTTCTTTGCTTCTTGCACTCTCTGTAGAGAAGGAAACTGAAGCTGACAAAAGATGGGTAACAGAAAGCCATTGGATGACCCTCCTTAGGACATGTGCACAGTGATGGGAGTGGGAGAAGAGGAATTGTTGGAGAAAGAACCATCTAAGCTAAGGGATGACAGAACTTCCAGAAGAGTTTGATTAGGAGTGCTGAAGTTGGATGACAAGCCTGGGAGACAAAAGATAGCATATTGATTTGAAAGTTTGGCAAGTGCCTTTTGAAACTGAGGGAAGAATGATTTTAGTGGAATGAAGGAGGTCGGCTGGGCAGAATCCGGCATGAGCCTGGAAGAGGAGAAATCCAGATGTTTTTGCCAATGGTGAGCCCAGTGATCTTAGAAATATAAGGAAGAGGTGGGAGACGGGAGACACAGAGTGAGCAATACTTGAAAAGGCAGAGCTGGTGAAAGAATGGATTTGGGTTCTTTTAAGTTAGCAGAAATTTGCACAAGCTTGTGCTGTATAGAGAAAGAAAATAAGCACTGGAGCAGAAGAAAGATGTAAGGGTAAAGAAAAAGAAAACCAGATTGATTTGTGGATCAGTGGGGAGGCTAAAGGGAAAGCAGATAAGAGGTTTCTTTATAGGATGTGAGAGAGCCTTACTGGCAGAGAAGAAAAAGAATAAATTGTGCATTATCAGGTTATCTCTTGGATGTGATAAGCCAAGTTCAATGAAGAGAGAGAAGAGGGGGACAGAAGAAAGGGGGTATTTGGGCAGCAACGGCTTTGAGGGCTGGTCAAAGAAGCTGAAAATACTGCTGAGATCATGAATGTGGGTTACAGCTAAATTAGAGGTGAATTTCCAGTGGTAGAAAGGTGGCAGGACAGAAAGGGATGGAAGTCAGTCCTCAGGGGCAGACTTTCACCAGGAGATTTCCTCTGCTTTTGCAGAGGAGGCACGTATAGGAAAAGAAAGAAGAGGATTAATGGAGAAGAATAAAACATGGAGTGCATCGTACTCACTGATGGGAGAAAGGGAAGATAAAAAGTAGGGAGAAAGATTGAAACTGGGCAAGATGTCACTGATGCTAATGGGAAAGAGCAGATGGAAGATCACTGTTAAGCAATGCTGCAAGAGACTTAGGCAATGACTGAACTTGGAAGCTCCGCTGCACAGCAGTAGAAGGTACAAAAAGTTTACATGAAGTCAGGTCAAAGTGTCAGCTACTTCCTTCTGATGTGAGCAGAGGTGCATGTCACTGTCACTCTTGTCAAGCCATTGGCTCTGGCTGAAGGTGTGGCCTTCCTGCTCTGGGGATGCAGGGTGCCAACTTGACCAGACCTTTTTTCTTGCATTGTCTGTTCTGATAGGTTCAGTTGCATTTCTTCTCTACGTATTGACAGTTCTGCAGCACACATAGGAGACTACCTTTTAAAACAGTTGCTCCTCAGAGTAGTCTGCCAGTTGGTGATAGAGCTGATGTAAAGCCCGCTGAAATAAATGCAAAGACTCCAACTGCCAGTAGTATTGAACAGTATGTATCTGATTAAAAATCACTTTCCCTTTGACTGTGTTTTCAGTCTCTCTTTTTCTGACATATTTAGGAGAGTTATACTATGGAAAGCACAAATCAAAATGTATCTGTGGAACATGTCTAGAGGTAATAGCAGTGAATAGAGCCTAATTAAGTTAGTCTTTTGGACTTAACAATTTCCACAGTGGTGGTCTCGTGTCTGTGATCAGTGGTCTGCCTTTTGAAGTATTTAGAGAAGGTAACTTGTTACGTGTTAACCGGACCTAGCGGAAACAGACCTGGGGTGTATGGAGAGACCAAAAGCCTGAATGGCCAGGGAGAATAATTTCAAGTGGTTTCCCAGGCTCAAGATGGCTTGGTTCAAATAATTCCCAGACATACAGAGATGAGAGTGAAGATACATGGTCAGCATAATAGAAGTATTTCCCCTCCCCATTCTGGGGCAAGAGGGCTTAGTAAACCAAAGCCAGCTTTGCCTGTAGCCCTATTTAAAGTGCTCCTGTAGATTTTTAGAGGGGGTGTAAGAAAACTCTGTGACCCTCTGCCCTGCTTCCAGCCATGTGGCCAGGAAGACAGATACATTCCTCCTTCCAGGAAGGATTTCCAAAAGTCTTAAATCTGCAGTGGGGTTGACTCATAGTAATCTCCTCTGTGTATGTGTGTGTGTGTGTCTAAAGCACATGACCTGGTGAAGGGGTCCCTTTGAGAAGGTGATGATGGGAGATCTGCTGTGTAGTAGCCACTGAAAGCAGTGGTTGGTTGTGTGGACTACCTGGGAGAGTTCAGTCCCTGGGGGTTTTCAGTCTGGCACCTCTCACTATCGCGTTCATGCAGCCGCTCACATACGCACAGTGCCATCAATGAGTAGTCATCTCCCGGTTGCACGCCCACGTAGCACATCAGGAAGGAAACGGCTGGTCTCTCAAAGTCAGGAGTATTAAAAAAAAAAAAAAAAAAAAAAAAAAAAAAGACAGCAAACAGCAGGCAGCCTGTGTATTGTACCGATTCCTCCCGGACTGAAGGAATCCTTTGCCCCATGATTCATGCTGAGCTGTCTGCTCCATCCGGCAGCAGCCGTGTCAGGCAGCCACCCACTTTCAACTGGGTGCCGGCTCTGCCGCTGCTGGCACTGGAGCCTGCAGCGTTTCAGGATTCTTTTGTTAGTCAGGGCACTGGCACTTCCTTTGGCATTTGTCAGTCTCCAGGAAGGCTTGTGTGTGAGCAGGGGCTTTTTTTTTTTTGTTGTGTGTGTGTGTTACTGTTTTGTTAGTTTACACATTTGGAACCTGAGGGTTTGATTCAGATGTCTTCCTTGCTCTCTGTTCTCTGTAGGTTGAAGTCTCTGATTTCTGATGATTAGCCAATACTGGCTGTTCTGGCTATGAAGATGTCTCAAATCAATCCTATCCTGTCTGGCTTTCCAGGAAGAGAGCTGTCCCTCCCCTTGCTCTCGCAGCCCCTGTCATCCCAGATTGAAATTTATCAGAGCTGCTGCAAGCAGGAAATTAGCTCCTTTACAACTTGTTCTCCACTGCTTCTCATGCATTTTATTGTTTTAACATTTTCCAGAAAATAAGGCAGAAAGCAAGCCTGCTTCCTCTTGAGAAGAGTTGTGCTGTTAACCTGTGAAATGCTTATTTCCCTGGCAGGCTGCTGCTTATCTTTGTAGCAGAACCACAAGATTAAAATCAGTTTAAGTTGAACTGAGATAATGAATAAAACACTGGAAAACATTTAGTCATCCTTTAGCATCCTGGAGATAAGGATTTCTACATATAGGCATCAAAGCTGTAATGAACACTAAAGGAGGGATAGGCTCAGGAAAAATGGAGTTAAGGGCGCTGCCTACAGACTTAGGAATGTGCCTGTGAGGAACTTATTTGGGGGCCTGGGTCTTTAACACCTGTATTAAATTGGCTTTACTTTTGTTAAGAGCTGAGCACCTGCTACTTCCATGCATGCAGAACTCACCTTAGAATTGCATTCAGGTAACAGAAAAGTGGTTTTTGCTTATTTTATGTCTGACTTTAAATATGGATATATTAATGTTTTCTGTGTGTCTTTCCAACAGCAACATTGGAAGATTTTTTTTTTTAGATATGCAGAAGGAAGGCACTCTCTTAATTAATATCAGACATTTTTGGTGTTATTCAGCATTAAAAATAAACCTCTGCCTTTGCCAGAAGTAAATTTGGCAATTGTGTGCTCCCTGCTGCAGGAAAACAATGTCTCTCTTTAGAGCTCAGAACCAAGCTTTGGCAATGAAATGAGGCCCAATGTCCATTGATCTCAATGGAAAACCTATTATTAGAAGGATCGCTGTGACCACATCCTGCCATCATTTTGTACTGAGAACCACCACTGAGGTCAGCAGGATTTTTGTGCAAATATTTATGGCAGGATATGGCCCACTTCAGGGCATTCTGAGGGTTGACAAGCCTTCAGATGAATTGTTCCTTCTTCGTGTTGATCCTATCAGCCCAATCTGATCCATGAACAATTCAGAATCCCACCATCCAAGCTGGTGTTGACCGAAACCAAGTAACTCAGTTCATGCAATTTGAATGCAGACATGAGGCAAGACTGGCATTGCACAATGTCCTGGCTGATTATGCTGTGCCATGAATACTGAATGGGTTGTATCCTAACTTCTCCAGAAAGCAGCAAGAACTAAATTGCTGCTGTGATAGATAGGTCTGTGGCTTCAGCAAGTGAAAACTGTTGTTAATTGAGTAACTTGAGATTTTTGTTTTCAGCAAATGCTTTGCATATGTGACTAGTGCAGCTAATTTCCTGCTTGCCAAATTCAGTTCTATCAACACTTGTCGGAACCATGAGCTCGGATAGCCGAGGGAATGCTCTCTCCTTTATCCTTTTGATATGGGGAATAAATGAATTCTTTTCGGCTTACTGTACATCCGTGTTTTCACTGGACAGCAGAAAACTGTGTCACTGACTCATTGTTTGATCTTGGGTAAATCATCTAATCCTGTCTATCCCGGTACCCTTGTGTGCATAAATAATGTAATGACTCTCATCTGTCTTTACAAGCTGTTAGAATAACTTTGGGTAATATCATTTAGCTTTACTTTAGTCTTTTCCATAATGTTTTATTGGTGAAAGGAGGAGTCTTTTATCCAAGTCAAAGCCAAAAGGTTTCTTATCCCTGTCTGGGTGCTGAAATAATCAGCATTCACAGGTTTTTATAATTTGCTTAAGCGATAGCATTTTAGCTAAAGTGTTTCCTACACCTGTAGGGCCAGACTTTATATAGAAGTTTGATGCTGCAGAAATTTCTCTGATAAAATGACAACCTGGTATTTTCAGTGATAGCTGTTGGAGCCCAGCTGGGCTTTTGGAAAGTGGGAACATACCTGCGCAGTGAACCTAAGTTACATTCTTCCAAACTCTGTACATGGATGCCCTGTAAAAGGTGAAATAGGCACAAAAAATTGATACTTACCTGAAAGAGGAGTTACGCTATTGCCTGGTTCATATGAAAAATGTATGTCAGATTGCAGCCTAAAAGCTTACAAAACAAATTAAAAGCTTAATCATTTCCCTGTGTATCAACAGCTATGAAGAGGAAAAAAACCCAAAACCAAAAAAACAAACAAAAAAAACACCCCACCAAAAAACCAAACCCAAAATGTGACCTGGAAAGGTAAATGGGCCATTCCCTAGTAGCAAGCCTGAAAGACATTTTCAGCTATAGACTGTGCAAAGTGATTCTTTGTATTATGGTCTGAATTTTGAGGCCCAGAGCTAATGTGGTTTATAGCCGCCTTCTCCTGTTATTGTCGTTACGTGCCTAAAGAAAATGTCACTCCAATGCTAACAGCAGAACTTCAGGTAGATATGTATTTGTTTCCATGAAACTGGTCTCTTTGAAACCTTTTTCACTCAGAGATAAAAATTCTGGAGGGAAGAGACTGCAGGACAGGAGAATCTGAGGGTACAGGGGATAGGTAGTATTCTCAATAAGAGCACTTCTAAGGGACATGGGAGAGAAACATTCCTTCCCTGCCCCACCCCACCCCCGATTTTTTGTTTTGGCTTTGGTGAAAAAAAAATGTCTACTTTTCTATTTCAGTATTATCCCAATGCAAGAATAAAACTAAATGCTAAACCCTCAAAAATAGTTGCAAAACGGAATTCTTGTTTTCCAGCCAGTTCTGGGCCAGAAGAATTTTGTGTTTGTGGAGGGCTGGAGAGAGAGGTTTCTTCTTAAACAGGAAAAGTGTAATCCTGCTACTGCACCTTAGAGATGCCTGGTTCCCCAGTAGAGCTCTCCATAAAGCAGCTTGCATTCCATCCCACACAGCGACCATAGCATAGGCAGTAAGTACGCTAGTGGAGACAGCTTTGTGGTTAATGTGCTGAATCGGGACTCAGACTAGGTTCAGTTCTGGCTTGCCCAGAGATTTCTTATTTAATCTTGAGCAATGCATTTAATCTGTCTGTGCTTTAGTTTCCTATCCGTGAGAGTTTGCCTGCATGAGGCATCAGTGAACTGCTTTAAGTACAGATGTGACATTAATTTAGTACAACCTGTTAGGCAAACTAACAGTTTTAGGGTTAGTTGAAGATTTTTTTGGTATAGGTTTAAGCTAAAGTAGCTAATTTTCAACTCAGAGTACGTATTTTGCACAGGTGCATCTAAAAATCAGATTGAATCAAGATAATGAAGCTGAAAAGTCCATGTGCACATGTAATTGCTGCTAAAAAATACTTTTTTTTCTCTAAACCTTGTCTGGGGGGACAGAAACAACCTTTTGTCTGGCTCCGTACATGAATGATCAAATAATTTCTAGCCAATCCTGGAGGTGTGAGTCTACCGACAACCCTGTGGGGGCCATTATCCTATGGGCTCCCTTGCCTGAAAAGGCCCTATATTCACGCATGTTTTGTAGGGAGAATAAGATACTCAGACTTCAGGAGAGGTAAAAAACCTTATGATTGAGTTTTCTTACAAGGCTGTAATAGAAAATGACAGAAATAGACAGCGAGAGAAGTCTTCGTGTTGGTCTCCATCATTGCAGAGCCTAAAATAGGAGGCTTTGAATTCAGTGATTTTTATTGCTGTCCTTTGAATGAAAACGTGCAGGTTCAGTCAGCACGAAGAAGCTGCATTGCTGAAATGAAAGGGAATCTTTTAACTGCTTCCTTCTATTGTCTTGTCTTACTATCTGCTTTGCCACCGATGTTCTTTTTTGTTGGAATTAACACCATGGTTTTTTGTTCCCAGGAATAATAATAGCAATAATAGAAAATTACTGCTTTGCAAGTAATTTTGGAAAGTACATACGGAAATCTTTAGGAGTGAAAATAGCTGCAATGGATGATAGTTGCTGCTAGCAATGAAAATGTTTGGCTTAAGGTATATTAAAAAAGCATGTCAGAGATGCTGAAATTTCATCTGGATAGATATACACATCGACTGAGTGCATGGTCTTCTCAGACACTGGAGGGATAGAGGGGAGATTGTGAATACCCCAAAGTCCTGACCTGCCTTTGTAAAGTTCTCCTTACCACAGGCACTAAGTGTTGTTTAATGCAAGTCAAGCACTCCAGATGAGGAAAGAGAGAGAAATTAGTCTGAACAGGAAGCTTCAAATATTCTAAGACTAATTGAGTTTAGATAATTAAGGGGGTTTAGAGCAGTAATTCAGAGGAGAATGGGAGGGGAGGACAGTTTAATTGAGATTGCCTGTCCATCTGTGAATTCTCCATGCAGCCTTCTGTGGCATGTCCCGGTTGTCATTCGTTCTGACCTAGAGGAATTGATGTCATTTGTATTGACCTTATTAGCTAGCAACACTGCAGGCTTCCCCGTGCATTTTGTAGCTATTCGCATACTGCCTCTGGAGCAGTGCATGTGTGACAGTTGTCCATGTTGTCCTTGACTGGAGGAAATACCCTGCCCTGGCGTGTCTGCCCTTTTGAGACCTCATAGTATACTCTGGGGTCACACCAGGAGTTGGGGGGATGAGGAGCAGTATTTGAATGCTGCTTTGTGGTTCAGTAGAGGCCGTTCCATGCAGGTTGGAGCTAAGTCTTCATCTCTGCTACAGCAAGGCAGCTAAAACTGGAATCAAAACTCAAACCTCTGCTTCTAGGTGAGGGTTGATGGTGATGATAAGCCTGGCTGGTTCAGTAGGTGAGAGGAGATGGCAGCCAAGCCTCACAGCTTGCCAAGAGAAAAGGTTCTCAATAGCTTTGCACTGACTGCTACTAAGAAAACAACGTTTTTAAAGGATCTCATTGAATATTCTGCACCTTGGGAGTGCACTTGCCTGTGCTAGCTGCAGTACAGCATCATGGATCCTCTCCTGCTCTGTGACTCCCTGTGCAGATGCAGCTGGTTGATGTCTCACAGATCAAGCTTCCCTGCTGCCTTTAACGGGCAGGGAGCATGACAGAGACAGACCCTAGCCTGGCACTGTGGGCATGAGAGATTTGGACACAATGGGCGGGAAGCAGGTGAGTGAGACTGTCCTGCGGTGCAGGAGATGTGGCAGTTGTTGAGGATGGTGCTGAAGAGCTCACAGCCATTGACTCAGCTGCTGTCTGACAGCACGGGCAAACCTGGAGCACTGCAAGAATGGTGTTGACATTTGAATTTTGATTTAGTATTGAATAAATGAGAAACATGATGCTAAAGCTGTGTCCTGCTCAACCACCCCTCTCTTAGGCCGTGTCCACCCTGCGGGCAAGCGGCATTGAATTCCAATTTTATGCTGACTGGTGCCTGTAGATACTCCAGTGATTTAAATGGGGCTAGCCCAGCACCATGCCAAATGTAATCCAGATCAAATGCTGTTAAAACTGCAGCAGATCATGTTTCTTAATTTAGAAAGTAGCTAGGAAATACTGAGAGGAAGGACCTTGAAGCCTCTATGAGCACTGACCAATTGTAATGTGCTTCTTGTGCTGTGTTTGTAAATACAGGCAATTTGACTTGGTGCTCCACAGGCTGTTCTATCACCATCAGAACCTCTGCAAGTGGAATGTCTGGGGTTTTCTTCTTGTCTCCTTCTGCTTTTTTACAAGCGTTGCGGTGGAGGAGTTGCAGCAAAGATTGAAGGGCCCTTTTCTGGAAGACCATCCTACTTGTGCCAGGAGTCTGCTCATCAAAAATGAGGAAACAAACTCTAGGATGTTTTCATGGGGAGAGTCAGGCGAATGCTCTCTACTAATGTGCTATTGTCAGGTGTTTTCCTAGTGATTGTCATTGTTACTACCCCTCTGGGGCTATTCAGATATGGGAAAGTGTAATAAATAATCAAAGAGGATGTTCCTGGCTGCTAATTTTCAGTCAGATTTGATACTGGTCCAAGATTTAACACTTCCTTTCTCTGCCAACCACATACTAAAAATAACATATTTTCAGGATATTGGAGACCACTAGAAACCTGTGGTATTTGGCACTTGAGTATCACCTTTCATCTGGAGATCTTAGAGCAAAAAGTTGGCGCTTCACTGCATCTCCTTGGAACTGGGAGAATTTGAGACGTTTTCGGAGCTGTTTGAGATGTAGGTGAACAGGAGACAAAATCTCAGAATGGCTCGAAAGGTCTGAACTTCCTTCCTGAGTGACATCTATTTGGAGAAAAAAAAAAAAAAGCAACTTTACCTTGGAAGTCTCACGGGTCTTCTGTCTGTGCTTCAGAGCATGGTTAGTCCCTCCTGGAGGCAGGGGAGACACATGTGGTGAGTGTAATGGGGATACATTAACTGAGAGGATGGTTCCCTCTGGAGAAGGGTTACAGCCCCCAGTAAAGGTTGGGGAGAAGTGAACTGAGTAAATTCACATATTGTTCTTAGGTTTTGGGTTGAGGTTTTTTGTTTTTTGGGTTTTTTTTCCTAGTTAAGCAGGGCTTTAGACTGCCTTCCAGTAATCAGACTTGTTAACTAATACTTCTGGCGTAGGGCATGTTTTTTTGACAGAGGGGTTTTTTTCGGTGGTTGTTTTTTGGTTTCCTTCTCTGTACTTTATTTTTCTCTTTGGTCTTAGTCATTGGTAACAGAGATGGTGGAAGCAACTAAAAAAAATAAAAGCACTGTTTGGCTGGAAGAAGATTAGGTCGGTCTGTGTAGATCAGTTGTAATGTCACCGAGAGGCAGGAGGGCTCCCTGCCTGTTTTGTTGGCTGCCTGTTCTGCCCTGAGTATAATGTGTCAGACGGGTCTTCTCAGGCCTTGGGAAAGCAGCTGCTTTTTCTCTGTGGGGAAAACAACACATAGGTAGTGGGCTTCAGCCAAAAGTCCAGTGAAAGAGCTTAAGTAGAGACTGATCTGAAAGGCAGGCTGAGAGCAAGGCATAAGTTCCCCAAGGAAACAGGATTTATTTGGATTCTCTGCCCGAGTAGTCAAGCGCTTTTCTCTCTCAAGACTCCCAAGTAACTGCAGAGCCTCTTCCCTCCTGAGCCAAAGGACAACTAATGATTTCTTGTGTTTGATAGTTTTGATTGCTCTGCTAGTTTTGATTGCTCTGCTCTTTTTGATGATTTGCTTAAGTCTCTCAAAGCGTCTGTAATTTAATCAAACTGGCAGCAATAGTCACTTGCCTGGAAAACAGCAAGACCGTTCGTCCCATGGTGGTGGTGTACACAGCTGGCCATCAAGGCCACGTGCAGGTGCTGAGAGCAAAGCAGATTCTGCTGGGAATCACTGTCTGTAGCAGCTCATGCATCAGTCTGTTTTCATGTTGTGCCACCTCTCACAAAATGGGAGGTGGATCAGGCCTTGAATTGCCAAAGGTACTGGGATGTTTCCATTGCTGGGAAGGGGGTGTTCTTACTCTTTGATGTTGGTGATGTGATGGCATGGAGATAACTTCAAGAGCCTCCTTACCGTGAGCAAGCGTTGAATTGTTTATTTGGCATAAAGAATGAAGTCACCTGCCTGATGAGAGATTTAAATGTTAGGGAAATGTCAAAACTGCCCACAACTATTTGATCTGCCAAGTCTCAGGGAAGTTATCATTTCCACCCTGCTTGGGGAAGCTGTTTTTGTTATGTTTTAGCAGGGTGGCTGTACTGAGTTGTCTACCTGACTGTGCACTGAACCAATTTGTTAGCTTCTGCTTGCCATATCTCACCCCATCCTGACAGACATGGAGGAGTGCAAATGGATCATAGATTTCACACACACACACACACACACACACACACACCAGTATTGATGATAAGGTACAAGCACCAGGTCTGGTTAGAAATATTTCATGCCTGACACTTGCATCATGCTTGGTGACCTTCAAACTCTTGCTTGTGTGGAGACTGTGGGGACCTTTTGATTTACAGCACTGCTATTTAAGTGGTTGTACACCTTGGTAAGGGCCAAATTACTATTTCAGTTCAAGTCTGTGGGTGATGAGTGAAGAGACACATTTTGCACTCTTGTCACACTGCTGAGAGATTTATTTATTTTTGAATGTTACAGATTTCATTTGAAGTAAAAAAAGACTTTTTTTTGCCTGAAGATGAAAATGCCTTGAATGAAACATTTCTGTGTCTCTTACTTTACTTCTTGCTCCTCAGGGGCTGCTTTCACAAGGAATCTCTATCCCAGTTTTTCCACCAAGTTCTGATTGTTCTGGGCTTTTGCCTCCATGTTAGTAATTTCTGGCTCTTGCTTGGGTTTCTTCCAGTATCCTTCTCTTCATCTCCACTTGAAAAAAAAAAAATCTTTCCTTTGCATCTTCACTCTCTTTTCCCTTGGCAGGAGACAAAAGGGAATACCGCTTGCAGAAAAGTAACCACTTTCAGACCTAGAACACAAAGTGAGACTGAGAGAATCAGATGCTCTCCATATCTGGAGATGCTACGCTGGCTGTAGAGATGGAGAGATAATAGATATTTGGGAGATTCCTGCATTGCTTCTGGGCTGGAGGAGCACAAGTAAAAGGCAAGGCAGCTGTGGCAGGGAGCAGAATTAATTCCCTGTCTCTCTGTCTACACTCTCTGGCCTTCTCGGACGACAAGCAAGCAGGTGCCTGCCGGCTGAATTGCAGTGGATATTGCACAAGAAACTGTAGGCTGGTGGAAAGACTCCAGGGAGCCAGCTTCAGCCTACGGACAGTAGGTTTGACTCCCTTAGTCTAGACACTCTCACAGGGATTACGTCAACAGTAATTTGTCAGTCTATTTATTTTCCAGTGGCATGGTTAGTATTTACTAGTGCTGAGATTCTCCCTATACTCTTCCATACTCTATCATAACAAGATTCGCTTCTAGCAGAGCGGCTACCTAGGCCGCAATTTCCATGGTTTTTAAAATAATACGATTCTAATGCGTAGGAGAAGAAAAAGCATAAAATGTACCTAAACATGCACATCCTACTGAGAGGCAAGAACATCCTTTGTGTATTTTGAAACTTCAGTTCCACCTGATGGCCCAAAAGCATCAGATATTTCAGTGAGCATTGTGCATACTTGTATTTGTACACCAGGTTTGGGAATAAGGTATGACCATACATTGCTATCACATGAGGAGAAAAACCCTTCAGTCTCAAAACCACTGATGAAATTTCACAATTCCATTTTTCTACACAAACCTACCCTTTTCCGGTACAGTAACTTGAGCAAAATTACACACAATCCCTGGGAAATGTAAAAGCAGCCCAACTTTAAACATTACTATAGGTGCCAAACATAGGAGGGCACTGTCTCTGGGTTCTCTGTGTAGTTAATTGAGCAGATGCTTGAGGTGCCTTTTGCAGGAGCTTTTCAAGTAAGCTGCTCTGATTCACCCTCTGGAAGACTTTTCCTCTTCCTATGGACTAGAAAGGAGAATATATTAGATAGAATAAAATTGTAAAATAAAGCTGTGTGAATAACTGCCTTTTTACTTCCTCCCTTCATTTTGCAACTAGGATTAAAAGTTCAAGTGCTGACAACGTTTTACGCCCTAACTTTTGGACTCTGTTCCCTCCAATGACGTTATGTCACGTCTCCATAATACAGAGAGAGGTTGATTGAACAATTGCGTACATTGAAAATCTGATACGAAAAAACCTAACTCTACAAAATATGGACTTCTTAGAATGTGTTTAATGCAGTGCTTAGCTTATAACATGCAGCAGGATAATAACGAGTTTTGCAAGACTTGTCATTCATGTTTTGGATCCCCTCCCCAAAGTACTGAAAGGCGTTAAACTGTGCAACTTGGTTGTTGGGGAGAGAGGCAACCCATGGAAAAATAAATCTTTAACTCAAAACAAAAATCAAGGAACTCTCTCAAACTCAGAGGATGGATGTTGTTTTATTATTAAACCACTGTGCTGTTGTTCCCATGGAAACAAAGAAACAAATATTTGGAGCTGTGTCACACCTTCCACCAAAATTCCATTAAGAATGTTTTGGAAAGTGTTTCTGTCAATGACAGCCCTCCTGTTCTCTGAATGGCTGCTTTGTGCAGCCTTCCTCGATTCCTGCACAGGCGACAAGGTGAAACTGCACTCAACCTCATGAACATTACTTGTCTTTACAATTCTTTAAAAAGAATTAATTGCTTCAGGAGGTCTTTGCCCAGTACAAATGATAAGTTTGAGGCTGGAGCAATGACCCAAATGAAATGTGTGACAGCAGTGGCATGTGGTTGTTTGCTGTTGGTTTGGGTGGGGTTTTTTTTAATCCATATCTTCCTACAGATAAATCCTAGCAACATGCCAAATAATTTCACCTTGAACCCAGCGTAATCTGTTCAGAAATTGAAGGAAAAAAACCCCATGAAATACAACTAATATTTTGGCTAAAAATAATATTTACTTTACTAAGTTAAGGTGATCCTTCTGCTCATTACCAGTGGGAAGAGATTTTTTTCATGCTGCCAGATATCTTTTACCTGGGGCACCCCATCTGTTTATATTTGCAGGCTGGGGTAAACCCAAGGAGGAAATCTGATCAAACTTAGCAGGTGCTCCTTTTTTTTTTTTTTTTTTTTTTTTTTTTAATTAGAATGCTGCTATTTTCTTCTCTTCACGCACTTGCTTTCACCTGCAGATCAGCCATCACATTTTAACTATTTTAACCAGAAAGCTTTTTTATTACCTTGTTTTCCAAACAAGGAGTTTAGCCCAAACAAGGAGTAGTAAAATACATTGATTCTGGGTTTCTGTGTTGGATTTTTGTAGTGAATATAAGGTCAAAACTGTAATTACATAGCTTATCACTGGGAAAAGCATCATACTTCTTTCTTCCAGCATGGAAAACAGTTGACGATGTCTCATTAAGTGCGCAAGCCCATTTTGCAACCTTTCCCCTTGCTGGAAGCACTAAGCACCTTTTTTTGTCTACTCACCTATTTTCACACAGTTTCTAGAAGTTTAATATCTTAGAAACCTCTTTGGCTCTGTTAAATGTCTTTGAAATCTGCTAGTTTGTTTGGAAGTTATTAAGGACAGGAGGGGGGAAAGGACATTTCCATAATGGTTTTGCACGCTGGGCTAATATATATAATTTCCTGATATGTGAGGAGGCATCATGATAAATTTCATTCTACAGAAGCGTTCTTACCTTCTGAACTAGAGTTCATTATATTGCATTTACTTTGTGTAACATGACACGGATGCTGAATCCCTCCGAATGTGAAGTAAAACAAATACAGTTGTCTAAAACTTTCTAATTTTTAATGGATTTTTTTTCATATTTCCCTCCCTAATGAACAATGACATTATGGTCCCAAAACCTGCTCAAAGTTGGAAGGTTCAAATTGTAACCAGCTCTAAAAATCATCCTTTTCAAATTACAGGCAGGCTAAAATACACCAGCATGAGGAAGCCTTCCTTCTCTGTAGGGTGAATGAACTGTTCAGATGCCTTTGATGGACCACACACTGTAATACCTTTCAGTATTATCAAATAATAACTTGGAAACCCTTGGCCATATGCTATTTGAACTGAAGTCAGAGGGCATGTTTGGCTTGTGGTTTGTGGTCCCTGGAATATATTGTGACGGGTGGAATATACTCAAATGAGGGGCTAGGAAGTAGTGCTTTTTATTTGTAAAATCCTGCTTAAGACAATTAGTGTAGAGCAGAAGGAAGTCTTTTGCCTAGCTTAGTGGTTATCTGCATATCATGGCCTAGCATGTCTCCTGTCTCAAAGGGCTATGTAATTCAAGAACTGTCCCTATGAAAGGGAGAAGTAGCTTTTGTTCTCAAACCCAGCATTGTCATGATTGAGGCCACATGTTCCTTTATGGCCCCTAATCAGTTTGAGGCTGATTCCTATTTAGTTCCTTTCAACCACTGTTATTCTAGCTTTATACTCTTGTAAATTCACTCATTCTTATCAAGTTATACCACAGCAATTCTCTAGTATGTCAGGCTCTAGGTATATAGATACTGATATTCTTTCTAATGAATGTGCTTTTCCTGCCTTATGCTGGCTGATCTTTTTCTAAATAATAATTCACAGTAACTGTGCCTCAGGCAGTGGCTTGAGCTTGAAGGTTATGCAGCAAAGCTATAATACTTTAAAATATCAATTTTGGTTTTGAAGAGATGTGTGAAAAGGGAGGGGTATTCTTGGGCTGGGGGTAGTCTACACAATTTGAACACGTTGCAATAGGGTGAACGATAACCCATCACCTTGCAGAAAGACATTGTGAAAACTCATTTTCTAAGCGAAGATTCTGCTGTTACTGGTAATGAACGTTTGAGGAGCCACACCCAATTGATCAAGGTGGCTGTGCATTAATATTTTATAATTATCGCTTATTTTTCAGAACTGCAATTTTGCTAGAAAATGCAGTTGTTAGTGATCCTGGTTAGTTTCATCTTTAATTTGTCTGATCATAGATACTATTTTCTTCATTGTGAATGCATCGCTGTTTAATCAAATACTAATAATTAGATGTGTAGAATTTAAAAAGTGAGTCTAATAAAGGGAATTCTTACCTGGGCTGTAACAAAGCTGAGTTCTAGTCCCTTTTCTCCAGAGGGACTTGAACCTCTATCTTCAGCTTCCAGGAATACTCTTAATCGCTACATTTTAGGATTGGGTTTGCGTTTTGAAGAGAGAACATTATGTTTTCTGAATCACTCGCTGGAGCTGGTCTCTTGCCCATGGGGTGCATGTTAAGTCCAGAGGGCCACTGATTTATAAGTCGTTCTTATTCTTGCTGTCTGGCTTGATGCTTTTTGAGGTTCTTCAAACATAGGAGGAGTACAACTAGAATGGGCTTATTTGGGCTGTACCTCTGAATGCCCTGGACTGCCTGCTTGGGAAACTGGTACAGATGTACTTTCTGGGTATACTTTGATTAAGAGCAAGGCACTAGCATGTCAGTTGTTTGCTCCACAGGATTTAAAAGATGAGTTTGTCTGCCAAGCAGTTTCCCCCCAAGTCTTCGCAGTACTAACATGAACTGGAATAATGCACTCTGTAATTGCTGTTATTAAACCCAGCATGACTGTATTTCAGCCAATGCATTTGTGTTTAAACCAGTGAACTAATGATCAAATCCACAACTTCTAATTGCAACCAGTACATGGTGTTGTAAACATGATTCAGATGGCCTTGCTACCCTGTTAGCTTCCAATTAAAAAAAAATAAAATGAAATTTACTGGTCGCTTAACCCTGTATATGTAAGTTTCAGCTTGACATCATTAATGTGTATTTGTTGACTAGAGAGAGGCACTAGAATTTCCCTTCTTGCACTTTTACTCTTCCTTCTGTTAATGTGATCATTTTGAATTTGATGTTGGCTGCAGAATTCATAGAACTTCAACATATAATTTTTAGGAAAAAACAGAGTTGCTCTGGAGTAATAAAAAGAATTATTCCTCTTCCAGCCTAAGTTACTCACATAGCAACAGTCCTAAATGAGATGTGCTGAGCTTGAGTTGATGCTTCTGTGTAGTTGTTTGCTTGTTAAAAATATGAGAATATCTTTGTTCTTTCATGAATGCTAATAGTATCTTCATTACTTAATTTTGTTGGAGACAAAATTTGTCCCTGCTAATACTTCTCCTTGACTGATCCAACTGCGTAATTAAATACATGCCAAACTACAGTAACCTGAGCAGTATGACTAACTAGAATATGATTCCTATTGTACTTAAGAGATTGTGAATATTTGGGTGTGTTGGGACTGTTATGAGCTGGTTCATGCTTTAATGTGTTTTTTGTAAGGATGGTCAACTATATGCTTTTTTTGGTGGGTATTTTTGACAAATTAAAGATACTTTTGATAAGTCCTGTAAATCAAGGAAGGGGGCAGTTCAGGAGCAAGAGAGCCCTTTTCTGTCCAGTCTTAGGTGTTCAGATGGGTCTGCATTTTTTGTGGTTTTTTTGTGATGAAATGCTTTTACCCAGTCCATATTACTGTGACTTGAGCCAACTCTATTTTGGGTTGGTCAGTGTAGATTCACTGAGCTTTGCTGTTTTACTACAGTTACGAATCAAGCTTTTTCTTCTGAAACAAATAGCAGTTTAAGCCCTGTGACCAGTCTGCAGTGAGCTTTGGGAGACAACATATTCTTTGGCTGGACAAATCCCCACCTATAGTACATCTTTTTCCAGATATAGTCCAGTGGTTCTGCTTTTTTTCCCCAAAGCAGATTTGGGAAAAGAAAAAGTAAGCAGTGGCACTAGGAGGAGGAGTGATGTTCGGAGGGAGCATTGGGATCTCCGCAGCTCTGAAGAGCAGGCCACCTACATAGGGGTCAAAACCGCTGTAGGAGAGCAAGGAAGACGATACAACATAAGCTGTAATTATTGTAGTGAAGTATCTCCCCATAAAACGTAAAGTGCTTTGAGACCTTGAAAGCCTGGCTTAGTTCTTTGTTTACGCAGCACCTGAAACACCAGAGCCCTGATATCTGAGTGGGGCTTCTTGGTGCTGCTGTGATATAAAAAGTGAAAAATACTGAGAAAAACGCTACTGGGACAAAACATGTGATTCTCTGTATTACTGACATTGCAAGACACAGGAATCTAAGAATGTGTTTGACAGTCTGTCATTGTAACCACTGAAACCTTAAAGGTCCAATTAAAACCTCATAAAGAGTAATTCAGTGATGTTTGCATATGTAAAATAAAATGCTTTCAATAGTTAAGCTTTATGAGCATGTATGGACTCTAAGAATTCTGAAAACATG
The DNA here is from genome assembly GCF_023638135.1 of Falco biarmicus. Taxonomy (NCBI): domain Eukaryota; kingdom Metazoa; phylum Chordata; class Aves; order Falconiformes; family Falconidae; genus Falco; species Falco biarmicus. The sequence continues at coordinate 7,106,186 of NC_079298.1, read as the reverse complement.
CGTGTATTTTTATGAATGTCATGAACTCAAAATTATTTAGCAAATTTTGCCACTTTTTTTTTTTCTCCACAGGCTTTCACCATTGCTTACAGCCCAAACCACAAATAAAGCATTAAAATTATTGATGTGAGCTAAGCAGGAGGGCTACTGCCAAAAATAGCAGTATTCACTCAGGCTCATTCTATGTAGTTCTGGAAAAATTATTCCCATGCTACAGAAAAGATCACATTTTTTCCTTTCTTCACTAATAGTAAAAATATTACCTTTCAAGTGGTCTGTTATTCCTGCAGCTTGGGGATAAGCAGGTTGGATGAAGTTTAAGGTAGCTAAATGAGCAAGGCTTGCCAATCCAGCCTCCTGCTAATACAATGAATGATTTATGGTGCTTTTTTCTCTTGGTGCCTTCCCACCCCCTATTTTTACCTTCAAGATGACGGCAAAATGAGGCAAACAGGCAAATGAAACCTCATATTTGACCTAAGTGAGCTCCAGGAGCATTGCTCTTTTTTCTTTCCACTTTAATGAAGTGCATGGGAGGAGGTCACCCAAACTGGGAATCTCGGCTTTAAGACAGCACCACACGTGGGATTCTCCATCACTGCCAAGCAAACTGAATCTCTCTGAGAGGATGTTGACACACTATACAAGACAAGTCTCACGCATGTACACACCTGTACTCCTTTCAAACTTCAGAGTGCCCATGTTTTTTCTGGTGCTAAAAATGTCTTTCTTGTCACAGCAAGGCAGGACCGTGAACATCCATCCATTTTGAACACACTCTCTGAGAGCCCAACCATGCCCTCAGACTGCATGCTGGCTCATCTGTAAATGAACAGAGGACTCTGCATCATATGCCGAATGGAGTAAGCTCAGACTTACTCCAAGTTATGCACACAACCTTACTGTGCTTAGGCTTGCCAGATCTTTCAAGGTGGCTTCACACAGGAACTGATATGTCTGATCTTCCATGAGGTTGTCCCATGTACATAGGACATGTCACATGGATTAATACTGTGGTCTTGATAGGGGAGTTCTGGGGGAGAGGTGTACAAAGAGCCAGCTTTCATGTGTGAAGCCCATCTCCCACACTGTATCAGGTCTGCTTTTCTGACTGTTTCCTTCAAGAGAGCACAGGGACCTTGCTGACAAGTCCCTTACTAGTTTGTGACACTCTCATCAGGTGTCTGCATGGGAGGAGCTGAGCACTTGGCATACTTAGTCATCAAGCCTCCAGAAGTGAAGTAGCTGTTTTATGGGATTCAAACTGCAGCCCTGGGAGCCATAGTGATTTGTACGTGGTCCCAGGCTGAGTCAGTACCAGTGGTAGAAGGAGCCCACCAGTGCTGTTGTGGGGGGAGACAGGGGACTTTGGAAGGTAGGTGGAATTTACAGAGAAATATAGCAATCCAATAAAGTGCCAAGAAAGAAGGTGAGATGTATAAAGGGAATTTTCTAAAAAGAAACTGATAATCCTGAGGTCTATTGCATTGTTGTAGGGAATGAGAGACAAAGACTTGATATTGTCCGTTGTGGTAAGTTCCCTTTGATAGGTACAACTGTAATTACCAAGAAAATGCACCTTTATACTTCCTTTGATTGGTGAGAATTAGCTTTTGTGCTAAGCAGTGCTGCTTTCTGCACTGAGATTAACCACGGCACAGAGACTCAGATTATTTGTTAGGTGATGCTCCAAGTGATTTAGAAAACAATTTGGGGAGCACGTTATGGAGCTGGGTTCTCTTACCACCAATGCCCAAGTTTGTCTTTTGGCAGATCTGTAATAACCTCACTGCCTGTAGTAAGATGAGTACAACTATTTCTTATCTTCCCCAAATGATTTGAAAGGCTAAATTTATTTGTGTGAGAATATAGGCTTTTTGAGATCTTAGAACAGTACCAGTACATGGAATGATCATTGCCACTTTTAAAATCCGTTCTTGAGTCTGTGATTCAGAAATAAAATGATCATGAGCAAAAATGAGAAAGAAACCTGATATCCCTGTTCAACCACAAAGAGCTAATCCTGTTGATGAGCTATTACCAGAGACGGAATAGCAGAGAAAATGGGCAGGTGCTGTATGGTATTTTAGTAGTGACCCTGGAGCCCTGACTGAAGCCAGCTAGGTTTTTGTGTCTGACTTTGGAAAACCCTGTGTTGTACTCAAGCTGTGGAAAAATACACAATGATTAAGAACTTAGTAAGCATTGCACATCAGGTTATATGAAGTGACATTGGTATCGTTCCCACACTTGCTGTGTGGACGGTTTTACCTCGAAGAACAGTAGCAGCAGTCCACGGGGAGGGCAGGTAAAGTGTGAGGACTGATGGCTGCTTGGTGAGAGCAAGAAGTGTTGCAGATTTAGGGCTGGGGGAGGGAAAAGCTTATTAAGCTGAGAGAGCAGTGGCAGTAAAGGTAGGACCTACAGAAAAGGTAGGATCCAGGGAGAGATGTGTGTCTCCAAGCCCCCTTGCTAAATAATGTGGAAAGAAACACATGCACATCATTGCTGTAGGAGTTTTTCTCATTAGATCAAAAGGACAACATCACAGCAATCTGTTGCTTCTGTAGAAACCACAGCATCCAAGAGGAGGAGGAGACACATGTGGGCAGCAAGAAAGCTCTTGAAAAACAACTAAGGAGACAGCATGAAAGAAACAGCTTACGGGGTGGGGTCAGAGCAGTCCCAGTGCAGTCAGAGAGGAATGAGAAGGCAGATGAGTGGGTGAGGACAGACACCCTACTGCATGTTGATTGTGGCACAGCCTCCATCTGTCCTTCCTTGGTGCACCCACTCCTAGTGCTAGGAATAAGCTCTGATACCATGGAATCAGATTGCTGTTTGTAATGGTAAAACTGCTGCTGAGAAACACTATCTTTGTTTCCTAGTGAATGATAAAGAAACAATAAGTGGTGTTTACATGCCTGAGTTGTTTATCCCTCTTTGCAGCAGCACTCTTCTCTACAAACTTTCACCTGTGCCATCATAGCCTGGAGACCCCATGCACGACATGCATAGGTGACTTACCTTTCTTCAGCTCCAGCAATTCATGGCTGTGAGACCAAGGCACTTAGATACCAAACAACCTCCACATTAAATGATCACCACAGAAAGTGATGCTAATACAAAGCTACATCCAAGAATTCACTAACTTTCACCATTGACAACCCAGTAGAGTTTCAGCAATTCACACCTTCCTGTTGTGAAGATTCCACTTGAGGACTGTGGAGTAAAATAAGTCTGGCGTTGGTTAAATTGTGTGTTCCAGCTTAGGCATCCATCTAAAAATGTAAATTACCTTCAGAAAGTAGAATAACTTTGATCTCATTTAATTCTTGATACATCCATCAAAAAGACTTTGTCTTTGTAACCTCACATATCTTCCCATCAAGAAACCGGACAGAAATATCAGATGGAAAAGAGGGGTCTTTTTTCCTACCTTATTCTTCTTTCAGACAGTTAGTAGGGAGAGGACAGAGCCATTCAGAATCAGCTGTACTATGCTGCCTGAGCTACAGGGCAAGTACTCAAATGTCTGCAAAATTAGCGTAGTATGAAAAGCAGACAGAAAAGTCAGCCCGAGTTCCAGACCCCAGGTTTGCTGTTAGATTAGTTCTCTCTTGACTTGTGTACTTGACACTCCTTATGATGACCTTGATACTGAGGATGGCTCTACAGCTCCAGATGTCTGAATTTTGTGCTGCTGGTAGAGACCTGTTTCAGAGAACAATCCTACTTAAAGGCCTCAAGAACAGTTGCACAGAGGCACAACAAAATGTCAGAAGTTAGTAAAGAAATGTATTTTTATTTTGGCACTGAATTTCCTTTGGCAATATTAGCCATCACTCTTGGTATGAAATGACTGACTGCTCTACGTAAGGGTGTCACCATGTTCTGAACCTGATTTTAACGTAGTCCAGGAGAGGTCACCAGCAAAGGTGGGCTGTGTGTTCTCCCAGAGGTAATAGTATGTGAGCCTGCGGGTTTGGTTTAGGCATTTTTAAGGTGAGAAAAAAGAAATGCAGAGAAAAAAAAACCCCTAAATCTTCATGCGTGTTGTCTTTTCAGAGGGAACAGCTGTCTGGGGTAATACTTCATTGCATGCAATCATGAGAAGCAGGAAAGCAGTTCTATTTACTTCAACTTCACTAGTGGCAGACCAGCTTCTCAAATGAGCACAGAGTTTCTTTTTTTTGCCAGCTCCAAACAGATAAAATTACTACTTGGTAAATTCCACATAACCTTTAAGGTTTTCAATCACAGCAGTAAATGCTACTGTGCCCCAGCTCCTGCTTTTACTAAATTGTATTATAAGCACCTTAATTATAGTCCATGCTGTCTGATGGGCCATGGAAAAGGTTGTCTTCCAAAGAACATATGATAACAAGGGTGGAGCGATACTGGTCATTTTTTGTCTGTTGGGAAAGAAAGGGCTTTGCGGAGAGGAAGATTAATAGTAAACAATGTTAATCTAAATATATCTCAGACACAAAATACCACATTCCTTCAGGCTTGCCTTCTCAGGGGGTACTGGCATTAACCATTTTACTGTGGGGATAGCTCCACAAAGACAGGCTCCTTTTCAGAGCAGAGCTAAAAATGAGGTATGTTTTTGTTGTCATTTTGCTGTTGAAGCTGCAGCAGTACAATGAGGTCTCTGACTTGCACTGCTTTTAGCAGTTGAGTTCAGGGCTTCCAGGTTGAGATCTAGTTCAAGGGCAGAGAAGTGAACAGAAAGAAACATTTGCAGTGACTTCACGGTGGTTTGAACAGATTCTCCACACTGCTGCAAAAGAGAGGAATCAGACCTGGGTCTTACAGATGGATTAGTCCCCCGTTATAGCCCGTGTCTGCCTCTTTACTTATTTAATTATTTTTGTAGGTCAGATCAAACATAAGTTGGAGGCAGCTCGCTTTCAAAGTCTCTGCTGTACTCAGTATAGCAAAGCATCTGGCAGGACAATTTCATTTCTGACTCCCACTGTTAATGGCATGGCTCTGGGCCTTTGGGTAGGCAGGCTATCCTTATCACCTTGGCAGGCTTCCAGCTCCAAATAATAATCCATTAACGTCTGCCCTGCTGGCATTCTTGCCAAATACAAGGGATATCTTTTAAATAAACATTGGCAGTTCCCAGTCAGAGGAAAGAGAAAGGGAGTAGAGGAAAAACAATCCTTGACATTTCAGTGACTTTGCAGGGCTAGCTGACACCTGGTACCACCCTTATCTGCGGGTGTTTATGCAGGGCTGCAAAACACAGCTTCTTCTGTTGGCTCTTTTCCTTTCTTTAAATAGAACTGGGGAGACTTATAATGATAGGAGTAACTTTCTTGGATAGGCACTCTTTTCTTTGCCACCACCCCCCCCTTTTTTTTTCCCCAGGCTGGGGAGACCCTTGCATTAACATCTGTGCTCCTGTCTTCCTCTGAAGAACAGCAAGAATAGTATAGCAGGCTTGCGTGCCTTGTACTTTGCCAACAATATTTTTTCCCACAGTTTTCCTCCCTAGTGGATTAGATACAATGCAGGTTTACTTTCATGGGGGCACTTTCCCACCTGACTTGCTATCTCTTCATCCATCAAACCAAACAGCCACATCGATCTGGCAGTAATCAGAGCAAACAAGGGCTCACCCCATTCTCAGCGTTCTTTGGGAAGTGCTTTTTCTGTTTGTTTCAACCATTTCACTTTCTTTCTCTGTAGCTGAACTCTCAATGACAGCTTGAGGTTTATTTTTCCAGCTGTTATATTTTGCTTAATAGCAATAAAATTACTTGTTTGGATAATTCACAGTATCAATAAATGAGCCATCTAGGTTTTATTTTTGCAGTCTAGTTAAGATCTGGAGTAGGATTCATTCTTCCAGAATGTGATTGGGAGACAGTAAAATATTTATTGTTGAAAGAGTAACATAGAGTCAAACCTAGAGTTTGCTACCCAAGACTGGAAGTGGATTTCGTTTCTACTTGTTTTGCCTTGATTCAGTGATTGCGCCGATGCTACCTTAGTGTATATTAGAGGTAGCTAAGGGCACAAACTCTCTTTTGTTGCATCTTTATAACAAGTTAATTAAAAGATTGGACAGTAGTTTGAAGGATTTGAAATCTTGATCGTAAGGGTATTTTGGTACTTGATTCTTTCCTGCTAATGACTTGGGACTTCATTTGCAACTACTCCTTTGGCAAAATTTCCACAAATTTTATATCGCATTTGCAGTATTGTATTTTGCTTGCCCCTTTTCATCTGGGTGCTTGAGGCTATTCCTATCTTTCCTCCAGTTTCCAAATAAACACTATCCCCACCCGTGATGAAATTTCCTATCAGGTTAGCATTATTGCTGAATTTTCTGATGTGCAGCTAAAAGTTTCCTCTAACCCCATTGCTTGTGTGTGGGATGGGGCAGAGGGAGGCACCCTGACGGCTGAAGGGTGCGGAGACAAACTGACAAAGTGCAGAATGCATATTTTGACCAGATCCTCATTTTGGGGCTTAATGCTTTTAAGTCTCAACACTTCCCTTTTTGAAGCATGGTGACATTTGAATATGTGAATGTGTTTTCAATGAAGATAACTTAATCACCAGCACTGGGAGTTTATATATCTCCTAATTAAAAGGGAACCAATCTGGATGTCCCAAACCAATCTTTGCTATATTTTTAGTTCAATATATCGCTCCACCCCTGGCCAGCCTGTATATGGTAAACCTTCTGCTATTTCCTGCTCAGTTATTTAATGCTGGAGCCAAGCTAGTTTCAGTTCCTGAAGCAGAACCAAGCAAAGCAAATGTGGTTAGAATGGAGTTAACTGGAAACATTCCCAAAAGATAGCAGATTTACTCCCAAGTGCATAGTGATCCACCTACAGTGGAAAAGAAACATAATTTCAAATCATAACCTCTTCACTCTGTGTAGATTCTGTCTGGACACTTACAAGCCTTTGTTAATAGTCTGTACTTAAAAAGGATTATGAAGAAGGTGCTGTAGGCTCTTCACAAGCAAACTACAATTGAAAATACTAAGCATCTTTGCAGTGGAAATTGTCCCCTTAGTTGGTGAAATATTGCAGCTGAAGTGTAAAAAGGGGGCAAGAGAAGAAGGGTATAATATTGAGAGGCTGGTTAAGATAGGCAAATGCATATTAAGTAATTGTAGGTCCCTAAACTGGATTAAGGTGACACATCTGTTGCTCTTCTTTCATTGTTTTATTGGACCATACCAAGCCCTAGCTGCTCGGGCATGTACTGTCTCTAATTTTGCAAACCAGGAAGATCCTTAACTGCAAGTGTGCTTGGGTAGGGAGAAAGGAGGCAGCTGCAGTTGCTGCGTGGGCTAATAAAACACTTCAGCAGGCATGTTTAGCAGGGAGGAGCACTCCATTATAGCGTCCATCACAGTCCAAATCTGGAGCTGTTAATCAATTTTGGATTAGTCTATAGGGGTCTTTGCCAGGGGAAACAGTATTGTTAGCCCCCCTGAAGTCTGTGGGTGAATGGTAGATAAATACAAAATTGCTGCATTCAGTAGAGGCTGTCATTTGGGCCAGGTGAGGTCTGCATTCTGCTTTCCTGAAAATAATCCTAAAAAGTGCTTTGTAGAGTACTCTGGTGGATTTCTGCAAAACTGTCACTAGCACCTGCTTCCCTTAGATGATAAACCTTGCAGAGCAGAGAGAATATTTACCATGGTTTGCTAAAGAGATGTCTGACTTTCTCCCCCAGTAACTTTTCAACCTGTTCTTCAAATTAGAAGGGTGGAGGTCTTAAAAATAAAATCCTGGATGTTCAGTGAAAATAAAAAGTCGAATATAGTGCAGAGGCCCAAGTTGTGTCTCCCACTGTTGTGCTCCCCCTCTCCCCAGGGGATGTTTGCTGCAGAGGTGAAATACTTACTAGGCACTGGAGAATACATGTAGGAATCGGTGTCAAGGAACAAAATGAACTGCAAATCTGGCTTCAGTAGCTCTTCTGTTCTCAGGGTTAATAGTTTAAATAAAGGAGCGTAGTAACAGAGGTGCTTCACTTCAGGTCTCTCTCTTTTAGAGACTGTAAGTATTTTCTAACCCAGATTTCAAGAACAACAATGTGTGGCTGGGCTGGAACCAGTGATATTTTTAAGTTTCCTGTGGTTTGAGAAACTGTCTGAAGGATCAAGGAATCCAGAAAACCAGTTGTGAGTTTCCGGTATGAACATCGAATGAATACGAAAATGAATAGGCACTGATTTTCTGCATTGTAGCAGATGAAAGAAGATGAAAGATCTCAGCTATGCTAATGTCAGTCCAGAGCAACTCCAGCAACTGCAGGCTTTAGTTAAATAAATATTATTTAACCTAGTTCAGGAAAATCCCTCCACTACTACAAAACAAGTTTTTCCACTCTTTCGGGTCATGACCTTATACGGAAGCAACCCACGCTGATAACCTGTTGCACAACTGATACTGAGTAAGCATCTTCAAAGAGCAAGTCTCTGCACCTGCTGACCTCCAGTCTGTCTAGCAGGCCTGTCCAGGTTTAAATGATGTAAACTGTCATCTCTTGTGTATATCTAATTCTAGCCATTGTCTGGTTGTGCACAAGAGATGCCTTTTTTTTTGGTGCAGGCAGAGACAGTTCACATGCAGAGATCCATATATCATAGTAAATGTCACATTATACACAGGAAGATGCTGGTTGTCTTCTAGCTGCATCCGTGATGCTGTGGCCTGCCTGCTGCTTTGTGCATTCTATTATGTGATAGTTTGTGGAGCTCTGCTGGCTCTCACTGGTGTGGCTGCTCCTCTGTGTGTGTAATGTGTACTCAGGCCTGGTGTAATGTGTTAAGACTACACAGTAAAAGTAGTCTTCTTTTTCATTATTCTAACCATTTATGGGTTTGACATACTCCCTGTGATACAGCCCTTCTTGTTTCACAGCCAGCAGTGCCTGTGAACATCTTCTTTGTTTCTCCTCCCTATGTATTCACATGCCCCATAAATATCAGTAGTTCTGATTAAATATAAAAGAGATGCAGTGCCAGTACTTGTGTATTGGCATAGGGGAAAGAGAGGACAAAGAAGAGGAAAGAGTTTTGGTTTTATGTAGACTGAAACATCACAGTAGCAGAAACGATGGCACTTACAGTAATGTCACAGTCTCCTAGTATAATTTCATCATTGCCTGGAAGCTTAGCACTTACGCAGGGATTTCTCTCTTGAGTAATTGTATAGCATCTCAGCAAATTAGTATTACTTTATACATCCAGGAGATTGTGAAGGCTCACGCGTATTTGTTGACCACAGGACTTCTTTCCAGTAATGCTGCTTGCACAGGCCTTCCCACGCACCTCTGAACCAACTTACCTTTGAGGCCACGTGCCACCCTGTGCCCTCTGCCTCTGCGCGTGGAGGGGCTCTGGTGAAGTTGTAATGGGAACCTATTGCTTACTCATGTATACACCAAGTGAAAGCACTCCATTGCTCCTTGCAATTCACAAGTTACTGGGGACATAGACCAGACTTTGAGATATTTTTTGTAAAGACAAAGGATACTCTCCTCTCTTTCCTCATCTGAATGAACTTGAATACGCAGACACCCTTACCACATCCTGTGATTTGGCTGATGTCTTTTTTTAAGACCCTCAGCAGTGGAGCACAGCAGCAGTCTCTTCTGGTTGACATGAATTTTTAAAAATCCAGAAGCCTTTCCTGGGTGACATTAGACCAAAGAAACCAGCAGTATGGTTCTACTCATCTGGCAGCATAAGGCAGCATATATACAATGTTCTTAGCAGGAACTTTTGTATGAGAAACATCAATGCATTGATCCTAGAAACAGACTAAAAATCTGATATGGGAATGGTATGCAAATGAGCAGTTGCATGGCTTATAAAATTCTGGTGTGGCTTTACAATGCAAAATGACACATCTGGCATCTAGCTGAGAGAGCTTTTTCACTTTTTTTTTCCTGCCCTAAAGCGCTTTCTTCAGGGAAAAAAAATAAAAGTCAAATTGCCTGAAATGAGATGCTTTCAGTATTAGCAGTATATGGCTATCTGTGCCCTGTGAAAGTGGAGAAAATATCATGTATACTAACAGCATATTATGTTGTTGACCAAAACAAAACTGGAAAGTTTCAAGAACCACCACTGTATAATGTGATTACCACGGTGTCTGGTTTTGGGAGCCTCATTCTCTTCTGTGAGAGTTGTTATGCCAACATAGGAAAGAGAAAACCAAATGGAAACCAAGAAGGATATCATTTTCCCTGCCCCCCTCACCCCCCCCCCCCCCCCCTTCCTCTTCCTGTTGGGAGTGTTCCTGTTTGTCTGAATAAAACTTACCCATTCCAGTACCTACCTACTATTTAAGATTGCTTGCCAGCCTGGGAAGTTGTTATGCAGGTTGCCCTTAAATAGCTCACATTTGACTGTAGAGCACCTGTTAGTTGATTGGGAGACAGTAAAATTGAGGGCAAAGGCTTCCCAAACACAAAGGATTGCTTGTGGAAAAAGGTCTTGTTGATCTTGGATGAAGTTATAACCACCACTTGAAGACTTTAGTGAGGCATTGTATGGTGTACTAGGTCTGTACATGTGTTTCTGTGTGTGAAAAAACAACACCTGAGCTAAACAGACGAGAGCAGAGCTAAACCAAGTCTACTCCTAACGGTCTTTCTTCAGGTGTATTTTATGGAGCACTTTTGAAAGGACCTTTTGTGTAAGCCCCTTGGAAACTCATTTCAAAGCCCCTGCGCAGAAGTGCCGGAGCCTGTGGCCCACCTTCCTGCTCAGAGCTTGAATCTTGTAGTTCACATCTTTCCACTTCAGACTTTGGTCCATCACATCAGGTGTTTCAAACCCTGCAAGAGTCGTTTGCTTTGGTGGGAGGTGAAGGAGCTTGAAATAAAGCTTGAAATAAACAAGAATTTTCCAGAAAAGTGTTCCTGTTCATTCAACAGTTTCCACACACTGCTGCACCCTTAACTTTGCTTCGTGCCTCCTGCTTGCTGTGCTCTCTGGAGGCATTTATCCCTTCTCTTAGAGTCAGCTTTGTGTTCTGACTCATTCAGTATTGTGTTTGTGGTTAATTTTATGGGGTGAAGCAACTGGGATAACCTTGTGAAGATCAAAACAGAGTATTTTTAAGTGACACGGTTACAATATTAATTTACAAATACATTTAGGAATAATAGTGACATTCATTTGTTCTTTACAGGAACATGCTTGTTTTGAAACACAGACAAGCAAAAACTTTTCAAGATAACACATTTCTATGAAATATCTAGTTCATTTTCAGAAATGTTTTAAAAGAGCTACTCTAAACTGCCAGGATTCATGAAGCTGTTCCCCAGAAGGCATCACTCTAATCCAAAGCCCACCAGAGCCTGTGAACAACTTTTTGTTTTGCTGACTTGGTTTCCAGTAAAGGACTGAGTTATGAAACATGGTGACACCTCTTGGTCTTGCTGACTTGTATCTGTAGGATCTCCTTGCTCCTCAGGACCTCTCTTTTTGTGGTTCAACTGTAGTCTGCTGAAATAAGTTTGACTTTCTTAGCGAGAGTTGTTACAAACTGCAAAGCTTGTCAAAATTTCCACTCCCTTTCAGACCTAGAAAATTTAGTGAATTGGTGCAATATGAACAATGTTGCCCAAAATGTTGTGGCAAACAGCTATATTCTGAATACTTGCAGGACCTTTTCAATAACCGCTGCGTCCTTTCCCAGCAGCTCTCTCAGGGGTTGCTGCGCGGCAGGCCTATGGCCAGGCTGCTTTGCACAGAAATGAGCTTTGCCATCAGGCAGGGCAGCCTGCCCCGTCCGTAGTGCCTGAAGGAACTGTGGGAGCTGGTAGTTACTTCTTACCATTCAAGTTATTTCATACCTTTATTGTAACATTTCAACCAGATATGAGTTATTTCTTAACCACCATGCAAGGCAGCGCCTCTGCCATCTTGCCGAGTTTGGGATCTGCCACCCCACCACACACTCACACACACACACACCCTTTTATCTGAGTCCAAATGCCAGGATCAAACACAGTCCACGTGTTTGAATGTAAGGCATGCAGGCTCAGGTTGAGGGAAAGCCAAGCATTACACTGATCACGTGCAGCAAGCTGATCTTCTGCTGCAGTTTCTTTTTAAAACCTGATTATTTGTGCAGGCTGGATTCTGAAACATTTGGTTTGGAGCCGGACAAGCAGAACTGACAAACTGGCTGATTGCCTGATGCACTACAACAAAGGCAGAGAGAGAAGGAGCCTTTGGTGTCATTCAAGTGCTTGACTGTTTTTTCCAGCAGGTATTTTTTCAGTTCACAGCAGGCCATTGACACCAGAAAGTGCAGTAACAGCAGCCTCGGTGGTGAAACTGCCGATGTTACAATCGGAGGGAGATGAAGTGAAGTAGTTGTTGGAGTGGCAGTACCAGGAAATGGCTGAGACATCACATGGCAGAGGATGTGCAGTCTGTAGCAGAGGGACATATTTACTTACAGGCTAGACTTCCACCAGACTCGACCAAAGGCAGTTTTGGCTAGTTATTTGAATTACCTGACCCACTTGCAGTCGGAAGTCATTATATAGATAGTAACTACCTACCCCACCCTTGGTAGGCAGACAGACTCTTTGCCAAAATGGTCTAGCTCAGCTTTACAGAGTATAAAATATTGTACCGTTCTAGTTAAAGCTGTCATTGCAAAGACATTAGAAGCTGCTGCAGTTCCAGTAAACTGCTCCACTTCTTGGCATTTGATCATTGTGGAGAAAGGCTCTAGGATTTACATCTTACCACCACCTGGAACACAAATCATACGCAAAGAGTAAGTCTGAAATTTTTCTTAAGGTGCAAATCACTTGCTTCTCCAACTGCTGAGAAAGGCTCCCTGGCCCTCTGGCAGTCAGGGAAGTTGCCCATGACAAGGACTCCAGTAGGAGCTTTGCACAACCGTTCATTTGAAGTGCTAAATAGAGACTCCAAGACAATTTTTCCTAGACTTTTTTATTTTCTTGTAATGAAAGCTGCAGCTAACTTAGCACACATAACACCCTTGGTGATTAATTCTTGTTAATTGATGGATGGGTTGAAAATTTTATGCAAGATTCTTTTATTTTTTTATTACATTTGCAATCACAAGTTACCATTTAAAAACAAATCATGTTACTATTATAATAATTCATAACTGTAAATTATTTTCCCCATAAATATATGAGATTTCACCAAAATCTGTGGCCTGCACCAATGTTGACCTTTAGCATAACCCCACAAATTATCACCAAAATAATATTCTGATCTTGCTTACACCAGAATATAGTTGGACAAAGTCCATGAAGAGACAATAGATTTATACTAATGCAGATGAGAGCAGGTCTGGTCCAAAATAAAGTAAGAGGACTTCAAATTAGAATGATGGTGGCCTTTGCTTGGAACGTAGGCACAGGTGATGATAGAAAAGGAAGAAAAGAACTGTCATGTCTTCTACTGCACGTATATCTCAGTTTAATTTTGCTTATATATTGTGAGACTTATGTGAGTCTTTTGTGAGACCTCAGATACCGATACTTGAGATGCTGGGGTGGGTTGAAGCAGTTCATTTAGCAGAAACTGAAGTGAAAATTCTATTTCCTTCAGAGGTAGCTTCTCAGAGTCCAGGTGGTAATATTTCATTTGAAAAAACCAAGGGACCATCTTGCTTGTCCTCTGCAAAACCAGTGACTATTTGCTGAAGTTGCTGTCTGTATGCATGGGGCTCATGTATTGCTGCTGACTTCTCTGTGCACTACATGCTTGCTGCCTGGGTTGGGTAGGCTTGAGAGAGACCACAGAGAAGTTAAAAATTATTTGTGCTCCTGTTCTCTTGATTCATATGTACGGTGTTAAGGACAATGTGTCACATTGGGCTGGATAGGGGATTTTAATGCACTAAGGCAAAAATCCATAAAGGACATATGCACCCAGCTCTGAGGCAGGGATTCAGAAGTCTTAATTAGGATGCTACGTTGCCTGCACAGCGAGTTAGGAGAATTCAGTGTCTAGTAATGGGATTCACATGTACAAGTACTCCGTGCCGGGGGACTGAGCTAGTGAGCTGGAAAAATGCTGAAGAAAAGGATACATTTCTGCGCTTCAGTTGGTACCTAAGCCCTTTTCTTGGATCTGACCCTGAATGCTGAAGTTTCAGTGATATATACCAGTCAGCTTATGTTTACAATTGCACTGAGTTTCCTTAAGGAAATAAATCAAATTAAACTTTTTTTTTATTTGACCCTGTTATTAAAGTAGAAAGCTGAACACCAAACTGCACTGGAGGCCTAATGCTATACCGGAGCCACACTTCCCTTGTTTCTATTCTGTTTATGAACGCCCTTCATCAACTAATCACTGTTTGGCACAGTATTAAATTTAATCACTGAACTCCAAAACGTTGTAATATGTCTACCTACTCCATGGTTCCATTTGGATGGAAATTTTCTATCTCGTTTAAAGACTATTAAAGCCCTGCCTTTCTTGTTCAGAACAAAAGGGTATTGTTTACTTTGTTTTTTGTTATTTTCGTATTCAACAAAAGATGATTATTCCGTCTCCTCAGTGCTGAGATCCCTGTGAACATGTAGACCTCCCTCCACTTGCTTTTCTTTTCCCTGGGTGACTACAAAATAGAAAAATTTCCTTCACACAGAAGCTTACAGTTGAAATGCACAAAGGCAAACGTTACTTATCTAAACTTTCAAGGTTTTCCTAACAAAGGTATTAATCAAAAAGTGGATGTGAGACATAATTGAATAATCAATGTTACAAGGCACAGCAGAAGCAGCAATGAGATTAACACATATTTATGATTAAGGATTAATCTTTCATGAAATAAAAAGTTGTTTCAATCGAAACCTTTTGACCTTTTAAGAGAGATGCAGCAAACCCACAAACATATAGTTGTTTGTTTGGATCCTATTATTACCATCACATTATAACCTAGGGAGAACAGCTTTTCTGATCCTACAACTAGGCAGCCTGTGGGCCGGTGAGCAAGGTTCTGGCTTTTTGAGAGCTGGCAGCCCATTCACAGTGGGTTGACTTTCAAAAGACCCATTTATTAAATGACGCAAGGTGCAAATTATGACTCACTCTGCATAGCTTAAGTTTGTAAAAATCAACCTATATTCATCTTCCTAGCACCTACACAGCTGCATAATGTATTTGTTATCTCTAGGGTCCCGTTAACCCTTTTAGAGGCTTAAAAGTGATTTGCAACCCAGACAAACTGATGTTCTTATCTAGTAAACTAAGGTTTTTCTCTTTTATCAGTGGTGATCTAGTGAATGGCAGGTTTTCTTCTCTCTGACCAGGATTAGGTCACAGAGTGGCCCAGCAGTCCGGGTTTGAACATTTCCTCCTGTTCTAACAGACCTCGTAAAAAATACATTGATTGCTGGTGGTTTTTGCTGATATGTGACACATTGTTTTCCAGGTCACAGCCAGATGAACCAGGTACTCTTCGACCTCTGAGTCCTCTAGTGATCTTGCAATGATACTGTAAGTAATTGTTGTTTATTATAAATAGCTTTTTAAGCGGAAGTTTGATGCTAGTCCAGCACATTTTATTGGTTGAAACATTTCCTTGTATTTCCCACTTGTATTGCAACGTACTTTTTATCGTAGATTTAAGGGTATGGGAGCAGTTTTGCTGTGTTTGCAAGGCCTTTAAAAGGACACAACCAACCTCTTCACCTTCTCCACCCATCTCCTTCCCCATCTTCTCTCCTTTAAAGAGAGGACATCAGCAAGTCTGGAGATTCAGGTGTGGTTCCTAAACCTGTGTCGACGAGGAAGGTCTACTGGTGCTGGAAATGGTGTGCAGCCACTTGTTCCTGTATTTCAGCTCTCCTTCCTCTCAGGAAACCCAACTTCAAGGGAAGGAAAACCCCAAATGACCTTTATACATATCATTGCAAAAAACGATGGTTGCTTAAAAAGAGAGTGTTACATGCATGGCTTCCTTTCTCCATCTATGCTTCTACTGCGCATGTTACAAATAATGACAGCTATTACAGGACTGGCTGTATGGGATGAACGCTGAAAAATGAAGCCTATTTTTCTTTGTCCCCTTGTCTGTAGCCCTAACTCAGCAGAATTATCCTTGTCTGGTAATATGGCCAGACTAGAGGAGGGATTGTACCTTCTCTTATTATGGTGGGTGAAGCAAAAAGCCTTCCTCCAGTGTTGAATCAGACAGTGAAATTAATTTATTTCCTCTCTGTTTGTAAATACTGTGTGTTGGCTTTCTGCAAGCCCTGGTATGCTAACCTACTTGCAGAGACTCCAACAGAAAGGAAGTGGCAAAATTGCATGTAAGATTATTTACAGCAAACTAATGTGAAAAATGAACATTGGCCAGATACTTGTCCTTGTCTTTACTCAGGGAACACGTATTATACCCTGTGACTTTCATGGCCAATCACATCTAAACAGTGAATATGAGTTTCAGAACACATGTTCTTGTTTTAAGCAGATCGGAATTGAGTATGAAGATATATATACTGTTGTTTTTAAGCCCATAATAAAACTTACTGAATACTGATGAATAATAGATGCATTTAAAGGAAATTACGATGTGCTCCTGTTTAATCCTTGAAAGAAAAAAAGCAAAATCGCTTATGAGTTCTATGTAATGGTTTATTCTTTAAGACAGAACAATGGAGGCTTGGTACAAAACTGACTGGAATCAATAAAAAGAACCCCATTTTATGTCCCAGGTTTGTAGCCTACACAGAAGGCTGTTATGGCAGCTGCCACCTTTACTAATGCACCAGGGTTTGGACAAGGTTCCTCTAGGGCTACAGTGGTAATGGCTCTTAAGTCTGGCTGAAACAGGCTGATATTCCCTGTGGATCAGGCACAGAGGTGGACCAGTAACATGCACTCACCTGTGCGTTACGTCAGTTAGTCTAGTATGTGCTGTTCCAGTTGTAGCTCTTGTAAATTAAACAGAGAAATAAGTTGCTTTTTTGCTTTATGCCACTGCTGAAATATGATCCGAGGCTCAGGTAGATTCCAGCTGTGATCTTGCTCCTTGGTTATGAACATACATTTATGTTCTCAAGACATTAGAGCTCCTTCTACACAGGCAAAAATTGTAAAAACAAAATGAACAACGTTCTCTGTGTACAGTAGAGTTATTTAAAGTGCCTGAGGGTTTGAACATAAGCAGACACTGTGTTCACATACAATATAAGCAAGACTTCTGGGTTTTGGCATTTAAAATGACAATTAAAAATAGAGCAGGCATGTTTCAGCAACTTTATGGGATGCCATAAACATCCAGAAAAGGATTTCAGACAAAAGTAAAGATTCACAGTAAGGATTGTTTTCTTCTATTTGTGTCCTACCTCAGTTTTTAGTGTGATCTGTTGTGACACACCACAAAACTAATGAAATGAAAGTGAATGGCAGAAGGTAGTCTCACTCATGGGAAGCTATTGTACATGAGAAAGTGCTTATTTGGGAAACTCAAAGTTTACAGTATTTATGGCTCTGTTCAGGTAATTGTTTTAGCTTCCTGCTCAAGATTTTTCCAAAAAAACTTGAGGAGAAAAAGCCCCATACAAGTCAGCGAGGTGAAAGACACTCTCCTTCCTCAACACAGAAACCAACACAATGGACTCAAAATCTCTCCCTGGCACAATTTTGTGTACCATGACACTACCTGAATGTTCTTAGATACATCTACCCCGGGAATGACATTACTGCATAGTCAGTCAGCTATTCCCACTGTAGCCTCCTGGCAGCATGCCATGGATTATGATATTTTATATTGTATCACATACCTTTAAGCAACATAGTGTTTACAAATATGTAAGGCACCTCTTGTTGTGAATGTGTTTTGAGCATTAAGCTAAGGTGAGAAGAAGAACCTGAATCTCAAGTTAAGGATTTAATTACAAGGCTTTTCTTCCTCAATACATTTTTTCCTGCCAGTTGTAAACCTTTGACAAAAAGAGTTCCTCAGCTTCTTTGGTTTTTTATGCCTGAATTTCTCTTTAATCAACTCCAAAATCTCCAAAATGCTTTGAAATATTGTTATGATATTGAGCAGAATTTCCTCTAGGATGGTCAGCTCTTTCCTAGCTGGGATGGTCCTCCCTAGATGGGAGACAAACTGCAGCTTGTTTTTAGGTTGTTCTGAAATCCGTCTCTTTTCTTTATGACACTCCAGCAGTGTATTTTGTTCTGTGCATGTGTTGAAACCACGTAGCCATCAAGTGACCCACCTAATGGTGCTCAGCCTAAAAAAATCCTGCCCCCCCCGCCCCCCGGCCAGCTTTCCTGGGTTTCTTTCAGTCCCCTCCTCACCACAGGAGTCACATGTGGTTCCTCTTCTTTTTTTTTTTTTTTTTTTTTCACCTCTCACTTCTGCATTCTGAAAAAAATATAAAGTCTTGTACAGTGGGGGTAGTTGTAGGGAATTTACCTTCTTCCTCCATGCAGAGGCCAAGGAACAGTTGGTCTCTCCTTTCTTGTCACTGGACACCAGCATTGGGATTGTTTTTCAGGAGAGTCAGGGCTAAGTGAGAATTAGGTTCCCTCTCTGAGTTAAGCAGTGCTCCACATTAGTGATCCAATGTCTCAGGGCAGGAGGGAGTAAGGAAACTGTTGGCTTTATCCTCCTTGGTGCACAAACCATTCCGCAGGGACTGGGGATTGGACATCTGCCAGAAAAGAGGGAGATAAAAGGTATCTTAGGGTTACATTTGTTGCCTGTGGCTGTGCATTTACTTTGTTTTAGTCCTTTCCCCTCCCCTTATCACAATTCCAGACTATGCAGGAGCTCTTTTCTCCCCTTTACCTGTGTTTATTTCCTTTAATTAGGTGATAATTTTACAATCTGAGGGATTCTGAGGCAATCCCATTCTCCCTTTCTACCTTGTGAATTGTAGCCTCTTGTTCCTCACCTTGCCACAGTTGCAATGCCATGCTGATAAACAAAATTCAAAGGTCCTTTTTGGTTTTTTTACTTTTTACTTTGCATTCCCTTGCATTCCTGCTCGATGTGGCCCCAGCAGCTCTTTTCCCCATGTGGGGAGTACCAGGCATGTTCTGTAGGCCCGCTACTGAAATCTTTACCTCCTTGAAACATGACCTTAGGCTGGATCTTACCCTTCATGCAGGTGCTCAGCACAGAACAAAGTTCAGGTCCATGTAAGAGCTATTTCAGGGGCTTAAGTGGGCATGAGAAAGGGTGCATGAGGTAACGCTCACCCTCTGTGCAGGATAAATTTGATGTTAACAGTAGTAAAACTGCTGTGGTGGGTAGTCTTTCTCTAGCTATAAGTGATGTTATGTGCTTACTCCTTTACAACAGCAGCTATGTGAATTCTTCATTTATACAATCAACCTGAAACAGTCTTGATTAAATAAGGTTTGTAATTGCCGCTATCACAAAAATTGTAATGGGAAAAGCAGTTGCAGTATGTCTCCAGAATGCTGTCTCCAGCTCATCTACCTTGCTGAACTTTGCAGATAGCTTCTGTGGTGAAGGAGATGTGGAACTCATCTGAACATGAGACAGATTTGAATGATCTCTTTCACCTGTCCAGCAACACAGAATTGTTCCTTGCCTTTCCTTTGCTCGTGCTTTGCCCAGGCTAGTCGTGACCAACAGAACTTCAGCTGTTTGGGCAAGTGTTTCACAAGCCACTGCACCTCAGTCTTAGGAAATTTGTCTTGCTGTTCAAAACAATTCCTCATACTCCTTGACATTCACTCCTATGGGTATTTGTAGACTGTTATGTCTGCCCTTACTTGTTGTTTAACCTAGCTCTGTCCTCATAAATCACAGCCTCTCAGCTTTTTAGCTAGGCTGACTGCCTGTGCTCCTAAGTATGAAAAACCCGGGCTAAGCCTACCCTTTCAATGACTGCTGCCCATAGGATTTTATTGGTGGCACAAAATCATTGCTCCAGCCGTGATTTCATTCCTGGCTTATTGTGTGTTCCTTTGCTGATTACACTGACCTAAGGATCTATAGCAGCAGTTCCCTCGTTTTCTTTCCTGTGTGCTCCCACATACTCCTAAGACTTGTTGCACCTCTTCCCCCAACTTTAAAACCACTAATTCAGGCTCCCTGCCCCTGCTCCCCAAAAGCACATCTTCTGGGAGTAGTGGAGGCTGCAGGGAGTGTCCCTGCTGCGCCTGTTCCCACTTCCTTCATCCCTCACTCTTCGCTGAAGGACTTGTCTGCAGCCAGCAGCTGGTTCACAAGGACAGCTGGAAGGTAGGCTTCCACAGCACGTCTCCCAGGATCAGTGTCTGGTGGGTGCAGCTCCCTGGAGCTGGCTAAGGAAGAGTAACTCCCTGGATTCAAACCTTCTCTTTCCCAGACCTGTGGCAGAAGCTGATGAGCAGGGAGCTGGGCCACATGTTTACCAGCCGGCATGGGGAAATTCTGACATTTTTGCCCGTCCTGTGGGCACCTGTCTGCATTTTTGGAGTGGCTTGTCTGGACTTAATGCATAAGAATTTTAGGAGCTTTGTGGTGAGGCCAGAATGTGCTCTTGATTAAGGCATCTTTGAAGGTATCCAGATCATAAAACAAATTAATTGCCACAAAATACCACCAAGAAGAATTCAGGAGAACCCTGAAAAAGGTGCATTTATCCAGTTTATGAAAGTATTTACAGTGACTACGCCAAGGATTGAAAATAATTAGGAGTGGTATAAGGCAGAGGTATTACTTCAGGGTGCAGATCAGGCTTTGACTTTTAGGGAGAAGAAAGAAACTTCTTGTGGGCAGATTTGCCCATAGCTGCCTATTGCAAACTTCCTTTTACTTTTTTGTTAAGCTTTTGTTAGTGGTTACAACCACAGATACGTAAGGACCAGAGAGATCCCTAATCTGGCATAGGATATCATTTTGTCACCATAGGGTATCATACCATCATGTGCAAAGTAGAGTATGTTCTCTTTGTAGCTGGTAAAAATCTGGAAATCGCAAAATGATCATGAAAGCAAAAGACAAGATGTGATGGAAGACATTTATTTTCCTAAAACCTCAAAAAAATTAGACAAGCTTCAAGTCTGTACTGTGTTTCTTTCCTACTTGCACATTCATTTAAACTCCTCCACTCTCATCTGATTTGTTACTGTGTTAAGTGTGGCTGATTACTGCATTGCATTTTCTTTCAGGGCTCTTCCATCTCCAGGTTGGAAGAATCGTCTAATTGCCTTGTAGCAGAAGAATATTCGGTTCTAAATTTGGGATGACTTGTTGAAAAGCTGCTTTTGTTTCACCTCTGAACTGCAGACCCACCCTTTAAAACTCTGAACATTTATTTTGATTTTTCTGAAGACTGAATTGTATTCTGACATGAGAGGGTCCTATATGGCCATGAATTAATTTAAATCATATCTGGGAATTTAGTCTTGTTTAATGGCTTTGTTCAGTTATTCTACCTGCTCATTTATCTTTACGTAAACATTACAATCATACAATCGTTACATTTTCTCCTCTAAAATAAAGGAGATTCTCGTAAGAAACCTAACTCTCTGCATGCTTTCTTTGTTTTTGTAAGAGTGTGCACATGCATTTTTTGATTTTGTTGAATAATTCCTTTAGCCACATTTCCCCCCCTCTGTTTACTTCTCTTCAGACACAAGGCAGGTACAGGAGAATTAATTCCAAGTGTAAAACCGAAAAATCTGGTTCCTCCCTCAGATATTCATAATCATGGAGGTGTTGTATGTCTGTTTAAGCTGTTGTAGAAGAAACCACTGGTGTTCAGCAAATTGTATTAGTGTTTTCAAAACCACGGCATCATTTTCTGAAATTTTGTTTTCTAGGTCCCAAATGAGAAAGAAGAAATGGAATAATCCACTTGGAAGTGAGGGTCTTTCTTTTCTGCCCGGTTAATAGCTTAGTAGAATTTGGCTGTGTAAACACCTATTTAACAGGAAAGGTTAGTCATTGCCATGCTTTGTTATGCTCTCTTACCAGTTCTTACGGGTTTTTTCTGGGCCTTTCTCATCAGGTCCATGAAGTCTGACCTCTTGTTACTGGCTTCTCATATTCCTTCGTTATATATCGATCATGCTAGAATGATGAATGTCTATAGAAACTCCTGGAAATACGTGCATTAAGTATTGAGGCAGCCCAGGCACTTGCTACACATTCATCAGAGTAAATCAGAAACAAAGGTGAAATCCCTTCCGAAAGTGAGGGTGAACATTTAAAATGAACCAGAGGAGATCTCATTGGAAATGTCCTCATTATCACTATCCTCTCTTCTTTAAAAAGCATGAAGACTGAAGCAGCCTGTCTGATATGACAGGTTCTGCACTAGTATTGCTCAAACAAATATGGAAACACTGCAGTTTAAGAATGAACTAGGATCTGCAAAAATGTGCTGTAATCCCTCTGACCTCCCCAATGAGCTGTGAGCATCTTATAGGGAGAAGTGTGGGACCAAGCTAATAACCTTCGTGTTGGCTGTGTGAAACGGTTCCAGCTTTCTGGGCTGCAAAAAAATGGGAATCCTTGGTTTGAGGCTGATCCCATGAATTGCTAAATGGCCTCATGCCCACTGACTCAGGGCAGCATATATAAATTGGGTAATTACCTCCCATAAAACATCTCTCCTCTTGAATCTGGATGGGTCATTTTGTCCCATGACTAATTGCATGTCTCTTCACTGATATTTGATCCAGCCTCCACAGAAGGTAGTAGGAGTTAATTTTCTGATTTTCGTGGGAAAGGAATTGGACCCTGACTTTAGCAAGTTAGTTTCTCTGAGCAGACTGGTGTGTGGGGTGTTGCTTAACAGTGCAGTCAGAGCAGGAATTCTGCAAGAGCCACAGGCTGATGGCAATTCTTTTGGTCTCACTCAGGAGAAGACACTTGGCAGGCAGATCCATCCTCTCTAACAAGCAGAAGCACATATTTCTGTGGCTTGCTTTGCAAACACCTTTGGCTCAGAGATCGTGCATTTAGAGCAGTAAGAGTTGAGGGAAATGTAAGATGGTTTCTGTCTACTTCCCAGACCATTTCTAAGGAGAAAAACCCCCCAAAAAACAGCTGACTCGAACATTAAATAGAATATGTTTAAAGAGCCATGACATTTTTTGAGTGGGGATGCATTTAGGAAACTTCCTTTTTTTAAAAAAAACATGTTTATACTGAGAGTTGTAGACACAAAATTATTGCTACTTCATACCTGTAACTGCAAAAGGAACCCTGTACCTCTGAATGTCAAACGTGGCTTTAATCTGCTTTGCAGCTTGTTTCGTTTTGTTTTTCTCTGTTTCATTTCCCTTTGCGGTGTTAAGCTCTGACCCTGAAAGGTGAGGAAGTGAAGGAAATGGAAGAGTGAAATTTGGGGAGTCTGACGCTAAAAAGTCAAGGGAACCACGGCACACTCTGTCTGGTTGTGAGATTGAAATGTAAGTAAGTGGACTCCTCAAATTAATTACTTTGGAACCCACTTATGTATGTGGACTCCCTTAAGCATAAGTCTTACATTATGTCATTGAGATGGCATTTGGGCTTGATTTATGTTGGCACAAAAGTAGCTATAAACTGCACATGTGTGCCCATAGTAGCCCCTTTTCAAACAGAGCATGTTTATAGTAACAGGAAGCATGGCTGCAGCAGGAGCACACCGAGCCTCTGCTGTGTCAACAGCATCACAAATACAGGTATCCAGGATCTGCATGCTGCGTTCATTCATTTCCCATGTATTTCAACTCAGTCGGTAACCTGGAACACCATTACCAGAGATTAGTGGTTTGTTGATGGAGCTAAAATGACTTACTAGGTGAAATTTACTCCGCTAAAGATATGTATCTGAACAAGAGCCACGATTCACATTTTAATCTTTTTCTTTCATACCCTATCTAATCTGTGGCTGATATTTCATGGTGATAATCTCCACCCTCCCCCCCACCCCCCTCGGAGAATGAGGACACACTATATTAATTATATCTGATTCTGTAGTCACATAATTTATCTTTAAAAAGGTATGTGCTTTCCTGTCTGAATAAATTTGAAGCCTTCAGGTCATGTTCAGGGAAGTGTGAACTCATCACTGTTCTTTATAGTACATTAGAAACAGTTATATATATTTAAGCACTATTCAAGATTCCTTTTAGGAAACAGAAAGACAGGCATAAATGAAGAACAAAAAGAGCAGAGCATTTTTGGTGACTGAGAAAACTGTATTCTTTGGTTCCTCAAATGCATTTATTTGCATATTCAGTCTTCAGCTCATTTGCATTGTGAGGTACTGTAAATAGGTACAAATAACCTTCTCCGTGATCCACTTGGATCTGCTGTGTCTGTAGTGAAATAAGAGGGGGTTTATGCTTCAAGAATGCAGCATGCTTGAACATCTTCTCTGTGACATTGATGAAACCCTTCCCAGAAATGGAGAGATGAAGGTGAAGCGAGCCATGAGGGCCCTATCTCTTCCATCTGGGTTGACCTAAAGGCAGACTAGATGAGCTGCACACTGTAGGAGCTCCCTTTTGCAACATCCCTTTCTTCAGACTTCAAAGAAGTCTGTAACAGAGACAGTGTTGTGTACACAAAACAGTCTCCTCTGAGTTTCTAAGGAGAACCGATGATGCAGGAGAAATTCTTTTTTTCATGTGGTATACATCCCCCTCTTTCTCTCCCTGTGTTGCAAGAATCCTTATGTTGGTATTTAAATGATCCAGGAGATTTTTTTAGGGCACATCTCATATTGGGAGTTGGAAGAAAAAAGATATTTACTGTTGTCTTGGAGAGACTGAGAGGAGATGTGTGTGAATCCTAAAGCCTAACTTCTAAATAAACAGTGTCGATGAAGTTTAGCTTGAAATAGGAGCTAGTACCAAGTCTTTTAAGTGGGTATACTCTACCTCTTGCACCTTTAGAGCTGACAGCAGGTTTAAGCATTGCTCATAGAAGCGCAGCCTTAGCCCAGTAAGCTATAGCATTAACCAAGGAACTTGGAGAGTTTGGTCTGTTCTCAGATGTTACTGAAAAACAGCACTAACTGCGTGTTGCTGTTCTTGCTCGGTGGATAGAGGTAATCGCAGAGACAATTTGAGTAGGCTACAGCAGTAGGACTGTTGTATTACTACTCACTGAGGACTTACACTCCCTTTGGTGATGGTATGGGAATATATTTCTATCAGAGAAATACATTTCCCACATCAAGGGTCTCAGGACTTGCTTATTTACTGATTGCAAGACAGATAAATTTTTCAAAACATTTGTAACCTACAGCATGAAAACCAGAGCCAAACAACATGCACTTGGTGTTTTATTGCATGAAGTATTTCAAGTCTGATTGCTGAACCTAGCCCTTGATGTCCTAGCATGGTCACAGTTGTTAGAGGATCATAGACACCGAAGGCAGTAGCTGTGATGCTCTGTTGGGTTTGGGCTGGGATATCTTTTTACCCCTTTTGTTGGAAAACTGTTTGCAGGTAAATGCTTAGTTTGAATTATCCTCCTTTACTGTTTAACTTAGGGGCATGTTGTTGTGTTTGGGACAATATTAGAACAGAATAACAGTCACACTTATCAGAAGGGTTGGGAAACAGATACTGTAGTGCTGAGTGGGTGTCATGGGGGAGGGTTTTTTAACTTCCCTGGATTAGTGCCCAGCACAGGAGTAGATGGTTGGAAGAATCATGTCGGCACAGAACTGCACATTGAGTCTCTGTGGGTGTGAGTTGAGGACACCCCACAGAAGCCTGTAATCCCATCTCTGTTTTCAAGAATAGCAGGCATAGGCAGCACAGCCTTCAGGAGCTCTCTGATGGCAAAAAGGGCTGTGGCAGTCTGCCCTGTCAGAGCAATGCTCATTGCAGCAGTATGGCCTTCAGATGCAAAAAGGTCTGTTTATTAGAAATTAAAGCTTCTCTGTCCCACAGGTAAGAAACACAAAATTTCCAAAGTTCTGCAACATGTTCTGACTGTTTGAGAGAAATGTTTCCCTTCAAATTCATTGAAGCCAGCACTTGAATCTGTTACTGCTCACTGTTCCTGTCTCACAGAGACCCACTGCCTCTGAAGGGCTTGTATCAGTGCAGTTTATTGGGAGGAGTAAGTGTTGCTGGCTCTAGCGTTCAGTTTGTGATGTTTGTAAGGACTCAGAAAGTTAGGAGGTCTCCAAAGGCGCATGTTAGAAGGTTGCTGGAAACCAAATGGCTTGGTTTTGTGCCTTAACTTTCATTTGAAATACAACCCATGGTTCATGGTGTACGTGTGTATTTGTGTAGTGGGAGTGTGGTTTTGACACCAGGCTTTATTATAACCCCTAACAAATTCTCAGGTTTTATAATCTTTATGCATACCAACTTTTTTACCCCCCTGTGTGTACTTGAAATTAATTTACGTGATAAATGTAGAGCAATCAGAACAGGATATGAAACAGGAACCTCTGGAGTGAGTGTGAGTCGGACACAGATGTAATAGCCTTCAAAAGCACACGCTGCTTGCTGACGTTTGTCAGTAAGGGAATGGCCTGGAATCCTGGCCCAAGCAGATGTGTTGCAACAGGCAGAGGAAGAGATCAGTCTTGGTGTCCCTTGATGGCTTCTCCTAAAGATTTGAGGTTATGCCAGTTGCTGCTCCAACCGCCAGCTTTCATCTGTTGTTCCAGCCTGGATCTGGAATTAAGCGTTTCTTCCCAGCCACGATGTGTTCATGGTTTGGTATCTGTGAAGCAGAAACTTGATGTGAACCTGGACCGGGGAGCAACAGCTTCTTATAACTGGACCTTGTCTCTTATTTGCATAAAAATTAGCCAAAGGAAGGAAAATGTTTCTGTTCATTTTGTATGTGAAGTGTAGAAACTGACGAGATTTCTACTGAGATTTGCCAGCTGTGTTGGGCCTCAGGTTTGCAGGCCACACCACTAGTTCGAACTGTAATTCATTTCCAGCTTCTGGCCCTGCATAACCTCCTCCCTTTCCCCCTGCCCTCCCCCAGATCCCTCCATCTTCCTTATCTCTGATACCCCTCACCTGACCCCTCCGTTCCTGGTTTCAGTGTGTCTCCTCCAGAAGCTGGACAAATCGACAGATCTGTCAAGAGATGCAGGAAGGGAACCAGGGGTTATCTGGGTGTGCAGGTTATCTGAGGGGCTGCTCTCAAGAAACTCTGTAAGCAGTACAAGTTACCCCAAGCCAGAGACAAGCAGAGGCTGGGCCGGTGAGTTCATCAGGGCCAGCTGTCTTGTGCATATGGGTGAAAGATGAGAAGTCTGAAAATAGTGATAGAGCTGCCCTGAAGCCAGAAAGAGGTGCCTGTGATTGAGAAACATGGAAACAAAGTGGGTTTTTTGGGATGTATTTGGGGACTTTGAATTGGCTTCCTCTGTAAGGGAGGGCTTCCTGGAATTTTTCAACTGGTTTTATACCCACAAGGAATTATTTGGCACTGGATTCGATGTCCACATGTGATTTGACGTTGCAGTGAAACTGCCCTGTGACAACCCCCCTCCAAAATACAATCAGCAAAGTTTTCTTCAGAAGCATACTCTGCGTCTGCTTCCAAGTTGGACTCGTGCTTGCTCATTCCTCAGCTGGGTTTGTCAGAACTTCACAACATTTAGTCTTGCTTTTCCTTGCAGTGCTGAGTCACTTTCTGATTTGAGTGACAATTAAAATGTTTGTTACTGTAAATTTTGCTAGCCTCTGTCTGAAATCCAAGTGAAAAAACCTGCAATGTCAGTTTACTCAAAAATTTTGGTTTTAGAAGAATTTTAGAGTTTAGAAGTTTAGAGATTTTAGACAATTTTTTATCCTCAATACTTTTATGTGTAACACTTGCACATATTTTTTCTCTGTCATTTGTGGTCTCTAATTACACCATGGGAATCTGCGCTGTGGCAGGATCAGACACAGGAAAAGCATGACCAAAGGAAAACAGAAGTTTTATTGGTTTTAAATAGATTTTTCAACGCAAGAGGTGACTCTCTTGAAAATGCAACATTGCATCCTTCTGTCTGCTAAGTTTTCTTTCAGCCCTGTAACAGACTGTAGGGTTTTTATGTCAGCCTGAGCTCTTTTTGGCTGTTTATTATGCATGTGTATTATGTTTGGGGTGTGTAAAGAACACTGGTCTCTAATAGCTCTTTAGAGGCTTGTGGGTTTGGCTCTACAGTTCCTTATTTCTGTCCCTGTTCATCCTGGTCAGGCAGGAAGCACATAGAAGGTGGTTGGAAAAGCTCTGTACCCAGGGAAGCTGGATGGCAGAGCAGATGCGCCTCTCCCTGAGCAGAAGATGCTCACCTCGGGCAGGCATAGCTTCAATCGGCTGAAATCCCAGAGGCACACGGAGCTACATGAGAGCTGACTTGGGGGATGCACTGGGGAGGTCTGAACATCAAATGGCAATCACAGTTGAGCTAACAAGCCAGGGAGCTTCAGGGGTGGCCAAGCCATAGCTTCATGGCTGGAGCAGAAAGAGGGACACACTAGTGCACGTGGTGACTGGGGGGGTACATACGCACCGCAAAGTTTTTACCAGGTACAGGGTATTGCGCAAATATAACCAAGGCCATAATTTTCAGGATTATACTCATGCACACAAAGGAAAATTCAGATTTCAGAATTCTTTACTGTGATGAAACATAAGCCAGAAAGAACACTGTTGGGTTTTGTGATGTCAGTGTGAGCTGACAGTTGGCAATAAGGAAAATTATCCTTCAATTATAGGCTAAACAGGTTTAAAAGAAGTCCCTGAGACACAGCTGGTATGGAGCCCCATATTGTTATTATTATATTTGCCTCTCAGAGAGAAGACATGTTTAAAAGTCCATAAGCTGTTCCCCCTCCTTCTACCTCCTCTGTTGAAAAATTAGTCTCTTTTGTCACATGTAAGAGCTGTACAAGTAACAGGAACAAAACATGTAGGTGTTCTGAGTAAAGTCATTAAACAACATGCTATTTGTTAAGCACATCAAGTTCTGGACAAATACATACTGTAGCTTTTCTGTTTCATGTGTTCAGGTGATAAAGAATACTGCAGAACTTCCATCAGTAAAAATTTTATTTCTTGCCTTGAATCAAATTGTGACTCAGAATGAAAATGTCACTGAGACATGGCCTATGGTGAGACGATATGACCACTGTTTCCAATCACCCTCTAATTAGAAGGGCTTTTTGTTGGTGATACATGAACTAAGATAATCTGTGCAGGGCTAAGACTAGAATTAAGCTCCAGTTTAATCAGAAAAGACAGTAGTTGATAGGCCAAAAGCTGAAAAATGTTACTTACCTTCGGTGGTTCTTCATAGAAAGGGCACTATTAATGACATAGAAGCATTTCAAGGTGAAAAGTCTGTTCCCCCAAATGTTGAGATGGAATGGAAACACAGTTTCATTGTTATGGTTGGGTTTTTTTCTTCTAGATAATCTTTCTGACTTCTTCCTGAATCTTTTGTGATCTATGATATGTTAATGGTATAATGTAATTAAATGATATGATAATGATAAATGGTAAATGAAGATTAAATATTAAGTGTTATATATTCATATGTATAACGTGGCACTGGTTTGGCCTGTGGTAGTTGCCATCAACACATATGTCCAGCAGGAAGCATCCAGCCCTTAGGCACTGTTTATACATCAGGGAAGTTTGGGAACTTCTAGTCTTGGGGTTGAAGGTACCCACTAACACTGTACTTTATATGCACTCCCACTCGGGTTTGCGTCTACCTACCTTCTCTGTAGAGTTTTTAAAATGCCATTACTCTGAATGATTCATCGCCCACGTAAGGAGGGAGGAATTCAAATCAGATGGGGAGCAAAGTGCTCTCCGCTGGGAATAGGAGAAGATAGGGGCTGTGGTGATGGGAGAAATGGGGGAGGAAATGAGACCACTGATGGGGAGAATGGGGTTCTGCGGTATGGAAGGATGTGGACGTAGTTAAGTGGGACCAGGATGTGAGAGCAACAGACATTACAGTGGGGAAAAGGAAAATGGATGTTCATCAATCTCTAGCCATAGGAAGAAAATGGAGGACAGTACAGTGATGGGAAGAAAAAAACCTGGATTTTTCCGTGAGGATACCCAGCTTGCCTATTTGAGGTAACACTTGTCTTTCTGGTCCATTCCAAAACTGATATCCCTGTCTGGAAGAGATGATGCACTTCTGGCCATATCCATGCAGGCCACAGCAGTGGTATTAATGGTGCCATCACCTCTGTGAGCTGCTGGACACCCTTTTAGTTCATTGCGGGGAGCAGGAACCACAGGTGGCACCTGGCACACATCACCCCTCTGCGTGCTCTTTGATTGCGCTGACTGTAAAGCTGAGAAGCCCAAAGCAGGAGGTGGGAGAGATCTGCAACAGGAGAGGGAAGATCACAGGAAAGCAGTTCTGCCACCAGCACAAACACTGTTGTGACATGATAGAAGGCTCTAGGCATAAAATGACCTGTCTTTTATTTTAGCATGTAAGCATTACCACGTGTCTACGTCAAGTATCTACGTGTCTACGTCAAGATAGGCTTTTGCAAGATGTTCCTAAGATGCTTTTTAAAAAAATCATTTAGAGGTCTCCCCATTTGCCTTCTTGTTTGCAAGTCTTGAGAATGCAGATGGGTCACACTTTAAGGCTTCTTCATGCAATCAAGTTTGAGAAAAAAAATTTTAGACGTAATTATATATCCCCCCCAGGAGCTGGATCTCATTCAACTTACAGAATAAATCATAACAGTTAGTAGGGCCGTACCAGATTGAAGTCCAGAGAGGAAATATCACACATTTGTAAAATGCCTCACTTGCACTAGTTTCTGTTTATTTATATATTTACATGTTTATTTACTGCAAAGGTAGCACAGAAGTACAAGCTGTTTTGTTTAGATAAAATCAAAACATGTCCATTCCTAAAAGTGAGAGAGTGCAATCAGATTCTGATTGCTAAATTTAGATGGATTTACCATCTTTTAAATACCACTGGGTTAGCAAGGACAAGGTTAAAGTGGAAAATACCTGCTCTTCATTATGCAGTGGAACTGGAAGCCAGCCAAAATGTTGGGCATTATTGTCCACTGGTCTGAAGCGTGTCTCCTTCTGTCTCTGGAGCAGAGCACTGACTGAGCTGCCCACACTGTTTGGATACCGAGGAACTTTCCACATTTCTGACTGCCCCTATTTCTTGATTTCTATAATTTCTGAGAAGGTTCAGAATGCTTCTTGAGTATATTCTCTGTGTTTTGAAATAGCATATGAAAAGGAAACTTTTTTTCCCTTGTTAGTTGTCGGGGAAGTCTTTTCTTTTTTCCCTTCTCAAATTCACATGACTATCAGAAGTTGAGGAGCAGATAGGTAAGCACTAAAAACAAACGCAGAAGAGCGAGCCATCTGGTGTGTGGAGGAGGGCTGACTCCTACGGCTGTGATCTCAGCACTAACGTACGGCATCTGTGCGGGACTGGGGATGGCAGTAACGGGGATGTGCAGCACAATTAGCCACATGAAGATCTGGCATCTAAACACCTTGGGGGATTAAGTGCCTGATGCCCAGGCAGCTTTCCATAGCAGCCTGAGGAGCAGCAACATCCCCAGGGCAGTGGGAAGGGATCTGGGGAAACACATTCTGTTTCTTACTGGAAAGCATCATTCATGGGCAAGTGGGGCTCTGCACTCATACCATGTTTTAAGTGTTTTTATGTTTTTTCCCTGTAAAAGAAGTGTCGTAGCAAAAAAATCAGAAGTGGTTGCTCAGCCCAACTGAGTTTCAGCTTCCTTCCTCGACTTACCTGATGGGCACAGCGGTTCTTAACAGGCTGAGGGGAGGACAGAAATTCCTCATGGCCACTTTCATGGGAGCTTCTTCAGGCTGTGTCGATGCCAGGAAAAATGGGTTTCTGATATTAGCTTTCTTGAAATCTGGTAGGCAAACCAGCTCCAGACCAGTGCTGTTCCATGCTCTGCTTTGCTGTGCAGCAGCATGGCCAGCCCTGAGATAACTTGCTAACTCCTCACGTATCCATTGGGCAAACCCAACTGAGCTTCTGAAAAATAATACTTCTGCTGCTGTCTGTTTTTGGGGTTGTATTCCACCCTCACTCTAGAGCTACTACTGAGAGAGACCTTTTCTTGATGGGAGTAAAACTGATGATTTCTGAGGTTGGGATAAGATGAACTGTGATAGAGCCAGCAATAAAGTTGTGAGTGCACATCAAGCTGTTAGGCAGTGACATCCTGCTCTGTATAAAGTCTTTTACCTGCAGTTTTACCTCCCCTTCTTCCTGAGACTAATGCTATTGCCTAAGGATACTCCTGAAGGCATAAGTAGTTCATATTTACAGCAAGCTTCAAAGACCTAAATGGCTAGAGTTGCGAAGTATTATTATCCGCCACTTTGGAAAGATGTTGCAGGTTTCTGTGAGGTTTAAAGCAAAGTAGAAAATGAGGCTGTTTATTCTGCAATTCACTGGAAAAATAAGTTTCTATAGAAACTGCCACTTAAGAGGTATTTACATTTCTCTACTATGAAGCATCTTGAGAAATGCATTCCCATAAATAGCAAATAGAAGTCGTTACATTTGGTATAATAAGATAATATTTACAAAAGTCTCTGTATTTTCTGAGTATTATTACAGGGTTGCTGTATAAACTGTGGATCCATTGAGTTTATTGTAAGAGATTCAAATAGGAAAAATGAGATAGTGACATGTAAAAGTAATGTGTAAAAATTCCTTCATGCCCTCCCTAATGATGAATCGCACTGAAACAGAAGATTGAATCTTATGCCTCTGACAAAGCTGATTCTTTAAAACCTCGCTTCTGAGTAAGATTACAAGAAAGACACTGGCATTTTTAGCTGTAGATGGGGTGCTGCTCATATATGCATGTGCTTGCAGTTAGAATTTGGGTATGTGTTACTGGTACTTAGCTTTGCAGTTTCCTTCAGCTCTCCAGTCCTAATGCACTACATAAGTGTGTTGCTCTGTAGTTACCTATAAGTGAAAACAGTATGAAGAGAATGCTATTTGCTGTACTTGCAGAAACAGATTTGGAAAGGCTGATGAGCAGTGGATTGTGTGCTGTATCCCCACTTCCATCCTGTGTCTGTCTTTTTCAGTGAATAGTTTAAGCATTGCAAGAGCTTTAGTGCTTCATTCCTTGTAGGCCCACCATGATAAATGAGATTAACAACCCACAGAAAAAAACACCACCTGCCAGTGTCTGCAAGCTCAAACTGAAGTTGATGATAGAGAATTTGGGTTGTTGCTGTTGCATAGTGGGAACTCTCCCTAGGGGAGACTGTCTGGATCTGGTATCACGTCCTTATTCATCACACTCTTGCTCATGGAGATTGCAGTTACTAGAATATGAAAGAGGAAAATTTGGCACTGGATTAGGAGATGGGACCACCCTTCCCATGTCTTGTCTGGAAGGGATCAGTCATCATAGATACTTTGGGAAAGAAGGTAAGAAACAGTGAACAGCTTTCGTTCCTGGGATGCCCTGCCAGCCTCTGGCAGTCAGCTGTTTTCAGGACTTGCTGGGCTGGAGGTTGCATCCAACCTACTGCATTTAGTAACCGTTGGTAGACCAAGGCCTCAGTGAGTATGATCTTACCCTTAAAGATGTGTCATGGGAATTACAGTCAAGCTGGAAATGGGAAGGTACCAAGTACTAAGCACATCCCTACTTCCTCAGGGAAGCAGATTCCCTTAGCTGTGTTTCTATGAAAACACATCTGAAAGATTCAGGTGCCTGAACATCAGTGATGTCTTCTTTGTCAGTTGAATAACCAAAGCCTTTAATCAGTCCAGTAGCGGTGGAAGTCTATGCTCCAGATGTAAATTAATCACTCCATTGATAAATAATGGCTGAAGGGGCTCTTGGTACCAAAATATCTTATGGTGGCTGCTGCAGGTGCAGAAGTAAAAAACACCTAGGTACTAGTGTTGTCTTTTGAAGGTAGTAGTTTAAGTCAATTAACTGACAAATGCAACCCCCAAATAACAGCCAATAAAATAAGGAGGGGCCAGGCTGCTGCTTCCTAAGTCGGATTTGTTCTCTGACAAATGACTGAATTATAGGAATTAATAACAATGAAAGCAGTGTATCGGTGCTGTCTTGACCCATTTACTAGGCCATGGTGTCTCTCCCATGCCTTTGTTTTGTTGTTTTTCTTGCCCAAGACTTCTCAGAACCCTTGAATGCAAGACATAATAACACAGATCCTGCCTTGGTAGCAAATTGTGCAGTCTTTTGTTTCAAGCACACGGCATTCACCCAGACTTGCTCATAAAATATCCATAGCAAAATCATGCGATGCCTGTCTCTCTTATACATTTTTAAGAGCTGTGCCCTAAATCCATTAAAAGACAGTGAGGCATGAATAGAAGAATAACCCCTCCTACTATATGGGTGAGAAAGGGGTTGGGATCGAGTAACTGGACATACAAAACAAACCATGTTAATTTGCTGACTCCCAAACTTCTTCTGTGCAAACACAGTACCTCTTGAAGTTTAGTTCTTTTGTCTAAATTGATGAAGAGTATTTTGCATTGTAGAACAGAGGACTTTGTACAACAAAAATGGAGCTGGCATAAAGAGGGGTCAGAGACAGAACCGTACAAGTGTCAGAAGATGGTGAGGACCATGTGTACCGATAAAAGGTGATTTCTGATTTCAGCACAACTAAGTTGAGGGATTTTTGATAAAATCCTACTTTATGATAAAAGCAATTACTTTTGAACTATGAAGTGGTTGCTCTTACTCCAGAAGTGAACCCTGGAAATCTGATTTTGTTTATTGGAAAAAATTGGCCTTCACTGTTTTACCCTTAGGAGAGAAGCAGGGAACCTAATGACATCCCACATAACCTAGGTGGATGTTCAAAGACGAAGGGAATTAGCCATTCAGAATGAAAGGGAATTGGGTGTCTCCGTCCCAGAGGTTCTTTATACAAGTACATATTATACCTCTTGCCAGGAGTCATCTCATCTGATCATTTCTGTACAACTGTAGTGTCTTTAATATGCAAAATTTGCACTCCACCTAAGTCTAGGTGCCAGATACTTCCTTTTCCTATTCAGTGTCTTGCATCTTGGAATCAGTTGCAGGTGCTCTCAGAGGTACATTTCACTCTTTAGCCATGTCCAAGATCATCTATAGGACTTCAGATGTATACATGGGGCTTTTAAGCACCTGGGTTTGCTCCCATGGAAGCTGGGAGGGGACTAGGAGGGGATGGAGACATTGCCCTTACTAGGAGCAGGGTGCTGCACTCCTGCTCCTCTGTCACTGCCCAGAGATGCAGAGCCCCTTGCACTTCCCACGGCGTTCCTCATTCCTCCTTAGGCAATGTGTACCTCTGTCCAGAGGTAAGTTACAGAAATAAATTGCAATGGTATTGATTGTAAAATCTTGGCGTTGTAAGGCTAAATGCAGATTTCTATAATTCAGTGGGTGTGCGCTCTGACTGAACACAGCCCCACTCAACCACTGCCTCTACAGGTGGATTCCTGGGTGGGTCAGAAACTCCCTGGAAAGCAGCAGTGTTACCTAGGCAAAGAGTTTGGGAGAAAAAGTGGGTCCAGCATTTAGGCACTAATTTCTGTAGAATCTACTCCCAAGTGCTTAGGTCTCTTGAATATGAGGTAATGCATACAAATCCTCTGGCGCTTTTGCACACCAAAAACCATGTGCTCTGTTAAAAGAAGAAGACAGGAAAGGTTCATAATGCATTCTGCAGAGCCTTGACTGTGTGAACTGTGGGACTGCATGACTTTCTTGTTATGAATTCATCTTAGTTCAGAAATGGATCATGTATTGACCTAACTCGTTGGTGTCACTCCTCTGAGCTTGGTGGAATTCCTTGAGTGAGCAGAATCAGTGTTTTCTATTTAGAAACAGGCGAGAGCACAAAACAGCCTCTGTATACTCTAGGACTTCTCTCTGAAGAAAATCCCTTTGACAGAATCTTCAGTAACTAAGTTATCACACAACTTTAAAAGCAAAGTTTACTGGAAATATTAATTTGGGATTTTTCTATCTTGGTCATCTGCTTTTTAAAATGACTTGTTACTAGAATTGCCTTTGCAGCTTGTGATTCTCTTTTCTACTTTCAGTTTCCCTTCTGTACTGCCTTGGTTGTAAGTAAGCTGTGGTTTTCTGAAAATGTATCTGCAATGTTTGCTGTGTTTTCTTATACAAGACCTATGTTTAAAAAAAACCCAAAAAACAACAAAACCCAAATGACCAACTAAAAAAAAACCCTACCCAAAATCTAATTCTTTCCCCCATGCATTTAAGTTACTACTATTAAGACAAGTTTGTCATACACAGTATAATTGCTTCACCAAGATTCTGTGTTCACACCACACTGCACTTGTGTGCATTTTGAGATGTTTAGTAACTTTTTTATTGTTAAGGGGTCCCATTGTGTAGGGGGTGTGTGTGTGCACGGATCAGCTTGAACACCTGATATGTGGATCCTTGACCACAACTGCAGGTGATGAAGTCTTGACAATCATAGCCTGCCTCCTTTGTTTGTTTTACAAATAGCAACCTCAGTCTTTTATTTATATCACTGGATCCCAAGTAATGTCAGGAGGCTTCTGTATGGGATGGGAGCCCATGCTCCTGGTTTGACCGCTGGTGAGGAATCACAATTAGAAATACCGTGACTTTCTGTACTCTTCTCAGAAGAGAGACGTTATTAATACCCGATTCTCCATATCTCTATTTTGATGTCTGCTCTGATTTTAATTTCATTTTCATATGGCAAGTTTGATTCTTTTCTTTTTCCATTTTAAAATACCTCAGGTTACTTCAGACACAAATTTTCTTGGCTGGTAGGTGACCTCAGCTATTATCGTCAGCTTGTACTAAAATCAGCAATACGTATTTTTCTCACAATTCATCTGGACTACCAGATGTGCTTAGAGAAGTTAAAGACTCCCAAATCAAGAGCACGGGATACTGTAATTGCTCTTTTCTTCTGTGAGCTAACTTCTGTTTGTCTGGGTGTGCCACAGGGCCTCAGAGCTCACTGGAGCAGCGCACGCATCTAAGGAGGCTTGAAGGTCAAGACCTGCCCTTGGTGCTGCTGCATCCACATGAGATGTGATCTTGCTGATGCTCGCTGGCCCACTCAGTCTTGGAAAGGATGCAGAGTTTGACATTTTGCACGGCGTTCATTTGTTTCGCTGTGTTTAGCCATCTAAAAAGTGTCTAGTTCATGGTAGCTGTCTGGTCTCCCTCTATGAAGAGGGGCACCTTCAGAGGGTGCTTCTCCCACCCCCCTTAGAAACTTTTCGTTGGGGTGATGTGAGTCGTCATCTGAATACATCTGTTTCTCTGACTATAGGGAAAAAAGCCTCAGCCATTCTCTGGCATCTGACAGACAGGTAAAGGCAGGTGAGAGCATTTTATTTATAGGGAAAAAAAAAAATATCTTGTGTGCCAGATTTGTACACCCAGTGGTGGAAACAGCAGCCTTTAGAACTGTTCCCTCCTTCTTCAGGTGGTGAACAGCATTTCTGGGAATTTCAGTGAAGGTATGAATCAAAGAGCAGGCTTTGCCTCTCTCTCTCAGAGGAAGCGATCCCATGTTGCCTGGGAAGTGCCACCCCGGTGGGTTCCTGGTTTCCGTGAGTAAGTACGTGGGGACTGAGCAGATGTAAGCGTGGAGAGCTATGTTCCCTGAAGCACGCTGTGCTCTGGCATTTGCACTGCAAACACTCCTGCCTTCGTTTTCCTGCAAACCTGCGCTTGCCATGTCGGGCCTGGCAGCTGCCCCAAACGAGCCATTTCCTTCAGTTCTCATTTGCCTGTATTAGTCTTGAACTTGTTGACCTATGTGCCTATTAATTATTGATATAATGTTGCATTATTTAGGCTTGTTTCAGCAGACGGATACATTATTACCAGACAGACATTTGCCAGACAGGCTGATAGATAACATCCTAAAAAAAGTCTCAAGTTGCGTTTGTGTAATAAGGGACTGTAACTTCATTACTTCCCCCCCCCACCCCCACCCCCCTTCTTGCTGGCAACTTAGTGCTATGTTACTTTGAAACCTTAATAGAAATCTAAGTATAATAGCAATCTCTTTAGACAACAGGCTTAATCTTAATTTTGTTGGAGTTGTGGTCCTGATGTTGGTCAGTCCTCAAAAATACAGAGGAAGACTTCTTAACCAATCCACTGAAGCTGTTTTTCTTTAGATATAAGAAATTGTTTTGTTTTTCAAACCTTTGCTGTGGAAAGGAGAACTGATTTCTCCCTGGTTGCTGCAAGCTGTATTGCAACACTCCAGAGACACAGGCATAGCTTGATATGTATCTCCCAGGGAAACCTGCCTTTGATTTTTTTCAAACCCCGCTGCAGTCATTTTGTCTACAGATCCAAGAAAAAGGCATATCAAAATGAATTATCTGTAATTTAAAACATGCATGCTGAGCGTTTCTGAACCTTTGTAACTGCAGCGTAGCTTCAGCTGAAGCAAGAATGAAGGAACACAATCCTTCGTGGCCGTCATATCAAAATTAGGAGCGCAGTGTGCAGTCACAGCTGACGAGCAGTGCCGGATACACGACAAGCTTGTTAGCGTCGGTGTGCTGCCCTCTTTTCTCTTTCTCTGCTCGTCATGCGTTGCTATGTTGCAACCAGTTTCTGCTCTGATGTCAAAATCCCACTGCTTGATACATTGTCCATACGAAAGCAGAAGAGGAAAAAAAAAAAAAAAAAAGGAAAGAAAAGCAGATGCATGCAGGAGGGTAAGGACGAGAAATACAGTCTTGGATGTTACAAATCTGACAGCTTGTTTGTTTTCCAGGGGCTTTTAGGAGAAAGTTGGTTTGGAGGAAACAATTTTGGAAAGATTCGGCTGTTTTTAAAAGTGATCTAGCACCAACTTTTAATGTCATGTGGGTACTTACTGCTGCAGTTAGACACACTGTAGGGTTTTCAGAGCTGTAAAGCCTCCTGATGCCTTGGGTGCTTGTGTTGAGTGTTTTCATCCTTTGTGAGTCGCTTCTGTCTCATTTCTGACTCACTGCTACAGCAATGCCGTGTCTGAACACCCAGGGAAGCTCCCTTAGTTCAACCCCAACTTGACCGATGTGTTTGGCCCCATTGCTCAGGGTCATCTCTCTCTTAGACTCCCCTTACTATGCGGCCACACTAGCATTTTACCTGGCTTTCAGGAATGCCAGCCACATATGCTACCCTCCTTCATTTCCCCCTGTTCAAGCACACTCTTTCCCAGAAGTCCAGCCTTGTTCAGCAGGAGGCGATCCTTTAGGTCTGTCAAAAACGATTAACAACAGACCTGGAAAAACAAAAATAAGAAATCCTGCACTGGTTTTCTCGCTGCTCTATAGAACGTTGTGGGTCTTGGTCAGTGTCTCTGAGATGTCCAGGTCTCCCCCAGCTCATGACTTCTCCCCCAGTTTATTCAGTCTCTCTTACTGCTGCTGACATTTTGTTTTCTTTTTCCAGACTGATCATTGAGGGACTGTCATCTCTCATCTCCTTTGTCACATATCTCCTTCACCCAGTCTGTCCATCAGTGCTATCAGGCAATCCCAGCCTTCCACTAGACAATCGGTTCCCACCTCTTTGAAATCTGTACTTGAAAAATGGGTTTCCTGAACCACCTCTTTTTGTCCCCACTAGTCCTCCAATTGAATAGATGAGCATCAGAGTTTAGCAGCCTTCCCTTTTAGTCCTGGATAAGCTGGAAGAATTTATCCTGTCGCATGTTGTGGGTTTTGTCTCCATGTACGAACAGGGAAGCAGCTAACTCCCACACTCAAATCAAATTTTAAGTCTGACATGAGTAAATGTTTAAAATCCAAGTCCCTAACAATGCATTCACAAACTCTCCGTAGACTTTTTAAATTATTTCAGGCTAGTTTACTGAAATTAAATTACATAGAAAACAACACATTATTATGTAAAACTCTACAAAACAAGTGTTGTGATTTTAACTGAGTTGAACAAATAAAACATGAAGTGTAATTTTTGTTCAGGGCCATGTGTTGGCTTTTGAAAACCAAAAGGAAATAAATGAACCAAGTCACACAAAACATATGTTTGTAGAATAATGATAAAACATATACTGTATCTGGACATCTTGTAAGTGTGGTTTTAATTCCTGCTGCTGTTGTGGCTGGAGGCTTTTGCTGTGCAAAAAGGCTACACTGTGTTCATATTACAATACAGAATGTTTTCTATTCCTACTGCATCAGGAATAATGTAATCTTCTTGCAATAATGTGGTGGGTTCTGAGTCCTTCAGCTGAGACACCTTCCTGGGGAGCGCTGAAATCTGGCAGAACAACACTGCTAAGTCCTGCTGACTGTCTGTGATACAGGTCACCCATCAACACACCCAGGATATGAAGGAGATGTCTTTGGTGTACAAAACCCTAAACTTTGGGACTAAGAAGTCCAAAGGAAGAGTCAGCATGTGACCAGCTGAATTTAAGCAGTCTCATACCAGAATTTCTACCACTATGCTCTTAGAATTGCTTTGTTAAAAAA
The DNA here is from genome assembly GCF_023638135.1 of Falco biarmicus. Lineage (NCBI taxonomy): Eukaryota > Metazoa > Chordata > Aves > Falconiformes > Falconidae > Falco > Falco biarmicus. The sequence goes on along the minus strand of NC_079298.1, from coordinate 7,065,710 downwards.
GCCATATGAGAAGTGGTGTGTTTCTGTTCTCCCTATCATGTGCAGACTGTATTTCGGGAAGAGAGGCCATGGTGGTGGCTCTGACCACACCAAGAAGACTCTTGCAGTATATGGGATAGAAGGGTACTTGCCTTTCTTGGCATGTTACACTTCATTGCAGGATTAACCAAAAAGGCATGCTCAGAGGTATTAACGAGGTCCCTTTCTTTGGTAGCTAAACAGCTGTCTGTTCCCTGGATTCATCATTGCCTTACCGTCCATCATCCTATCATCTGCCTGAACTTGCCTTCCACAGCTGCTACTGCAGCTGGAACCTTGGCTCCCATCGACTGCTCATGGAGCGCATGTACCTGTATCTTGCAATTCTGTCATTGCATCTTTGTCATTCTCAGGGCAGCACAGTTGTGGTGCATTTCTGTCAGTGTTCAGGGCATGGGCCAAGAGTCTAACATCTTAATTACTTTTTTCTTGTTGAGCATGATTTCATATTGCAGGTACACGTGTATAGCTGTCAGCTTGATTCTTGCAGCAAAAGGAAAAATAAGCCAGTAATAAATAGAGAAGTTGCACAAGCCAGTCTTTAAATAATGGCATGCATTGGGTGGAACATGTGAAATAGTAGCTGTGGCTACAAAGCAGATTACTGCTTCCTATTTCTCCTATGAGCATGATATAAATTACAGCTGTTTAAACTGATGCAGCAACCAAGGGGAGCATTGAAAGCCTGAAGATGCCTCTGTATCCCTCCCGCTGCTCCTCTTTCAGGTTTGTAAACTAAGAAGGAAAGAACTGAGCCCAAGCCTTGTCCTCTTCCACTGAAGACTGGTTTAGTTCTGGTGTACTGAGCAAAAGCACTGCATATCCAGGCTCGTATTTCCTGATGTGACAGTCACTGATGCTGCATAGGGCTTAGAGGTCCCAAGTCACGAAGAACTGAGTAATCAGGCACTGACTTTTCAGTACTCTTCTGAATGGCAGTGGGAAGGGATTTCTAAATACTTAAAGAAATCAAGCCTTAAAAATGGAGGCATGGTATTCCAAAAATACAGAAATATGGCTTTTCAAAATCTTCCATCATTTCAGTCTTTTAAAGATCTTAGTTTAGATTTAGAAGGTAATGACTCATTTTTGCAGCATTTCATTGTATCACATGAAATATTTTTTTTTGTGAAGGCAGGTTAATGTAACCAGTAGATGCGTATTCACCTATCAGTACATTTGTATTTAAATCAATGAGTAGTTTAAATGATTAATACCGTTCCAGATTTCTTCAGACATCATCATTTAACATTAGGCCACAAAAAATACCTTATTTAAAAAAAAAATGTTTCTTCAGATGCTTGTTTTTGAAACTGTGGTGGTATCGTATACCTGAAATATGAATGCATTTAGAGTGGCAGGATGTCCTTATGTTTTCTCGTGATATAAATGCTTCCAAAAACATACTGTAAAATTTAGATTTTGAAGCACTGAATTCCTCAGGATTCATACAGTTTTGTCTTAATTGTATAGAAAAATGAAAAGAAATGCTGGATTTTAGTCTTTCTTACAGAAGGCATTGACACAAGTTCTTCTGACTTCATTATTTGCATACCAGTATCACAAAATTCTAGAGAGAATGAGGAAAATGGGTTCTTTGGGACAGAGGTACCTGAAATACCACATGCTGGAGCCATTCTCTTAGCCCCCAGCTCCCACTTTGCTATGCTTTTTCCGTGGGACTTCTCTGACTTGGGCAGTGAGTTATCATGATGAAATATTCTGATGCCCCACAGCTGACCCCAGGCTCTCCTATTTCTGGAGAATCTCATGTGCCCTTTCTTGTCATAAGATCAAATGTGTCCACTGCAGATGAGTGTGTTAGAACAAGCTTCTTGCCTCAGAGAAGAAAGGGCCAACAAGACCAAGCACTATGGGTGTATGAGACAAAACCAGTTCCAAACCCAAAGATCTTGGCACCTCCATTTTAGGGTATTTCAGCTTACAGGAGACTTTTGAAACTCTTGTCTCTAACATGTATTTTTGTAAAGTGTCCTACACTTAATGATAGTACAGTAGTAGTCCCTAGGACTTTATTCCTTCACAGATTAAAGCTATAACTTCATTTTGGTTGTGAATTCACTTGTATTATCATCTAGGGCAAATAATGCTCTTGATCAAAATGTAACGGGCAAATTTGTTGTTTACTTGAATCTAGACATAAACACGACCTCTGAACTTTTTGAAGAAAAAGCTCCTTTTTCACATGCATTTTTCACCAGAAAAACAAAAACTTGGACATGATTTTATCCACAATTGTTTGCTTAATCATCAACATCTTTTTGTAATGAAATGATAATGTTTTATGGGGGAGGGAGGAATAATTTTCTGGTCAGTTTTATTCTGGACTAAATCCATCCGACATGGATATAATCAAGATTTTACAACTACTTAAGTGGATCAGTGCAAGAGGGAGTCATTTACACTCCCCTGGACGTGGGGAGTAGTGCATATGCACCGTTATCAGAGATACTTGATTGAACCTTAAGAAGAGTGCTGTTAAGCTTTTTGCATTAATTATGCTTAAAACCATCCCTCAGAAGATACTAGGGCTAATTTTTAATTGATACACTTAAATCAATTCCTTCATGGACAGACATTTGTTCATTATGAACTCGTTTTTACACACGGCCACTCTCAGAGAAAGCAAGATAATATTGTTCCGTCAGCAGTCGGGTACATTAGAGAAGCAATTGCTATACATCTCCTTCTGATGTGTTTTGATGGTGCTCATTTCTTCTGGCATGCTTTTAGCTCCCAGTGATTCAGATGTGTCAGCTACTATAGCTGTAAGAAAACATTGATGATGGATTTATAACACCCAGACTTCAACTTACTGACCTGAAAAATGGCTAAGTATTTGCTTTTGAAGCAAAATTGGTTTTATCCTTACAAAAAACATGCTTCCTAAGTTCCCATATCTGTATTTTAATGAAACATTTTATCCTGGTTATAATTCATTACCCTTGTCAGATGAAGTTTTCTCAATGAGGCATAGTTGGGGTAGCTACTGAATTTATGGGAGGGAATCAATTTAACCTCTTTATTAAAAGTGAAGTTGTCTTGTAAAGTGTCAGTTGAACTGTATGGTATAATGGTTCTGAAATGTCCCACTGTCTGTATTAAGGAGGAGTTTCTCTAGGCAGAGAGATGCTAGAGCTCTGTCAGGGTAGTGGTTGTCCAAGAAGGGATGCTCTTCAGATCTCCCTCTGGGAGCAAATGAAATTTACTGTTGTTCTTGTTGTTGTTATATTGGTTTTAGAGAAGCTCCCATCTGAGATCAGGTCTTGGCAGGCTAGGTGTTGAAGAGGTATGACGGAGAGCACAGCCTCTGCACTGAGGGTTAACACTCCAGACAGAGATAGGTTAGAAGAATCAAAGGATTAGTAAAAAATTGCAGTATATGCAGACAGAGCTGTCTTCCTGCCAGATGAATTCCAGCAGCGAGATCAGATACCAAGGCTCCAGTCCTGCCATCCTCATTCAAACAGAAATCTGGTTCTATTTCTGAGCAAGCCGTTCCAGCATAAAACCTGATAGATTATTAAATAATAAATTGGATGTGTCTAATACTTATTTTCCATCTACTTTCTTCCAGTGGAGGAGGAGCTTCCCGAGACAGTGTCAGCTCTGGACCATTCATGCTAGATTTGTTGAAAGCTTTACTGAATCTCCTGAGAGAAAAAAATAATCTGCCCAACAACAATCGCCCTGGATGAAGTCAGGAGATCTTGGTTCACTTTTCAGCCTGACTACAGGTTTTCCTGTGTCCTTGGATTAGCTGTTCAACCCCGTTCTTTCTCAGTTTACCATCTGCAAAATGGGAATGACAGTATTTCCCTCACTGACAAGGAACAGTCCTCTGCTCAGGTACTGTCCTAAACTGTAGAACAGATTTTGGATTTATTCTTGGACTGCTTTGTCTCAAGCAAATAGGGTCTCCCATGTGCAAGTTAAATGGGCTGTCTCTCATACAGTCATATTTTGAGGGCCAGTTGGATTAGGGAGGACAAGTAAAAGGGCCCGCATTTTTAAAATTATTTCTGGCTGCAAATCAGTTTAAGTGTTTTGAGGTTCCATAAAATCATCCCCTGTTGATGCTTGACAGGAGTCAGATTATTTGGCTTTGAAGTACATCAGAAAGTTGGTTCTTCCCCTCCTCTCCAGCAACTGCTGTATTTCTTCTGTCCCACCGGGAGAATTTAGCTTCTTGTACAGGCTACCCCTGGAGCACCTCAAAGTGCATCTCTAATAGGGCCACAGGGGTTTTGTAGTATATAATTCATAACCAGAAACACTTTCCTTATGGACAGGTTCCTTGACACACCCTAGGCTGAGGGCAGGCAGCTGTGGTTTTCCTTTGGTTTCAGGAGACTAGGTTAACCTTCCTTCCGCAAGTCACTGGTGGAGGTATTTAGCTCTTGTCACCCCTGCTGCTGCGATAGTGAATAGAAAATAGAAGTTATTGAGCGCTGAACAGTCAGAAATCAGACAGAAGTGGAGCAAGATGCCCCAACCTGTTGCTCTCCTTGAACCTTAACTTTAGCATTTAATCTTAAAGCACATTCTGTCCTTGGCCTCTGGATTGAAGGTACCAGTTATGAGAGTGGGTTTTGTGGTATTGACCTCTCTGGGAATACGGTGGAAGCAAAGGCCATCCGGCCACAGTCAGACAGTCGATGGCTTTTGGTCATTACCACACTGGTCTGGATGTCAGGCCATTTCTGGTGCAGCAGGAGAGTGAATAAAGGAACTATTCCCTCCTGGAAGAGACTGAAAGCATTTGGGGTTCTCACACCAGATGAACAGGCTAGTAGGGAAAGCAGAGCTGCATCAAGGTGCTCAGCTTTGTAAGATACTACCTTTACTCATCCGTGGAGGGGGTTGGGAGCTGGCAAGGCGAGCGATGAGAGATGTGCAGCTGCAGAGGTGCAGAGCCCTGCTCCTCGGCTTGAGGAAACAACGGAGCCCAGAAAAGGCTGCTGCTGTTTTGGGGGAGCAGAAGGAACCCGAACCCACTCCCCCCTCCAGCACTGCGCTCCCCACTGACGGAGCCCTGCCAGCCTCCTCGAAGGGGGCCCCAGACACTTCTCCGCCGTGCGAGACCTGCGCTGGGAGCTCCTACCTGCTCGCTTGTTTACAGTTCCCCTGCTCAGACCTGATGTCTGCTCTCTCTGTTCAGCTAATTGGCAGACAGGGGCCGGGGGGGGTTTGGGTTAGTGCCATCAGACTCCTGCGAGCTCCAGCAGTGGTGTTCTTCCCCAGACAATGACTTCAGTAGCCTGCGGGCACCCCAGAACCTCCGAACAAACATCTCTCATAACTGCCTTATTAACTGATTGCTGTAGTAAGATAATAATTAACACCCTTACTTGTGTCTTGGTTCAGCCAAAAATATTCTCAAGTGGACTTAGAAATGCATAAAATGAATAAATGATTTATGTTTACTATTTTTAATGGAGCTACTTATTAGCAATGCTCTAATACAGAGCGCCGTAAAAACACTCCTGGTTTCATTACAGATTTAGAAGGTGGTAATGAAGAGCTGTAAGGGATAAAACTGGGGAACACTCCCTGAGCCAAGTCCTGCTCTCAGTTGTATTTAAGGGTCTTTCTGAGTTAATCCTAGCAAGGATTTTGGCCAGAAAAGCATCGAAATGGAGAGAAATCTCTGTCATCTACTCATTCCAGCTCACCTATTCAGAACCTGTACCAGCCAAGAGAAGGGTGCCTACCTGTAAGTGTAGACAAAAACCCGCGAGTGCAGGACGTGTATGTCTGTAGCAGGTGAGGAGGGCCGTGTTTACACATGCACGTACGCTGCTGGCTGCACAAGGCATGAGACAGTGGGGAGTTTTGCGTTGGCAGCCTGAAGGGGGTGTGGGGGCTTCAGGATGCAGGCCGTACAGTGCCAGCATCTCTGACCTCGGTGGGAAGCAGGAACGCTCGTGTGGCAAATGTGCAGTAATTTGTTTCTAACAGTGATAGGAATACTAATTAGGAAGGCTTGGTGGCGTTAGAGAGAGCCCCGACACAGGACTCGGGGGACACGAATGCTGTGCCTTGCTATTGCTGGGTGACATGAAATGCCACCCTTCCTCCATGTCCTCTATACAAAACATTTGTGTTTAAGGTCCAGGTGCATTTAGGGGCCTTGACATACAGGAACAGGGCATGTGAACTCTTCACAGTAGCTAGGTTTACTCTAATTCTTTAGCCACAAATACTGTTTGCTCTGCTGTTCCTGAAATGAAGAGATGGGAACCCATCGCAAGCTGCTGTGACACACAACACACAATTCCCAGATTTCTTTGACCAACCATCTCAATCACGTTGTTTTATTCCAGCTCAGAGAGAAGTCCTAAGCCCTGCCTCCCACTTAACTCTTCAAGATGATCTACTGATCTCTCTTCACTGAGGATAACGATGCAGGCACATATCTAGCTTGTGGATTTATCCTGAGATACGTATTTAGTATATTCCTTTTTGCATGCACTCTGTCCTGCAAATGCTATTAGAACACTTTTGCAAATGCTGTTAAATACCTGCAGATATTTTCTTACTGTCTTTGCTTGCGTCTGTTGTGAGAATTAGTGATGTTCATCACCTGAAGTTCCCAAAAGAATTTGAAATGCCTGGCTAGCAGCACTGTTAAAGGCATCTGATTTTTGTTCTAGATGGACAGGATTTCAGCGCTGTCTGAAAAAACAGGGCACTTTAAGGTGCTAGAAATGTCGGATCATTAGTGTCTGGAGATGCTAGAGAATTTTCCAAAGTACCATTTTTTTCCCTAATGTGTAAATGAAACATCCTGCGGATATTACCAACATTTCTTAGGCAGTCCTATCAGTCAGTGACATACAAGCTAAAGGCTCAGAATGACACTTGTCATGAAGAAATACTGTATTTTAAGATAACTACCATAGCGACCTCTCTGATGTTTCTTAAAGTGATCTATCGCTCTATTTTTTTTAATTTCCAGAAATAAAAATGAGTTTGCTTCAGGGCATAGACAGTCTAAAAGCTTGTGCTAATAAATCTATGCAAGTTTAGTAGCACTTAATACATATTCTGTTTCAAGTGCTTTTTAAATGCATTATCACCTTTAAGTAAATACAGTGGAAGACTGCCAAATGCCTGGATGCCGTTCTCTGTAAATTTATGCATTTATATCATTAATGCAATGAAATGTTTAAACTTTCATTGAATTTTGCTAACTGATTTGCAGTTTGAATGGTAGTAATTTTACGCATTTATCAATTACCATTTAAGTAGCTGCTATAATATTTCTGTTTAGGCAGGCAAAGCACACTCACCAAAATACTTTTCATCTAAATTAGATTTGTGATGAAGTATTCAATTAATTGCAAAACAGAGGACATATCCAAGTTATGAAGAGTTCAGAGCTGCTCATTCCTGATACGAAAAAAATACTGAGCCTTGCAGAAATATGTTCTGGGAACGTGTCAGGTTCTTAGCCTACTGGGCAAATCCTTCTTTGCTGCACACTTGTGATGCAAGTGGGTCTACGTGGTGCCTTGTCAGAATTATTATCAATATGTCATGTGTTGCTGTGATACTGAGAAACCATGGCTCCACCGCGTGATGTGCTGTAACAAATTCAGAAGGTAACCTTTGCCCCATGAGTTGACATCCTAAAGATTCATGGCCACCTTATGCAGCTGTATGTGGCTGTACAGGGTTCAAGGTGGTGGTGAATTAAGGCTACCGAGTTTTGTGTCACGATGCTACGTGGCGGCTTTGGCGGGCTGTAAACTTCTCCTGCTCCTTTTGTTCTTGGCTGCTAAGTGCCTCCGCACCATGTCCTCGCTGCTGTAGGTGTCTGTCCAGCCTGAAGTACCAGGCACGGCAATAACCGTGGCAGCAACAGCTTGAGGAGGGAACACCAGGATTTGTGCAGGTCCCCCCTCTCCCTGTCCTGGCTGTTGCTAGCATTAGGAGTGGCTGGGCAGGGAGAGCTGGGCTGCAGCTGTGTGATGCTGGCAGATGGGGACTCTACCCCGTCTCCCGTCCGCTGCCTGGGCAGAAAGAAGGGGTGCACCCACACCACATCTGTGTGCACCCACACCACATCTGTGTGCACCCACCTCTTCTAATGGCATTGGCATGTCGGGCTGGGGCTGTTAGTAGGGGGAGGAAGTAGGCAAAGCTGCAGTGATATTAAGATGAGAATCCTTAGGTAAAGTGTTTCACCAACTATTTTCTGTAGTAGATTATGCAAATTTTGTTTTGAACTGTTCTTCCTTCAGTTAGGCAGATCTGTAGGTTTCATGCATATGTAGCTGAGAGAACATCTATCTACAAAATGGTAGCAGGTATGCAGATCAGTAGTTCGAGCGGTCTCACGTCCAATAGATGTCATACACAGGAGCAGACTGTTTACAATTTTTTAAAATCAAGCCTTACCTGCTTAGGAGCCTACCTGGAGGTAGACATTATAGCAAAGTAATTTTGAAAGAACTATGCACTGTCTTTTTGAATTTATGCTAATTTGCTAAAAGTTTTTGGCAAAAGATTAACATATATGTTAAAGATAGTCTCTAATTTATAAGTGAGCTGATCCACCTTAGGGGATGATAATTCCTTTTGAATTTTAACTACAAGAAAAAAAAAAAAAAGATCCTGTATATTTTTCTGCTGTTCTGCTCAAGTTTCAAGTTTAGAAAGAAGTGAAGAATGGATCAAGTACCTTGTTTGAAGATACAGAAAAACATTTTTCAGCTCCCACTTGGGTTTAATTTTCAAGAGTGACTAATGAGAAGGTGGTGATTGCTTCATTAGTATGCACTGAACTGAGTGCACAATATAATTATATATTTCAGTTGTAATTGGGACATTTAATTGATTTGTTTTAGCTAAATTAACAGACATTGGGGGGGGGGGGGGAAGTGGCAGATTTTGAAATGTTTTTAACACAGCCAGCTGGGTTCAGCTGAGCAGAAATGTCTGTCTTTTTTCTGGATAATGTTATGAAGATCAAAAACCTTGCTGTTGAGAAACTGTTATGAAATAATGTTGCATTTCTTCAGCTCTCTCCTTTATATGACAAAAGTTTACCAAATGAATTTCATGGTATTCTTGTGAGATGGGTATGGATACCTTTGGGGAGAGAAAAATGAGAGAGAAATGACTCCAACAGGAGATGTTTCCATGCATTGCCATAAGAAATTGGGTTAATATGCAGATTTCCTTTTATTGGATTGGTTAATTGGTAACTCTGCTACCCAGTTAGACAAATACAAGGATTATTTAGAAACCATCTGCTTCCTCCTTTTTGGTCACCTACTTCCCTCTGATTTTTTTCCTGGTTTTGCAACCTGGCTCTGTACTTCTTCTTGATTCTGAGTTATTCTAACAAGATGGTTTTTCACTTCCAGTTTTTAGCATGGAAGCAGAAATGCTGATACAGCGTGAGAGAGGCTCAACACGCAGTATAGCTGCTGGAGTCCTACTGGAAGTATTACAAGGCTTCTTCCATAATTTTTTTAGTAGCCTTTTGTCTTGGAGAAGTCTGCGTGTGTGTGTGGATGATATTTAAAGGGGAGCTTAGAAAGTGCAAGTTGAAATCCATCTACAGTATTTACATCCAACCAGATGCTTTATCTACCTGGACTCCTTGATCCATACGATTCACAAGGGCTGGCAGAACTAACCACTGACCCTAGGGCTGAGAAGACTGGACATCCCAACCCAAAAAGCGTTCACACTGTTGAGTTTCTGTCTGAAAGTATTTTGGCTTTCCATTTCTGTTTCTATTGAGCATACACTGTTTTGAATTTTCCTGATTTCAGTACAACCATGTTGCAAAAATAACCAACAGTCTCAGAATCTACCCCATGCCACTCGTCCTGAGAAAAATGCTGCAAATGAGCGTGGAGACAAGACATGCCTGGAGGCAGCAGTGGTTTGCTGCTCATGCATATCTGTAGTAGCTGACTGTAAGAAGTAGTTTAGAAACTTCTGGTGTGAAAATGAGGTGGGGCAGCTGAAAGTGCTGTGGTTCCTAAATTTATTCTGCTCTTACATTTACAAGAATATGTGGAATTGAGTGTGTAGCTAAATGCACACAGAATAGGAGAAAGAAATATTTAAGGGAAAGGCAGTAGCTGGGCACCCTTCTGGTAAAACCTGTTCTAGTTTTTAGGAACAACTCATAATCCACTGTTTACAAACAGCAGCAACATCAATGTACAGCACAAATGACTCA